>NW_003852632.1:174944-189486 GCF_000181295.1 Otolemur garnettii
TAGCACTCTAACAAGGGCGACATAGTGAGACTCTGTCTCAAAAACTAAATTAAAAAAAATTAAATTTAACAGCATTTAGGACCCATTCAACCTGTGATATTTTGATTATAATCTAGTAATAATACATTATAAATCAGTTGAATGCCTTTCTATGAGGTTTCTGGGTGCAAGTGGCTATGTGTGGGAGCTGCTGTGGTGCTGACAGTGTGCTGTCTCTGTGCAGGGGCTTCCTTCCTTCAGAATCCTTGTGTTTACTGGATCTGGTCAAGTGGCTGCTGGCCCAGTGTGGGAGGCCACAGATGGAATGTCGGCACAAATCCATAGAGCTCTTTTATAAATTTGTCCCATTATTGCCAGGTATGGTGATCCTTATGTCTGTAAAATAATAGGTTTTTACTTTTGCCAGTAGCTTACAGATGAGGACTTATTTAAAATGTGATCTTTCTTTCCATTTAAATGAATGTTGTGAATAATGCGTTTCTAATAAATACAAAAAATATATGTTCAATAACCATTTCGGATTTGTATTATAGATGATAAATTATAAATACGCATTTTTCAAAGATTAATAGAACGCCAAGAAAAGGCTACTTTGATGTTAGTGAAATGTTACAGAAGAAATAGATTTAGAATTTCCCATTATCAGGTGGTTCCTGTTGCTTAGTGGGTAGGGCACGGGCCCCGTATACCGAGGGTGGTGGGTTCAAACTCAGCCCTAGCTAAACTGCAACAACAAATAGCTGGGCATTCTGATGGGTGCCTGTAGTCCCAGCTACTGGGGAGGCTGAGGTAAGAGAATTGCCTAAGCCCAGGAGTTGGAGGTTGCTGTGAGCTGTGACACCATGGCACGCTACAGAGGGTGATAAAATGAGACTCTTGTCTCTTAAAAAAAAAAAAAAAAGAATTTCCCATTATCTTTTATTTCTCTGCAGTTTTACTTTTCTATCCCACTTAAAGGAAGTAAAATTAGATGATCACTGAGGTTAATATGACATTCAGTTAAAGATTCAGAATATTAATAGTTAATAAAATAATGCAATTCTATTTCAACACATAATTAGTAAGACATTGCCAGAACCTTAAGTCTGATCGATCCTTATCAGCATGATATTAAAGGAAGCGATGACCTTTTGCTTTTCAGTTGTTGTTCACTAAACCATGAAGTTGTACTATGGATTGAAATAATCACTGAATTTCTTAGGAGTAAATTATTCTTCACTTTTCTCCATTCAGTGCAAAGATAGGTTTGGTAGCTTTGATGTAGGGGAACTGTGCCCCCAGAGGGAATAGGCTCCAGCTCCCCAATCCCGTGCTGAGCACCAGCCCTGAGCCACCTTGCACCAGGAGCATCTGCATAGTGAGGGTACAGCATGCATTGGGACGAGAGGCCTGTAGGAATTGTGTAGAGATCTCCATTCTGACTTTTTCTCATGGAACAAGAGGAAAAAAATTACTGTATATCTAATGTATTTCTGGGCTTCTAAAGTTTAGAGGGATTCTAATTTTGTTATAGAATATATCATATTCTGTACTATTTGTTATATACTATACAGCACGTTATTAAATATAATTGAATTTGTACTATATTTTATATATGCTATATATAGATAAATTTGTCTACTGCGTTACATATATAATAGAAACAGGTTTTTAATTTTTTTTTGAGACAGTCTTGAGCTGTCATCCTGGGTAGAGTGCTGTGGCGTCACAGCTCATAACAATCTCCAATTCTTGGGCTTAAACGATTCTCTTGCCTCAGCCTCCCAAGTAACTAGGACTATAGGCATCCGCCACAATGCCCAGCTGTAGTTGTCATTATTGTTTGGTGGGCCTGGGCTGGATTTGAACCCGCCAGTTCCAGTGTTGTATGTGGCTGGCACCCTAGCTGCTGAGCTACAGGTGCCGAGCCTAATTTTTTGTTTTAAAAACATCATTAGTATTTTGAATTTACTAGTTGACATTTGTTATATTATTCGGTTATTCTCACAACAGCTCTCTAAAGTTGATCAAGTGAAGAGTGGACTTTGGCTGGGGTGGAGTGGGGAGGCAGGAACCATCTTGCTTTTAGAGGAAACTGAGGCCCTGATACTTCACAAATAGAACTACTTACTGTCACCTTTGGCACACACAATTTCTTGGGACATGAGCTTTGCTGACCCCAGAGTCTCTGTTGCTCTTCTCTGTATTGCCTGTGATAGGGATCTCTCACATTCTGAGTTGCACAGGTAGAGCTCTTCCTCTTTGGGTGTTAATCTTTGCATTAACCAAGAGGTAGATATTATCATTGTTTTCAATTATGAATGAGGAAACAGGTGCAGAGAGGCCAAAGTCCTTCATAGCTGGGAGGTGGCACAGCCAGCATCAGAACCCAAGGAAAAAGGAAAGATAATTTTTTTTTTAAATTTATTATTGGGGATTCATTGAAGGTACAAGAAACCAGGTTTCACTGATTGCATTTGTTAGATAAAGTCCCTCTTACAATTGTGTCTTGCCCCCAAAAGGTCCGTGGCACACATCAAGATCCCACCCAGGAAAAATAATTTTTAAGAAAAAATGCAGAGCCAGGCCCAGTGGCTCACGTCTGTAATCCTAGTACTCTGGGAGGCTGAGGCAGGCAGGTCACCTGAGCTCACGAGTTCAAGACCAACCTGAGCTAGAACAAGACCCTGTTTCTAAAAATAGCTAGTGTTGTAGTAGGCACCTGTAGTCCCAGCTACTTGGGAGGCTGAGGCAAGAGAATCTCTTGAGTCCAAGAGTTAGAGGTTGTTGTGAGCTATGATGCCATGGTACTCTACCGGGGGGACAAAGTTGAGACTCTGTCTCAAAACAAAAAAGGCAGGGAAAGGGTGTTAATTTATGGCTATTCCACTGGTGTTCAACTATTTTTAGAATGTTTGAAAAATATAAGAGCAGCTTTGGTGGAAATATAGAATTATAGTGAACCAAGTTATATGCTATAGTAAAATAAAAAATTACCCATACTATTTTGCAATTTTAATTAGACATAAAGCTTAAAACAATTAATTATATCGAAGTTATTTATACTTGTGTTTTAATCCTATCTCTTTTTTAAGGCAACAAATCCCCTTCTTTATGGCTGAAGGAGGTTATCAAGGAAGAAGGTGTGTCTTTCCTCATAAACACGTTTGAGGGGGGTGGTGGCTGTGGTCCGCCTGGGGGCATCCTGACCCAGCCCACCCTGTCCCACCTTCCGGGGCCATTCAGCTTGCGAGTAGTGCTGCACTGGCTGGACCTGCTGCTGGCTGCACTGGAGTGCTACAACACCTTCCTGCAGGCTGGTGCTGTGCAGGCGCCTGGGCTCCTGGGTAGGTTGCCCCTACCCCAAGGGAGCGTGCCAGGTTCTGCTGGGAGGCACCTGGGTGGTCAGTTCACTGCCAGCCAGAGTCATGGCGATGGTGGCAGATGCAGTGCCAGGGGCCTCACCTGCCTTCTCATATAGTCTTCCAGCTAAAAGGGTGATGCAGGTGGCAGAGTGGAGGTTACTTGGGCTTGGACGGAGCCTCTGTTCCTTGCCCTTTCACAGGCTCTCAACCTTTTATGAAATTGCCATGCAAGGTTTTCATTTGTGTGTAACACTTTAAAAGAGCTCTTCCTGCTGAGTGCCTTCATTTCTCTTACATTTTCATAATCCTTAAGCTTTTTCATCATAGTGTGGAAATAATGGTGGTGTTGGCAAAGGATAGAGCACAAGGTGGGGTGCTGTGTATTCCTTAGCCTGAGCTGGGAATGAGGGCAGGGGCAACCCTAGCAGTGTGTGTGTGTGTGTGTGTGTGGTGGGGGGTGGGGGGGTAGGGGACTGTCCAGGCAAGAGCAGTGCTTGGCAGGAGCCCCAGAGCACCACCAGCCACAGGTGAGCTCCCTTTTTGCATTCTCTGGTGAGGCTTTTGGTTCTTTCTCCTTCGGGCTAAACTTTGGACTTCCTGGTCAGAATATATTGTATTATTTGAATGATTTTTAACTTGGACTATCTACTCTAATGCTTAGAATGGTGGTTTACTAAAGGAACTATCATTCTCTCTTCCCTTCTGTTAGAGAAGTCCCTAATACAGGAATTTGGGAGGAAGGGGCCAGGGGTTCTTATTTGTAGCTTCAAACATGGTAGGCCTGGCATAATGGTACAGTATGTGTGTGTACGTGCATGTGTGTGTGCGCGCATGTACATGTGTGTATCTGTGCACATGCACACACGTGCTGAGTTTCAGGAACAGGTTTTATACACGTGTGAAAAGAATTAACTCATTATCATGAGGTGCTGCTCTGAAGAATCAGTCAAAATAGGTGTGAAACTTTAAACAATGTTAGCTATACAATTTTAAATCTTACCTATGCTCTTTTTATACTTACTGGGATCGTTGTCCAAAAGGATGTCTTACTCAGTCATTACCTTTTATGCACTCTTTGGATATGTATACGAATATTTTAAAGTGTCTCATTTATCTGGGCTCTGAAGATCTTTTCACCCTAGTGCAGGAAGCAGTGGTGGGACTTGGGAGAGGTTGGGCGAGTCTGTCTCTGTGAGCATTCAGGGTGGTGAATGGGGCAGAGATGGGAGAGGAGAATCAGCCTACATGTGTTTTCAGACAGGTGAGTTTAATGAAAAATCCTGTTTGGAATTTGACCTGAGAATTGATTTCAGGAGATGAGCAGTGGCCATCCACACCCACCTGAAGACCGTCACCAAGACATTTAGGTTGTTTCTACTTTTACATCTAAAGTGAATGTTATTACACATCTTTGCAATGCAATTCTATTATTTCAAAGTTTATAGTAAGAATTGCCAGATTGCCCTTTAAAATGATCATGTTAGACCTAATCTTCCATAGATATGTTCTCATTGTATGAGTCTAAAGTTTTTCTTTTGAGAAATTTTGAATCTTGACTAAAAGTGTATAGGACATATACTTAAAGAAGTGATTTTTATGTTGATCATAGAGTTGGAAGAAAGCGTATATTAATACTTTACTGTAATTATTCTAGGTGCTGAAACACAGTCTTCACTTTTGAAGGCGGTGGCTTTCTTTTTAGAAAGCATTGCTATGCATGATACTATAGCAGCGGAAAGGTGCTTTGGCACCAGGGCAGCCAGTCACAGGCCTAGCCCACAGGAAGGGGAAATGTACAACTACAGCAAGTGCACGGTCATAGTCCGGATCATGGAGTTCACCACCACCCTGCTCAGCACCTCCCCGGAAGGGTGGAAGGTAGGCTTCTCCTGCCTACTGTGTTACTGTGAGGTCTGTACTAGGTACTGGATACATTCTTTAAAAGCTCCTGCTACAAGTGGGTTTAACTTTTTTTTTTTTGAGACAGAGTCTTACTCTGTTGCCCTGGGTAGAGTGCTGTGGAGTCACAGCTCACAGCAACCTCAGACTTTTGAGCTTGAGCAGTCCTCTTGCCTCAGCCTCCATTTTATATTATGCTCCATTTATACTATGATCTTAGAATAAATAGGAATTCACTGTATTATTTATACTATACCATTTTATACTAGGCTGCATTTTATACTATGATCAAACATCTATGTTAGGAAACATACATTGGCGCATATTTGCATATGTATTTGTGAGGCTTGTTGTATAGACATACTTAATTCAGTTCATCCAGGGACAGTGTGCTAAATGTCTGCTATATTCTGGGTCTTTTCTGTTCCCTGTGGATATACTAAGGCCCTTAGTGGGGGCTGGGAGCTGTGCCTACCTGCTGCCTGCTTTTGTAGATAAAGTCTTATAAGACAGCCCAGTACCTCTCCCCACCTGCTGTCCGTGCTCTTTCATGCTGTGTTGGGTAAGGAGTTGTAACCCACAAACCTTAAGCGTTGACTGTCCAGTTTCTGCAGAGAAGCTCTGTCTAACCCCTGCCCTTGGTGGGTGGAAATTTCCAACCTTGTGAACTCTGTACTCTGGTAAAGATGTAAATGCTGGCTGACAGAAGTGTTTATATTCAAACCATCTCTTCCAGCTGCTGGATTTGTGTAATGTGGACCTTATGAAACTCTTGTTGAAAACACTGTGTGAGCCTGTGAGCGTGGGTTTCAATGTTGGCGATGTCCACGTTATGGATCATCTCCCCCGTGTTTGTGTGAACCTAATGAAAGCGCTAAAGACATCCCCCTACAAAGACACCCTGGAGACCCACCTGAGGGAGACAGTCACAGCACAGAGGTGGGCACTGGGGCTGCATGAGGCCCTGTGTAGCGCTGCAATCTGTGGGCCCAGCTCAATGCAGCTGCTCAGTCTTGGAATAAATAAAAAGTGAAAGTATTCCAGCTCCATTCCTCAGGAGCAGGAATTTCCCATCAATGGGGAGTTGGTGTCTATGACCTCAGCAGTTATTTGAAATCATAGGCTTAGCCAGCACCTCCCCCGGGGCCAAGTGTTCAGTACACTTCAGATGTGCTTAGCACCACATTTGATTTCCACTCTACATGGGCGTGTGTGGACCTTGTCTGGTATTGCATTTTTCTAACACTATGATAATGAATTTGAGTGCCAGGTGATTAGTAAATTTCTACACATACACTGTCAGTCTTCCTGATAATTTATGAGATCAGAACCCACTAGTTTTCTCTTTGTTTTTCTTGCACACCAGCCTTGAGAAGCTTTGTGCTATTGACTTATGGGGCCCTGACTCGCACCTGGACAGGGCCAAGCTGGCATCTGTCGTGTCTGCCTGCAAACAGCTTCACAGAGCTGGATTGTTGCATGTAATCTTACCATCTCAGGTAAGCCCAGCCAAGTTGTGTTTGCATTCCTTTGGTATGATATGCTTTGGAATGATAATAACTCCTATTCTTTGCTGAATATTCTTTAATGTATAGAGTGTGCTTAAACGGGGATTACAAAAATACTGCTTTAGATACATAGGTAGTACCTGGGATATAAACATGAAAGTAAATATAAAAAGTATAAATAAAAAGTGAAAGTATTTACAGAGCAGTCTTCTGAAAAACTTTAGAAACTGCTTTTGTGTCTTTGTGGTGAGACAACACTATTTAAAAATGTAGTATAGAAAACAAAGTTGAGCTAAAATTGGAAAGCAGTTGTCAGTTTAGCTAAAAGTAGATTTCTTAACTAATCAGAGGAATAAAATGGGTTTTTGCTATAAAATAGCATTTCAGTGTTGGCCTTATTTTAGTCTACAGATCTTCATCACTCTGTTGGCACAAAACTGCTTTTCCTGGTTTATAAGGGCATTGCCCCTGGATATGAGAGACAGTGTCTGCCTTTGCTAGACCCCAGCTGTAAGCGACTGGCCATTGGACTTCTGGAGCTGGCCTTTGCTTTTGGAGGACTGGTAGGAAAAACAGCTATGTGCTTTGCTCTCCTAACAGTGGAAATACATAGCTTACTTGTGCTGTGTCTCTAAGTAAAAACAGTAGAATTTCTTTGGTTAAGGTATTAGCTAGACAACTGTTGCAATTGGTTTGCGTGAACTGACTTTCTTTCTAACAGATTATTTTCTTTTTTAAAACATCATTTATATTTATTTATTTATTTTTTGAGACAGAATTTCACTATGTTGCCCTTGGTAGAGTGCCGTGGTGTCACAGCTCACAGCAACCTCACAGTCTTGGACTCATGTGATCCTCTTGCCTCAGCCTCCCAAATAGCTGAGACTATAGACACCTGCCATAATGCCCGGCTATTTTTTGGTTGTAGTTGTTTGGCAGGCTTACACTAGTTTCAAACCCGCCAGCTCCAGTATATGTGGCTGGCATCCTGGCTGCTGAGCTATAGGTGCCAAGCCTAAAAGTTTATTTTCTTAACACTTTTTTTTTTATTATGTTTTTTTGAGACAGAGTTTCCTTTTGTCGCCCTTGGTATAGTGCCAGGGCGTCACAACTCCCAGCAACCTCAGACTCTTGGACTCATGTGATCCTCTTGCTTCAACCTCCCGAGTAGCTGGGACTATAGACAGCCACCACAACACCTGGCTGTTTTTAGAGACAGGGTCCTTCCTGCTCTTGCTCAGGCGGGTCTTAAACTTGTGAGCTTAGGCAATCTACCTGCTTTGACCTCCCAAACCAAAGTGGTAGGATTATAGGCGTGAGCCCTATTACCTGGCTTTTTTTTTTTCTGGAGATGAGTCTCACTCTGTTGTCCTGGGTAGAGTGCCGTGGTGTTATCATAGCTCTCAGCAACCTCAGACTCCTTGGTTCAAGCAATTTTCTTGCCTCAGTTTCCAGAGTAACTGGGACTACAGGCACCCACCACATAGCCTTTTCTATTTTTAGTAGAGATGGGGTCTTACTGTTGCTCAGGCTAGTCTGCAACTCCTTAGCTCAAGCAGTTCACCCACCTTGGTCTCCCATACAGCTAGGATTACAGGCATGAGCCACTGCACCCAGCCTCAACACTTTTTTATAAAAATAACATTCTTTTTAAATTGAGGTTTTGTCTACCTCATTTTTAAAAGGAATTAGGCAGAGAACACTTTGTGGCAGTAAAGCTGACCTGTGGTGACATGTGGCCTCTCCTCCCATCTGTGGTGGTAGTTCAGATGGGTGATTTGGGAGAGCTTCTGAAGGGTAATCCTGGAGTTACTACAAAAAGAAAAAAGGCCTTATAACCTTTGACCCCTGTGGTAGCTGAGGTCTGCAGCCATACTTGTGTGCTTGCTCTGTTCCATCTTTTCTTCTGGAGCAGAAACCTATTCTTTGCCCTTTTGTCTTCTTACTGTAGGTAGTTACATATTTAGATTGTCTGAAAATACTCACTTTTGCCAGCCTTTACCCTTAAAGCAGCAGCAATAAGATTTCCTGGACATTTGGAGGAGCATGGGTTAGGGAAGATTTCTTTCCCAAAATAAAATCTAGAAAATCAAGGCTAGCTTAAGCTTGTACCCAGGCTTCATATACCAGGCTCTCTTTAGACCTTACTGTTTGATTTTCTCATTTCAAAGTCATCCGCTCCCCAAGGGTCTTCCTTTGACATGGGAGATAGGCCTGGTGCGGAATTTCTCCTTTCTCCCCCACAGTGTGGTCACCTTGTGAGTCTTCTCCTGGACACTGCGGTGTTGTCCATACCCTCCACAGGCAGCTCGCCAAGAAGCATCATCAGCTTCTCCCACGGAGAATATTTCTATAGCTTGTTCTCTGAAACAATCAACACTGAACTGTTGGAAAACATAGATCTTGCTGTATTGGAGCTCATGAAATCATCAGTGGATAATCCCAAAATGGTAATGTAATTTTCCTTTAAGTAAATATTTTCTTATATACTGTTTATAAAAGAATTACCATATTCCTGAAGCACCTAATTAAAATAAGATTTCTTTGCAGTGGTTCTCAACCTTCCTAGTGCCGCAACCCTTTAATACAGTTTGTCTTTTCTGATGGTCTTAGGCAACCCCTGTGAAAGGGGAAAGAGTCATTCAACCCTCAAAGGGGTTACCCCCACAGGTTGATAACCGCTATAGTGGGTTAAAAGCTCTTGCTAGTATTTAAAAACAAAATTAAAGAAACCAGAAACACAGTCATTTGTAATCAGTAGTTACTGAACATTAATGAATTTGTAATATGAATTACTTTTTCCCTTCCTTCATGCCCCCCAAATCTGTAGGCCTAATATTGCAAGGCACAACTAAGTGGGACGTTGACTTCTGCCAAGACATGACGTTGGAGCTTTCAAATGTGTCCTGAGGCCCAGAGCTGCTTTGTCTCACTGGTCCCAGCTCCAGGGACCTTCCTTTACTCAGAGCCCACTCAGGGCATCAAGGCTGAGCCATTCATTCCTGCATGTTCCTATTGTGCCTTTCACATTGAATCTGGAGATCAGTATTTAACACATAGTTGACTTTGGTTTGCTAAACTTCTGGGATTTTGACATTTAACCTGCTCTATAGATAAATTGTTGGCGTCTTTGTTTTAAGGGTGAGCATATAATTTCCTACTGGGTTTTTATTCCAAAAAGTACTTGTCTGTTGTAGGGGAATATTTTGTGACAGATTACACTAGGGATTATATTTTTTAAAGTTAGAAATAAAATTGTAGTAGACCCAGGATAGTCAGGAGATTTAGCATTCTGAGCATCAAAATTCTGAAGAAAATGATAAATACAAACATACACCTTTACCTCTACTTCTCCAAATCCCTCTAAAGTGATAGAATTGAGTTAAAGAAAAATCTTAAAAGACACAGAGAAGAGGAGGAAGGACTTCTTGGAGTAAAAATAGGTGTAACTCAAAAGGACAGGTATGAAAGACGTCAGAGCCCAGCTAGCTCCTGTGACAGTAGCTGTGGACGAGTAGCTGGGGACAAGTAGCTGTGTGTGCCAAGCCACCCAGACATGGGGAGCAGTGTAAGGGGAGGCTGCGAGGCGCTGGGCGAAAGCCAGCTTCCACTGCAGCACCCACTTCTGCCTGCTCTGGGGGCCTTGCCCCCCCCACCCCCAATTCAGGAGAAGATGGCCATTGATTCTCTGCAGAGGATAACTATCTCTGGAGATAGTGACATCCAGTGTGGCTAATCATAAGGATTCCTTCATAAAAACAGGGAAATTAAGGGTAGCCTACCTGAATTCTAGATGTGGAGGCTTTTGGCGCTTTCCTCTGATTTGACTTCTGGGATGCTATATACCCTTGGCAGGATATCAGAATATCTTGACAAGCCCTAACAGAAAATAAAGATAGAGACATCAGTGTCCGTCAGGTCACCTTACAGCAATCCTCACCACCAGTGTGTCCTGCGTGTAGCACTTCTAGTCTGTTCTTACATGCAACCCCACAGCCAAGGAAGCCAAGTACCCAAGAAAAGAGATTTGAAAGGGACAGCAGGAAAAAACAAACTTGTCCCCAGACTGTTCAGTGAAATGGAAATGTAGGAAGAAGAAAAGCTCAGAGTTGCAAGAAGATATTGTATCAGCAAAATAATTGCTATGAAAAAGAACATCAGAGAATTATGTTCTCTGAGAACATCAGAGAATTAAAAAAGAGCTTTTGGCAATTAAACATAGGCATCAGAGAATAAAAGTGAAGTGAATTTCAAGATAAAATCAAGGAGCTCTCATAGAGAATAGAGTTAAAAATAAAACAGAAAATAGGGAAATATGGAAGAGCCTTGGGGCTAGAGCCCAAGACTGAGTAGCAGGTCTCTGTGCTGGAGCACAGGGCAGGAGACTTCACTGTTTACAGCTCAAGAATCCCCTGGGAATGGAGGCCTTGAGGTTCCAGGTGGCAGAGTTTTGGGGGAGGGTGTAGCGCAGTGTGTGGAAATGGCTGCAGGGGGAGCACTTTTTTGGGAATTAAGAACCCTGGTCTTTGACTAGGAAGAAAAACCTGAGACATTTCTACAGGAGAAAAACCATCTATGTATAAAAGGATCAAGAAATTGAGTGACATTTGTCTTCTCAACAGCAGTGTGAATGCCATGAGACTGATGGCCAAATTTCCTCCACAGTTCCTGACAGAAGTCTCAGCCTGGTGTTTTGATTTTGAATTGAGCCAGATCCAACCAGACCATTGGCCATGTCTAAGAGTAGAATGCAGATGTTGGGGGCATGGCAGATCCCAAAGGAGTGTGCCCCCTGCCCCATCTGGTCGGGAGGCCACTGAGCAGAGGGAGAGGGTCCTAAAGCAGCAGGCCAGGAAGGAGGACATGTTGATCGCAGGGAGTTGGCCCTGATGCTGGAGTGGCCCAAGTGTCCAGGCTACACCAGCATTGCCAGGTGGGAGCTGAGTCTCCGTGGAGATGGTATGAGATGATCTATTAACTTGGGCAGTTTGATGATGAATTAATGAAAGGCATACTGCAAACAGCAAAGAAAGCAAACAAGGGTTAACTTCAGGAAGAACAAAAAGGGCAAAAGAGAAATGTCAGTTGTGTTCCACTTGAAAAGTCTGTGGAACATGTTTGCGCTGTCTGCGTGGCGGAAGTGCTGGCTGCTGATCTGACCAGGATGAGGCTCTCATTCTGTTGTGGGGTGGGGGATGCAGGGACTAGGGTATGTGCGCAGGGTCCCTGTGTGCACCTGCATGGTGGCTATGCTGGTGGAAAAGAGCTCATTCTTCTTGCACGTGGAGTTCCATCGGGAGTGCCCCAAAATAAGAAAACCTGGCGCAGCCAGGTAAGCCTGGTGACACAAATGTGCCCACCCTGTGTGTTGTGTGGGAAAATTTGTGGGTAGAGTGCCCCTCAGATAAAATTTGAGGAGTTTTGAGGTAGATAAACTTCTAATATAGAAATAGCATCTTTATTTTTGAAGAGTAGTTTTGAAATGAAAGTAAATTTTGCCTTATGTTACCTTATCACCACAACATTGTTTCAGGTGAGTGCCGTTTTGAATGGGATGTTAGATCAGAGCTTCAAGGACCGAGCAGGACTTCAGCATCAAGGACGGAGACTTGCCACTACCATTCTACAAAACTGGAGAAAGTTTGACAAGTGGTGGGCCAAGGATTCTACTCCTGAAAGCAAAATGGCAGTGCTAGCTTTACTGGCAAAGATACTGCAGGTGCTTTGAGAAACATGAAAACATTCCATCACATCTGTGATTTCAAACTATGTAACTTGTATCTTTTTTTATTTTATTTTATTTTTTTAATTTGAGATAGTCTCACTATGTCACCCTTGGTAGAGTGTTGTGATGTCACAGCTCACAGCAACCTCAAACTCTTGTGCTTAAGTGATTCTCTAGCCTCAGCCTCCCAAGTAGCTGGGACTACAGGTACCCACCATAATGCCCGGCTATTTTTTGTTGCAGTTGTCATTGTTTTAGCTAGGCTGGGTTGGGTTCAAACCATTCAACTTCCACGTATGTGGTTGGCACCATAACCACTGTACTATGGGAACTGAGCCGTAACTTACATCCTTAAAAATTTTTTGAGGCTTGGCACCCGTAGCACAGTGGTTATATGGCACCAGCCACATACACTGAGGCTGGCAGGTTTGAACCCAGCCCTGGCCAGCTAAACAACTATGATAACTGCAACAACAAAAAAAATGGCCAGGCATTGTGGTGGGTGCCTATAGTCCCAGCTACTTGGAAGGCTGAGGCTAGAGAATTGCTTAAGCCCAAGAGTTGGAGATTATTGTGAGCTGTGATACCACGGCACTCCACCCAAGGCGACATAGTGAGTCGCTTCTATCTCAAAAAAATAAATAAAAATTTTTGAAAGTTGCTTTAAAAGCTCATTGGTTTAATAAATATTTTGATGGGATAATTGTCTAATTACCTTATACTTCTTCTTTTCCTATTATTTTACATTTTACATTTCTACTATTTATTTATTATTATTTCTTAGATAGTATTACCATTTTTCCCCAAAAGAAGACACACTAGGGCTTATTTTCAGGGCGTGTCCTCTGCTCCACACCAAAATGCATTATCAGGGTAGGGCTTATATTTAACAAATGCATAGAAATCCTGGTAGGGCTTATTTTTTGGGTGAGTCTTATTTTGGAGAAACATGGTAAAATATTCCAGAATAAGATTGTTGAAATATTGGTGAAGCCCAAGGACAAGTTGACAGTTCAGTTCTGAAGGAGATAAGAGTGTAATATAGAAATGTGTTCTGTTCTTGCTTTCCCCACAGATTGATTCATCTGTATCTTTTAGTGCTAATCACAGCTCATTCCTGGAAGTCTTTACAACGTACACTAGTCTACTGGCTGATGCAAAGTTGGATCTCCATTTAAAGGTAAGTGGATATTTTTAAAAAGACTTTTTTAAAAGTTTACATTCTTTTTATTTTCCCATTTTTATATTTTTGCATATTTGTAGTATTTTTAATTATGGCAAATTTCAAACATGTGCAAAAATATAGATCCTAGCACAGTGAACCCCCATCATGATCTCTCAGTCTTGAGGGCCATCAGCGTGTGGCCTCTGTCCCAGTTGTGTAGTTGTGCCCACCTGTCAGCTGGCAGGAGACCCTGGGCTTCATGCGATGTTCTGCACATGCATCAGGATACCTCTCAAGCCATGGGAACATTTCTTTTACAATATATCCATGAGATTATCATGGCTTTTGGGAATTGCTGTGTTAACTTTCTTAATAATTTTTCTATTAAGAATAATATAAAACCTCTTAAGTTTTTGGATCAAGAATTTAATAAATACTATAATTTTAAGGTTGTTGATTTTAAAGTCCTATAATAATTTGATTTTAATCTTTATTATGAAGGGAATCTTTTTACTGTTTAAAGAGGATGATGTTTTAGAATTTTCTACTCTGTGTAGTTAAGAGGTTTCCCATTTTATATGTGAAAGCATCTCTTGGGAAACCACCTGCCAGTAGAGGGATCAGAACCTAATTCCTGTCTGGCTGAGTTGTCAGGTGGTTCTTTAGTGGGCAGATGTAAATTACCCCTAGGTTATTCAAGATGTTTCCCCTGCCTCCCTGCCAGAAACTTGTCTGGTTCATTTCTATTGGGGTCTTTATTTGTAGAAAGAGGAAGCACTTGCAGAATCCCACCACAGTCTCCTCTATTTATTTATGCGTATGTACCCCCAAATCAGCTGACTGACCTAAGAGTGTAAGGTGAGGTACAGCGTTGTGTTCAGGTGGTTTTTTTTGTTTTTTT
>NW_003852632.1:190031-200005 GCF_000181295.1 Otolemur garnettii
TTGAGCTATAGGTGCCGAGCCCGTTCAGGTGGTTTTTAATACAACATACAAGTTACTCTGAAGTCCTTTAATAGGCTCAACACCCGTAGCATAGTAGTTATAGTGCTTGCCATATACACCAAGGTTGGTGGGTTCAAACCTGGCCCAGGTCTGCCAAATAGCAATGACAACTACAGCCAAAAAGTAGCTGACATTGTGGTGGATGCCAAGTAGTCCCAGCCACTTGGGAGGCTGAGGCAAGAGAATCATTTAAGCCCAAGAGTTTGAGCTTGCTGTGAGCTGTGACACTATAGCACTCTACTGAGGGTGACATAATGAGACTCTACATCTCAAAAAGAAAGTCCTTCATTGAATGTATATAGTATTTTCTTTGCAAAGTCTTTAGAAAACAGTAATTTTATTTATTCTGTTCCTCAGGGCCAAGCTGTCACTCTTCTTCCCTTCTTCACCGGCCTCACCGGGGGCAGCCTGGAGGACCTACACCATGTTCTTGAAAAGCTCATCGTTTCTAGCTTCCCTCTGAAGTCTCATGAATTCCCACCAGGGACTTTGCAGTACAATAATTATGCAGACTGCATGAATAAGGTTGGTTTAGTCGTATCAAGTAAAACACTGAATTTTGAGGGGCAGAGGGTTACATTTCTTGATGAAAAGAAGTGAATGAATTATCCAGAATCAGAAAAGTGGTCTAACTTTAAGAATTCAGTTCAAGTTGTTTGGAGAGCTGACTGTGGAGGCAGGAGCATATCTCAAGCTCTTGGAATTAATTTTTCCTTCATTTTTTATTATTTATTTATTTATTTTAAGACAGAGTCTCACTCTGTGTCCCTGTTAGAGTGCTGTGGTGTCAAGGCTCACAGCAACCTCAAACTCCTGGGCTCAAGTGATCCTCTTGCCTTAGCCTCCCAAGTAGTGGACCACAGGTGCCTGACACAACTCCCAGCTGGTTTTAGAGATAAGGCCTTGCTCTTAGGCTGGTCTTGAACTCCTGAGTTCAGGTGATCCACTTGCCGTAGCCTCCCAGAATGCTAGGATTATAGGCATGAGCCACTGCTCCTGGCCTCCCCCATTTTTAAATGGTAAAATATCTTATGCATAAAATGGAATATATAATGTGTATAAAGTTATGAATAATAATTCCAAAAGAAGCTGAGAGAATATTGCCAGTATGTTGTAGTTTCTAAAATTTAATTGAGTAGGACTATTTGAGAAGCACTTAGTAAATATCAGTGATGCTACAGGTCAGGTATCCCTTATCTGAAATCCTTAGAACCAGAAGTTTCAGATTTCAGATTTTTTTTTTTAATTTTGAAATACTTACATATATATAATGAGATAATGTAGGAGCCCAACTAATTAACTCAAGTCACAAGTCAGACTACCTCCTTTTGTTGTTTATTCAGAACAACAGACCGCCTCATACCAAGGAGCTTATCATACCTAGGTGTTACAGCCCACATCCTGACCCCCTCCCCTTTGTTCCACTGGCCCCCTTGTGCACTCAGCCCACATCCTGACCCCCTCCCCTTTTAACACTTGCCACTCTACTCTGCACTTGCCCCACTTGTGACCCCCTCCCCTACTTGCCACTCTACTCTGTACTTGCCCCACTTGCGACCCCTCCCCTTTTTGCACTCGCCACTCTACTCTGCACTCGTCCAACTTGTGACCCCCTCTCCTTTTTGCACTCACCACTGTACTCTGCATTCGCCCCACTTGCGACCCCCTCTCCTTTTTGCACTCGTCACTCTACTCTGCACACACTCCACTTGTGACCTTTATCCCTTCCTTCTCATTTGCTCACCTGAGACAAGGAAGACTCGTCCCTGAGCCAATCAACCCTGAACACGACCACCCTGTACCTGTCAGTTTAGGACAGACATGGTTTCCCTACCAATAAGGGGACGGGGTGGGATGAACTAATGGGAGGAAAGGGGGAGGGATATAAAGGGACTTTCTGGATAGTCCGTAAGGGCTGTTCCCGCTTTTTCTTAAAGGGCAGCCCAGGCTCTGAGCTTGAATGAATAAAACTCCTCGTGCCTTTGCAGCGATGTTCAGACTCTCAGAGTGGTGCTTGAATTGAGTCTAGGGTTAACAATATCTCGGAGATGGGACTTAAATCTAACAGGAAACTTATTTATGTTTCATATGTACCTCATACACATAGAAGATAACTTTATGCAATATTTCTAACAAGTTTGTGCTTGAAATGATGTTTGTTTACCTTGAACCATTAGAAAACAAAAGGTGTTGGAGCTGCTGGTTCTGGAGGAGGGAGCGCAGTGGCCCAGGCATGCTTCACTGCGTGCCCCACCCCTCAGAGGCCCACCTCTCGCGTGCCACCCTCTGCAGGCAGTGCCCCTCCCCAGCCTCCTCCACCACAGCCCTCCTCCGTGCTGGAGGGAAAGGGACACAGGGGCAGCCACTGCATATTATTGTAGATGATGATGACAGTAAGAGATGGTTGCTGTATGATACGGGCCCCAGAAGCATCAGGTGTCCCCTCATATCCCCCTCCACTCCCCCTCCCCTGTCAGTGGAACTACAGATGTATTTTTCCGGCAGATTTTGGCTTTGACTGGATGGGGGTTACCTTGTTATAGCTTTGCAGTATCCAGTTTACTGGTACCATCTTGAATTCTGTGATGGATTCAGAAAACTTTTAGATCATTTACAATTGGATAAAGTTCATCTTTTTGGGGCTTCTTTGGGAGGCTTTTTGGCCCCCAAATTTGCTGAATGCACTCATAAATCTCCTAGAGTTCATTCCCTCATCCTTTGCAATTTCTTCAGTGATACCTCTATCTTTAACCAAACTTGGACTGCAAACAGCTTTTGGCTAATGCCAGGATTTATGCTCCTAAAAATAGTTCTTGGAAATTTCTCATCTGGCCCAGTGGACCCTGTGATGGCTGATGCCATTGATTTCGTGGTGGATAGGTTGGAAAGTTTGGGTCAGAGTGAACTGGCTTCGAGACTTACCCTGAATTGTCAAAATTCTTATGTGGAACCTCATAAAATTCGGGACATCCCTCTAACCATTACGGATGTGTTTGACCAGAGTACATGTCAACTGAAGCTGAAGAAGAAATGTACAAGCTGTTATCTCAATGCCCAAAGAGCTCACCTTAAAACAGGAGGCAATTTCCTATACCTGTGCAGAAGTGAATCTTTATGTCCAGATACATTTGCTACAATTACAGGGAACCAAATACGTAGCTATTGACCCATCGATGATCAGTGCTGAGGAGCTTGAGGTGCATAAAGGCAACCTCAGCATCAGCCAGGAGGAGCAGTAGTGGTTTTTGCTGTCCATAATGAGTTGATCCCAGCGTATTCTTGTATAAGCAGTGATGTCAGTGCCCGCCAGTGGCCTCTGCCTTCAGATTCATCAGGCTCACCGGTTCTCACTGTGTTTTGGAAGCAGGACTTATGGTCATCTTCATGACAGGCGACAGCCCCTGTAAGCCAATATGACTGTTCTTTCATTTTTTTTAGCTTTTGGATTTGAAGAAGTACTTTTGAAGATTCCCATTTTAAGAACTGTGCAACTTTTGCTACCAAAAGTCTTCACCACTGTGTTCTTAATAGAACATTAATTTCTGAGGTTTGGGATTTTGTGGTGATTTTTTTTCCCTCTTTTCTTTCCTTTTTTCTTTTCTTCCTTCTTTCTTTTTATGTCATTTGCTGTAAATGCTGCATATCCAGATTGCACATCAGGAGGGCATTGGTTATTTTCATGCTTTCTTGGGCATAACTATTATCAGAATGCCACGGCTAGCACCCCACTGTTTGCTCTCCCATAAATCAACTACTTTTAATTTCCAGTTAAGCAGATTGTTTTGAGTGTTAGTGCTTGTCTAGTTTCTAGATACTACAGTTATTTGGAACGAAAATTCAATTTCAAAAAAAAAAAGAAAAGAAAGGTATTAGGTGTGGGATTTTCCACATGTGATATCATGTTAGGAGTCAGAGAATTTTGGATTTTGAAGTATTTTGAATTTTGGATTTTTGGATTGGGGAGGCTAAACTCGTATTTAGTATACAGCAGGGTCTCTGCTAGTGGCTTAAACAAGATCGATTTTTTTCTGGCTTTTGTATGATCCTAGTTTCATAACCCAGGGCAGCCCCGCAGTCAACAGGAACCCATTCTCCTTTTATCCTTTTATTCACACAGCTTCTGTCTCATCCAGTGTGGCTGCCCCCACTCCTGCCATCTAGTTCCCTTCCAGCCAACAGGTGGAAGGAGAGGGTGCCAGAGAGCACATCCCTTCTGGAGCTCATTGCGGGACATGCACAGGTGTCTCTGCTGATATCTCCATCACTATGTCGTTATGGGCAAGACTGTAAATGTCATTTCCTTTCTGGGCGACTGTGTGCTCAACTAATATTCAGCAATTTGACCACTAAAAAAATAAAGAGAATCACACTGGGGGGATAGGCAATGATCTGCCATACTTAGGCTAATATCCTGGTACCGCAAAACAGGATGTTGTGTTTGTTTTTAAGGCCACATACACACAGAGCAAGGAAGAAACATAATGACACAGGTGGTGGAAACACACTGTGATAACACTGGGCCGGGGACAGCATGTGGGGTATATGGCAGCGTCTGCTTTATAGCTGACCACCCAGCACAGCCTGTCCCCCAGGCTCCTGCAGCCTGACACTGTCCCTCCTTGGGACAGGCAGTAACTTTCTTCTCTTGAGTGTAGGTTAGACTGAGAGATGCTTTTTTAGGAAGAGAGTACAGGGAAAGTGCTCCTGTTGTGTCATGCTAGGACGAGCCATCAGAGGCATAACAGCGTCGTACCACTCTCTCCACGGGATCGTATCCATCCTCATCCTGCAAGGGAGCCAAACAACACCCATTTACACAGATTCTCTCTGCCTCAGCTGCTTTATATAATTTTTTCCAAACACAGTAGAGTTGGAAGAATGATAAACTAAACATCCACATAACCGTCTCCTATATTTGGCATTCGCTAGCTTCTGTCAGGTTTCCTTTATCTGTTGTATATTGTTTGATTTGGCTGAAACGTTTGTAGGTTAGTTGTAGACATGATGTTTCATCCCTAAATAGTTCAGCAATATGTGTCTTGAGGAAAGGGACAGTACTGTTAGCCACACTGAGAGTACTAACCACCCTCTTGTGTCACATAGTATCTAGTCCGTGTTCATGTTCCTCCACATGCCCCATGTGTTTTTTTTAAAAACCATCTAATCAGCAATTGTGCTTAGTGACCACGTTATGAGTCTCTTTTTATCTCGAGCTAGTTCACACACACTAACCCTTTTATTTTTCCCTGACATCCAGTTTTTGGAAAAAACCAGAGACCTTCTCTTGGATGTTATCCTCTGATAGTCTGATTGTTTTCTTGAGGTTGTCCTGTTTTCCTCTAAACAGGAAGTGGGTCTTGGCTTTGAATGAACCTTGCAGCCAGCAGTGGCACCACAGGGACAGATGGCATGAGGCACTTCCTTACAGTGATCCCGAGTCTGGAAGACTGGGTGGGAAAGACGTGTCCCTGGGATAAAAGGGCAGAGTGAAGGAAGAGGACTTTCAGAAACTGAGGATGAAGGGAAGAACATTTATAAAACCTAAAAAGAATCAAAACTTAAGTATTTAATGGACATTATCATATGCCAGGCATTTACTATATCTGTAAAGATGACAAAAACATTAGCTTTTGTTAATTTTCTGTGAAATTGTTATGTTTTTCTTTATATATTTTTTTATTAGAACTATTAAAAAGAAAGGAATAAAACCTAACAAAACGTTGATAACGATGATATATCTTTTCTAGTTTCTGGATGCACTGGAATTATCTCAAAGTCCTATATTGTTGCAGTTGATGACAGAAATTCTTTGTCGAGAACAGGAACATGTTATGGAAGAATTGTTTCAGTCTACTTTCAAGAGGATTGCCGGAAGGTAGGTCATTCTAGTCGGGGGGTCACAGGAACCGTACACATTTTAGTTCTGTGGAAAAGAACTGTTGCAGAAAAGTTGAGTGGCAGTTGCATTCAACCCTTACCACTAAATTTTATTTCGATTTTTCCCTTTAAAACAAAGAAAAGTTTTATTGTGATGTTTTCAAGTATACTCAAAGCTAAAGGAAGAATATGAATGAGGCTCCAGGTTGACCAGGCATCAGCATTTTCCCAGCTTTATCCTTGCCTTTTATCTTTTTCTCTTTTTTGCTGCTGTTAACTTAATTTAAAAGAAACCTATTGACACCATGTTGTTTTATCTCTTAATCCTTCTGTATAATCTCTAAAATATCTGGGTTTTTTGAAAGCGACAGTTAGTTCCATCATCAACTGAACAACATTATCAGTAATTCCATATTCAAATCTCCTGAATCTGTGATCTCAAGTGCTCTTTACTTAATGGATTATTTCAATTTTGGTCCAAACATGGCATTTCACTGTCCTGTGTCTTAAGTCTGTCTCCATGTAGAATAGTCCGCCTCCTTAAGTTTTCTTCTGTTGTTGAAGTGACCTGGACACTTGTGCTGTCCAGTGTCTCACCTTCTGGATTCATCCTCTTCCATCCTTTTTTTTGCCATTTAACTTGTTCTTCCAGCCCCTGTGTTTCCTGTGAATGGAAAGTTCCTTTAGATTCAGGCTCAGACTTCAGCAGGACTGCTCAGGAGTTACACTTGATGTTCATGGTATTAGGTGCCATGGCATCGGTGGTCCTGCCATTAGTGGTGCTGGGGCCACCCGGCCCTGCTCCTCAGCACCTGTGTAAGAGTTGACCCTGAGTTATGAAGAATTATAAACAGTTTTCTGTTTTTGTTTTTTTTCCTTTCTGAATTTAGTAGCTGGAATTACACTGTGACGAAGAACTTGCCCTCATAAGTAGGACTCTTTGGTTTCTAAAATACAATTTAGTATTATACTAAAAATACAGTGGGAAAAATAGGACATATTTGATAATTGATTTTTGAATTAAGGGCTTTATACCCTGGCTGCTTCTAATTGGAAATTTCAAATGATTTTTTTTCTAATGAATTTTTAATTAGTATTTATGTTGAATTTGCAGGTATCCATGTACATTTCTTTTTTTGAGTTACATTTTATAGATCATAAAATTTACTCATTTTAATATATAATTCACTGATTTTTAGGAACTTTACAAAGTGGTGCAGTGAGTACTATAGAACATTTTTATCCCCAAATGAGGTCCTACTTGGCCATTTACTGGTCCACTGTCTGTCTTTGTAAACATGCATTTTCTGGACATCTTGTGTGAATGATGTTGCAGTGCTCCTGCTGCCCTGCCCAGTGTAGTGTCTTTGCAGTCCGCCCTATCTGCTGAGGTGCATAGTGGAGTCTGCTCCCACCTCTGCCTCTTCACCTTCCTTTTCCCTCTGCTTGACATCTCCTTCAGGTCACTCCACACCAGTACATAGAGATCTTCTTCCTCCTTTCCTTTAAAAAACAAGTGTGTAATTCTGCACTGTGTGGAAGTATCATAGTATTTTGAAGCAGCCCCCTATCAGTGGACTTTAGGGTTCAATGTTTTGCTGTTAAAAATAATGCTACATAAAAAAATGCTTATCATCCCTAATGATCAGTAAAATGCAAATCAGACCACCCTGATATATCATCTCCAGGAAGGTGAGCCCACAACACAAAGTCCCATAGCTGTAGATCAGTGGTTCTCAACCTTCCTAATGCTGCAGTGTATTTTCATTGTTAAAAAGGAGTTGCGACCCATAGGTTGACAACTGCTGCTGTAGATGTTGGCCTGGACAAGGAGAGAAGGGAACACTTCTGCACTGTTGGCGAGATCACAAACTAATACAGCTCCTATGGAAGGAATTATGGAGAATCCTCGAAGAGCTAAAAGTAGACCTTCCATTTGATCCTATAATCTCATTACTAGGTATCTACCCAGAATAAAAAAAATCATTTCACCTTGAAGCCACTTGCTCTAGAGTATTCATTGCAGCTCAGTTCATAATCACTAAGACATGGAATCAACCCAAGTGCCCATCAACACATGAATGGATTAATAAATTACTGTGGTATATGTATATCATGGAATACTGTTAAGCCATAAAAAGGTGAGGACTTTATATCTTTTGTATTTACCTAGATGGAGTTGAAGAACATTCTTCTTAGTAAAGATCACAAAAATGGAAAAGCAAGTATCCAATGTACTTAATACTGATATGAAATCAAAAGATAAACAACTACACACTCACATCAGAAAAAAAAACAATTAAATTCAAGTGAGGGGAGAGGATCAGTGAGCTCTACCTGATGGGCACAAAGTAAGGGTACCCAGCACACCTTCTGGGTGAAGGGCTCGACTACAACTTGAACTTTGCTTAACAAATGCAGACAGTATAACTCATCATTTGTACACATTAATCTGAAATTTAAGAAAAGATAAAAATGTAAACTTTATTTCTCAACCCCCCAAAATAATGCCATATAAAATGGCCATGTGTTTATAGCATTTTGTATTTTGCGAGTAGTATCTAAGTGTAGGTGACAGGTAAATGCATTTATGATTTTGCCATCCCCACACCTCTTTTTGGGGTTGTATGTCTGTATTTCCCCCTGCAATGTAGGAGAGTGCTTGTGTCACCACCATCTTAACAGTGTTGTTAAGCATTTGATTTTTCTAGTAGCACAGATGGGAAAGGGTATCTCATTGATGCTTTGGTTTTCTTTTGTTGTGAGTGAAACAGCCTATTTTCATTCATTTAATGCATTTTATTTTTTGGTGAGCCATCTATTGGCCCATTTTTAAATTAGATCATTGTTCTGTCTCTGCTTCTCCTCCATCTTCTCTTGGCTGTTTATACAAGAGTTGAATGCTTGAGTTGAATGCTGGGACCTAATGTGTGTCTCTGCTGTGCTCGCTAGCAGAATGTGCCTCAAGAGAATTTCAGTCCAGGATAGAGCCTATCTAAGTCTGCTCAGACTGTTGTAGCAGATTGCTGCAGCCTGGGTGGCCTGTAGACTGCAGGAATTTATTCCTCACAGTTCTGGAGGCTGGAAGTCCAAGATGGGTGTGCCAGCAGAGTCAGTTTCCTCTGAGGCCTGCTTCCTGCAGTGTCAGTGGCCTTCTTGCTGTGTCCTCCCATGGCAGAAGGGTCAGAACAGCTCTCTAGGGCTTCTTTTATCAGGTTTCTAACTTCCTCTAGTTCTACCTCATATGTAATCCATCACATGTGTTAGGGTTTCAAGACGTGCATATTGGGGGTACATGTGCACTATCTGTGGTAACCTCCAGTGAGTATCACAAAGCCTGGCCAGCACTCGGTTGTGTGCTGCAGCCTCAAATTTGATGGACCGTATTACCTTCTCAATTTAATATTTTTGTCCTGGTTAATGTTTGCCTTCAAAGCATCAGAATTTTAATGATCATTTAGTATTAACCCTCTTTTTTTTTTTATAAATGAGGAAACTACCTTTTTTTTTTGAGACAGAGCCTCACTCTCACCCTAGGGAGAGTGCCATAACGTCATATCTCACAGCAACCTCAAACTCCTGGGCTCAAGCAATTCTCTTGCCTCAGCTTCCCGAGTAGCTGGGATTACAGGTGCCTACCATAGTGCTTGCCTATTTTTAGACAATAGGGTCTTGCTCTTGCTCAGGCTGGTCTGGAATCCTGAGCTCAAGCAGTCCACCTGCTTCAGTCTCCTAGAGTGCTAGGATTATTGGCGTGAGCCACAGGACTCAGCCTTTTTGCATTCTTAGAGATTTTTAGGCAAATTTTATAGATAATCATTAAAATATGTTATTTTTCAGGTGAGAAGGTAAAGGGCCAGTTGGGAATATCTCTGAATAGGAAATAGGATTGCTGGGTGGTTTATTAATAAGGAAAGACTAGAATTTATTTACTTAGTGAGGGTCTCACTCTTGCTCAGGTTAGTCTCAAACCCCTGAGCTCAAGCAGTCCTCCCTAGCCGCCCAGAGTGCTGGGATTACAAGCATGAGCCACCACC
>NW_003852632.1:200304-216642 GCF_000181295.1 Otolemur garnettii
GGCGCCTTAGCCGGTTGAGCTATGGGCGCCGAGCCGAGACTAGGATTTTTAAATCCTAATTCAGGAGTTTCAAGCCTGAGCCTCTTCCAGGCATTCTTTTTTTTTTTTTTTAAAGACAGTCTCAAGGTGTCGCCGTGGGTAGAGTGCAGTGGCATCACAGCCCACAGCAACCTCCAACTTAAGCGATTCTCTTGCCTCAGCCTCCCAAGTAGCTGTGACTACAGGCGCCTGCCACAACTCCTGGCTGTTTTTTGGTTGTAGTTGTCGTTTGGTGGCCCGGGCTGGATTCAAACCCACCAGCTCTGGTGTATATGGCTGGCACCCTAGTTGCTTGAGATAGAGGCACCCGAGTCTTTAAACAGGCGTTCTTTAAACAAGATTAGATTTGAAAGTAAACAAAAACCTCTTCCTATGCCTAAATTTGATTAGAACATTTTGGTTTTATGCAAATGCTTTTTGTATTTTGTGGGTTTTGCATATTTAATCCTTGAAGTTATTTTATAATTGTTGGTATTACTTTGGCTCTTATGTAATAGGCACTTGTAAAATATCTGTTCAAAGCCTGAATAGTCATTGTAATTTTATCTTTTGTTCTTAGGGGTGCATGTGTTACACAAGTAGGCCTTCTGGAAAGTGTATGCAGAATGTTCAGGAGGGATGAGCTACTTTTAAGTACCACTCGGCAAGCATTTGTAGATCGTGTTCTGCTTACTCTGTTGTGGCACTGCAGCCTGGATGCATTAAGAGAATTCTTTAGCAAAATCGTGGTGGATGCCATTGATGTGTTAAAGTCCAGGTTTACAAAGGTATTGTACTTCTTAGTATCTTCTGGACTGTGTGCTCAGCTGAGTGGCACCTGCTGTTCATGGAGCATTCCCTCTGCAGCCTGTGGCCACATGGGATGTGTGTCTACGTTCTGTGACTGCTATGACAGCTCACCACAGATCTGTTGGCCAAAAGCAGCAGCACTGTGCTCTCATTGTTCTGGAGGCCAGAAATCCAAAATCAATTAGGGCCGTGCTCACTCTAGGGATTGGAGAGAAAACCTCTTCCTCCCTCTGCCAGCCCCTGCTAACTACTAGTGGCCCGTGGTTGTGCTGGCACTATCAGGTCTCTGCCTCTGTTGGCACATTCTTTTCCTGTCTATCTACACTCCTGCTACATCCTTGCTATATGGGTGCATATCATTTCGTGTAGAGCCCACACGAATGATCCAAAATAATCTCCCATCTCAAGGTCCTCAAATAAATTATGTCTGCAAAGCCCTTTTTGCCATTTGAGGAAGTTACAGTCAAAGTTCAAAGGATTAGGGCATCTTTCCGGTATCTTTTGTGGGGTGGAGGAGCAGGACATCATCTAGCCTCCCTAAGAATCATATTAGGACATATCATGGATATGCAATAGCATGGCATTATTAATGCATTATTACTGTAGACATCAAAATAGTTGAAAATGTGTTGGATTTTCACCTGCTCCCGTAGCTCCAATCAGATTTTGCACAAACATTATATGCCCTGAGCTCACTACTTAGACACTGTATGTTATTTCCTACTTCACTCAACAAAACACAGCACTGTATAGACCCATGTTTTAGACCTAGAGAACTGGGTGCTCTTTTATTGAAATGATTTAGCATTATTTGACTGTTAATCTAAATCTAAAGTATATTAACTATAAAATTGGATATATTCAGTAAGATATTTTTCACATATTATAAAGTCAAAGGTAATTGTTTGTTACCTTTCTTAAGCTAAATGAATCTGCCTTTGATACTCAAATCACCAAGAAGATGGGCTATTATAAGATGCTAGAGGTGATGTATTCTCGTCTTCCAAAAGATGATGTTCACTCTAAAGAATCTAAAGTTAATCAAGTTTTCCATGGCTCCTGTATTACAGAAGGAAATGAACTTACAAAGACACTGATTAAGTAAGATTTTACTTAATTTTGGATTTGATTTGTTAATGGTTTTGATGCATACATTTTTATTCACATATATAACATTAGTAAATGTTTTATTAAAATACTTTTATAGTTTTGTATTTTCTTATGTACAAACTACCAAGGTGAACTTTAATTTAGAATGTTATTTCATAATAAATGTTTTCTTCCTGTACACATCTTTTATAAAGAATAACTTTTTTTCTTTTGCTATCCTTCCCCTGCTGGTTTTTCCCCCTGCATAGCTGGTGTATTTTTAGTGCTATGATTGACAGTAAGAATGGACTTAGGATATTTTTTTTCCTGACTATAATTTAAAATTAAAGGAGTGGTAAATATTTTTTAACAGACATTCTATAAAACACAAAGTAATTAAGTATATTTTCTCTAAAACTAGTCTTCTAACGAAGTTCTCCTCCTAGTAAACATTGAACACAAACTTTGTGATGTCTTATTTTGCATCTCCACCTACCTAGTTCTCATCTTACCTCCTCAGTGCACAAGGCCACCGTCCACTCATTGGCACAGAATGGAGACTGGGGAGTTATATTTTTTTCTTCTTTATCTTCCCACCCTCCATGTCACCATATAAATCTGGCTAATGTTATTTTTCTCAGTATTTCTAAAACCCCTGCCCTTGTTCCCAGTGCCCTTTGTTTGACCTCATTTAGTGTCTGAATTCATTTATTAAATCAGTGCCATCATCCTTCATTACTCTGCTGCTGTGCTGGTCACAGGGACAGCTGAAATGTGAGTCTGATGTTGGTCTCATTTCACTGCCTAGAACCCTTCAGAGACACCTGGTTTTTTGAGCAGGGATCATCAGCAGACTTTTTCTGGTTTTAGGGACGGTCTCACTTTGTTGCTCTGGGTAGAGTGCCCTGGTGTTGTAGCTTATAGCAACCTCAGACTTGGGCTTGAGCAATCCTTTTGCCTCAGACTCCTTAGTCGCTGGGCAACAGGCATGAGCTGTGTTGTTTGACTAAGAGAACCAGCAAACTTTCTCTGTAAAGAACCAGATAGCAAATACTTCTTCCTTTGCAAACCAGATAGTATTGTTGCAGAAGCAGCAACTCCATCCTTCAGGCTGATGTCCATGCTCCTTAGCATTGCATGTGAGCTCTCGCAGGAACCCACCTCCTTCCGCTCTCTCACCACCAGGGTTAGCCCCTGATCTGAGTGACTCTCTCAGAATGCCCTCATGTGTTTCTCCTTTGGCTCACTTACATTTCAGACTCAGCTCAGACACTATGACAAACCTCACTTTGTTTGCTAGCATCTCAGACTGGTCTGCTGGCATCCTCCTTGCATCCCTGCCTCTTTACTGACCTCTGTTGTTGTGCTGATCTTGCCGTGAGATGCACTTTGGCTACCTTTGCTGTGAGATGTGATGTCCTTATCCTCACACCCCAGCACTGTGGGGCGTGAGCAGGGGTCTCCAGAGGGTTGACGTACCCTGGCTGTCCTCTGCAGGTTGTGCCACAATGCGTTTACGGAGAACATGGCTGGGGAGACTCAGCTGCTGGGGAGGAGGAGACTTTATCACTGTGCTGCGTACAACTGTGCCATCTCTGTCATCTGTTGTGTCTTCGATGACCTAAAATTTTACCAAGGTTTTCTGTTCAGTGAAAAACCAGAAAAGGTAGGCCTTTCTTGAGGTGTTCACTGTTGCTTTCATGGTAGGATTTCAAAGGTTGTATCATATGAGTTAAAGTTATACTGTAATTTGCACCTTCACATGATATTGAAGATGCAGTTCTTTTCTTGTAGTTCTGCAGATATATTTTTAAGCTGAAGTCATGGGTTATGAAGTAGCATCAGTTCAGTAGTGTGTCAGTTATAAGGATCTCTGCCACTTAGATATCCTTGTGATCTTTGAATTTACAGAACTTGCTTATTTTTGAGAATCTGGTAGACCTGAAACGCTGCTATACCTTTCCTGTAGAAGTTGAGGTGAGTGAAATTGTTAATGTTTCTAAGCTTAAAAAATTATCAAGTGCTCACAGGGAAAAGTTGTAATGTCTGCGTTCAGCTAGAAAAACTGGCAGCTACAAACATTGGCAGTTTCAGCTTAAGGTACAGTCTCAGTGAACTGCAACAAGATTCACCAGGACTTGATTTCTTTATGTCTTGACTTGTGAAGGAAAAACAGTGCCAGTAAAAGGAGCTATTTGGACATATCCCTGAGTTGTTTTTGAATAAATTCCTTTAAAGGAGCTGAGACCAGCAGCAATGTGAATCATAGCCTTGTGGCACTGCTGAGGCAGCTGGGCATGATGATGGGGCCTTACAATGATAACTGGAGGACTTGCTCTGGCGGATGGAACACATTTGGTTTTAGCCAAGCTCAGAGTACCATGCCAGCCTCAGCTCTTTGGTGAGAAGATGGTGGCTGCTGTCTTTATAGCCCATTGGAAATGGGAAGGTAGAAAGAATGCCAAGCTTATACACCATGACCTGCACATTTCTGCACAGACAGCTTTATTACTGCTCAGCCGCATCACTACCGGTGAATGGTTGCTTCCTACCTTGTATCCTTTTGGCATAGACTTGGGTTTTTTTCTAGGCATATGTCAAAGAACTAAAAAACAAAAAAATAACAATACCAATTTATTAAGCATCTAGACACATGGTATATGTTACTTCAGAACTTTACGTCTTACAACAACACTGTTAGGTGCTGTGGTGTATTGTAACTGTATAGTTGAGGATACTGAGGCTCAGAGATAAAGTAAAGCCTGTTGGTGGTCCAGGCATGTGGCCGTGAAAGCTCAGCATGCTGCAGAGTGAGCCATCTCAGAGCTGAGGTGGGTGAATCCGGGGGAGAGGCTTCCTTAAAGGATACTCACCTATCTCTTTTCTGTGGATATTTTTGAGTGCTTTTAAACTTAATGAAAGTTTTAAGATTTCATAATTTGTTGTGGTTTTGTTATTGTTGTTGTTGCCAGATTTGCTATTAAGACAGCAAAATATGAGCACAGTTCTGAAATATTTTAAATTGTGTATTTGTTTTGCCTAATAGGTTCCAATGGAAAGAAAGAAAAAATACATGGAAATTAGGAAAGAAGCCAGGGAAATAGCAAGTGGGGATTCAGGTAGGATGTTTTCAAAATAATGAGAAATGCTTCTAAAAATTGGTATTTTTTTTAATATATAAAATATTTTCACTACTCCAAAACATGGAAATTGAGTTTGAAAAAAAAATTATTTTTAAGTAGCAAATACAATTTTACTTTGGAAGAAGCATAATTTGCTAACCTTTAACTACATGAAAAGGTCTTCTAGTGGCCAGTTGGTGCTCAGATATTGCACACTTTTTTTTTTTTTTTTTTTTGAGACAGAGCCTTAAGCTGTCCCCCTGGGTAGAGTGCCGTGGCATTACAGCTCACAGCAACCTCCAACTCCTGAGCTCAAGCGAGTCTCCTGCTTCCACCTCCCAAGTAGCTGGGACCACAGGCGCCCGCCACAACGCCCGGCTATTTTTTGGTTGCAGTCATCGTTGTTTGGCGGGTCCGGGCTGGGGATTCGAACCCGCCACCTTAGGTGTACGTGGCTGGCGCCTTAGCCAGTTGAGCTATAGGTGCCGAGCCAGATATTGCACACTTTAAAAAAAACTGTGAGATCAGTGGAAAGTCTGCTTGCGTAAGGATGTTTGTGTATTATTTCAATACATTAAGAAAACTATGTCAAAAGATAAATCCAATCCTGCCTCTCCTCAGTTCTGAATCTCCAGCTGCATCTCATCCCTCTCTGCACAGAGCTGCCCAAGGCCCCAGAACTGCTGGCCACCCTCCTACAGCCCTCCCTCCTGGTCACTGCACCCTGAAGGGGAATCCTGGCCTGTGGGTGCCAGCTCACTTTTGTCCTAGGGCCTTTGCACTGGCTGTTCCTCTAACATTAGAGTCCCCAGACACCAGTGCTCTTCCTGACTTTTGGTCAGTGTCACCCTTGGAGGAGGGCCCCCCAATTTAAAGTGAACCCTTTGTCCCTTCACATGCTCCTTGTTAGGATTTTTGTTTAATTTTTTTTCATAGTTTTTATCATTGTTTCTTGACCTAAGGATAAAATTTGAACTTTTATTTAGTTCTCTGAATCCCTTATGTATTTTAGAGGAACTGTTTTTCAGTAGTATTTCTTTCCATATTTGTGTTAGATATATTGGGTCAAAATGTACATCACTGAAATTTTTAATGCAAAGAAAATCTCTTACTCATATCTTAAAATGAGAGCCAATTTAACTCAATTTTGTCTATGACAGTAGGTATTAACTGCTAAATAATTACAGAAACAAAAGGAGATCATTGCCCTGTTCCTTTTTTGCTTTATTGACCTGAACAATGGGTTAAGAATTGCAAGGTTAGGCTAGTCGAGCTGGCTCACCTTGTGATCCTAACACTCTGGGAAGCGGAGGTGGGTAGACTGCTTGAGCTCAGGAGTTTAGACCAGCCTGAGCAAGTGTGAGACCTTGTCTCTACTAAAAATAGAAAAACTGGCCAGGCATTGTGGTGGGCATTTGGAGTCCCAGCTACTGGTGAGGCTAAGGCAAGAGGGTCACTGCAACCTAGTCATCTGAGGTTGCAGTGGGCTATGATGACACCACGGCACTCTACCCAGGGTGACAAAGTGAGACTCCGTCTCAAAAAAAAAATCTGGCTCAGCGCCTGTAGCTCAAGCGCCTAAGGTGCCAGCCACATACCCCAGAGCTGGTGAGTTTGAATCCAGTCGGGGCCTGCCAAACAACAGTGACAATAACAACTAAAAAATAGCTGGGCATTGTGGTGGGCACCTGTAGTCCCAGCTACTTGGGAGGCTGAGGCAAGGGAATCGTTTAAGCCCAAGAGTTGGGGGTTGCTGTGAACTGTGACGCCATGGCACTCAACCCAGGGCAGCAGCTTGAGGCACTGTCTCAAAAAAAAAAAAAAAAAAAAAAAAAAAAATAACAGGGTTGATGAAGTCCATCCTTTAAAAGTGTCCTTTACTTTTATTTTCTCTGAGCTTAGGGAGATGCATTTCTCACTGGTCATGTCTGAATGCACATGCTTTCTTCTCGTTTGTATTTCAGATGGTCCTCGTTATATGTCTTCCTTGTCGTATTTGGCAGATAGCAGCCTGAGTGAGGAAATGAGTCAATTTGATTTCTCAACTGGAGTTCAGAGCTATTCATACAGCTCCCAAGACCTTAATCCTCCCACTAGTCGTTTCCGGAGATGGGTGATGATCACATTTCACACATTACAAGAGTACTATTGAAGTTTTGTCGAGAGAGAGAGGGGAGGGTCACAGCTCTGCCTTGCTGTTCTATGGGAAGGCAGTTCTCTGTCTGTAGGTTGTCCTCAGAGAACAGACTTCATTTGGAGAAGTTTCCAAGATCTAAGCCCAGCCTTATGTCCTGTAAACTGAGAAGTCAGATTTCTTTAGCAGAGGGAGGAAATCAGGGAGTCTGAGGCCCGTGCAGCAGAGTTTGACCGAAGGCGCCCCCTGGGGAGTGATTGAGAAGGCAGGACTGAGGGATACAGGGCTCTAGGGCGTTCTAGAGTAAAGTTTACCTTTATTAGTTTGAAGTGGTCTTTGTATAAAATAGGTTCCTAGAACGTAAGGAAAGCATGAGGAATTCTGTTTATCTTCTAGTCGTTTAGTGAGAAAACCCACCAAGTGTATCTGATACTATGACCAAATTATCATTGCCTAAGTGTTATATGATATTAACCCCCAAACGAGACTCTCGTGTTCACATTTTATTAATAGCCGTACACTCACATCATGGAGCATCTTCACAGGATGCCCTCTTTCCCTCTTCATAGGACCATCAGGACCCCATGGAGCCAGGTGGTCCCCTGGAGCTAGAGATGGATGAGCTCAACCAGCACGAGTGCATGGCCCCGATGACAGCGCTGGTCCAGCACATGCACAAGCATCTTAGTCCCCCCTTGGGGGAGGAGGTGCGTCCCACTTGTGTTCTCTGTTAGCACTAGCACTTGTTGGAATCACACTGAGAATCAACTTTTAATACTGAAGACCAAACCAAACTGCATATCAAATAAGCATGAGTTTTTGTTGTTCATGTCTGTCTTTGTCATTGTTTTCTGATAATATCAAAATGTGTGGTTATTTTATTCCATTTTTTCTAGGTAATTCTGAGTGTTTTATTTCAGGGTTCAGTACTAAGAGCTCTTCCTCCTTGGATGCAATTTCTCCATAGCAAACTTGGAAACCCATCAGTACCATTAAATATCCGTCTCTTCTTAGCCAAGCTTGTTATTAATACAGAAGAGGTAAGAAATTTATTTCTTTAACAGTTCTTTATAATTCTGTGAATCTATTTTGAAAACCACAACAAAGGAAGATAGAAAGGTACCGAGCATGACATACTTGTTCTCCAAATAAATTACCCAGCAACATTTATCTTCTTGTTCTTCTTTTAAAACACATAATTTAACCTTTATTAGTTTGAAGTGGTCTTTGTATAAAATACATGTACCAACTTTCTTTTTTTTAGAGACAGAGTCTCACTTTGTCACCCTTGGTAGAGTGCTATGACGTCACAGCTCACAGCACCTCCAACTCCTGGGCTTAGGCAATTATCTTGTCTCAGCCTCCGGAGTAGCTGGGACTACAGGCGCCCACCACAATGCCTGGATATTTTTTGTTTGTAGTTTGGCCGGGGTGGGTTTGAACCCTCCACCCTTGGTATATGGGGCCAGCACCCTGCCCACAGAGACACAGGTGCTGCTCAAATGTACTAACTTTCTCATGGCTACCAAATTTCTTTGGTTATAGTAGAAAAAAAAAATGGTGAAAATATTCCTGCTAACACTGCATTACAAACGACACGCTCTTAGGCAATTGGTGAGGCCCCAAGCCAAAAAGGGGCGTCTTCTACCTTTGAAACTCAGAGTAGTCTGGAGAGGGCGTGGATAATCATGGTGGGCATAGGAGTGTACCCTGTGCAGAAGCAGCAGCACTGGCAGGGTGGGTGGACCCAGCTGGGCAGACCTGCTGAGCAGAGTGCTAGGCTCATTCAGTGAGCAGTAAGGAGCTGCTTCCTCTTGGCCCCCAGGAAGTCTTCCTTGGCAGCTCTGCAGATGTGATGGGCCCAAGGCCAAGCTCACTGGGAGGTCTGGGGCTGCAAGGGTCTGCTTTCCTTAGGTCTCACTTCCTTGCTCCTAGAGCTCCGGTTATAGCCTGCCAGGGCTGGGAGCTTAAACAGAGGTTTTGAGGCCAGAAGTCTGAGGCCAGGATGTTGGAAAGGTTGCCTTTGAGGACTGTGAGGGAAAGTTCTTCCAGGCTGCTCCCTGCTCCTGGTGGCCTCAGGCCTTTCTGAGCATATAGATGATGTTTTTCCTGTGTTCTCACACTCCCTTCCCCCAGATGCCTGTCCATGTATCCCAGTATCCCTAATTTTTTTTTTTTTTTTTGGCCGGGGCTGGGTTTGAACCCACCACTTCTGGCATATGGGGCTGGCGCCTTACTCCTTGGAGCCACACATGCTGCCCCCCAGTATCCCTATTTTGTAAGTAAAAGAGTCATGTTACATTAGAGCCCTTAGTAATCTCAATAATCTCTATAGAGAGCCAGTCTCCAAAAAGGGCACATTTTGAGTATTAGAACTTAACAGCTATTTGGGAGATGCAGTTCAGCCCATCACACGTGGGACCACATGCGACTTCTCGCTCATTCCTTCCACATACTGACGTGGTTGCTACTAAAAAAGGAGCTGGGTGTTTGACTTTTGGATGATTTCTCTCTTTGAGTGGCACAGGCAGGCTGATGAGGAAGCTACTGCCTGCATCCATAATGCAGCTGCGAGGGGCCTCTGAGGCAGCCTGATGACATGTCCCTTGAGCAGGTGGGACAGTGGTTCTCAAAAGGAGATGCTGAAAGTGGTCCTCGTCCTATGGAAGAAAAAAAGTAGAACTTTTCATTTATCTTAGAGTTTTCAACCTCTTAAGTATTTGTTATAGTTTAATACCATAGTAAAGTGGCTCATTTATATTATTTGTAAATAAGTGGATACTTAAGAGTGTGGTCTTGTTTTTCTTTTTTTTCTTGTGGGGCATGATCAAGAAAGATTTGAAACCACACAGATTAAGCTGTAAGAAAAGTAGGTAAGAAGCCCCTAAGAATACATTTGAGAGAGAAGATGGAAGGTTAAAAGGCTGGACTGTGCTCTTCAGTCTGTCCTGCAAGGGGTGGATATGTGAGTAAATATGTCTTATGTAGATTCAGAGACCTAAGCATGTGGCCTTTATTTATTTATTTTTGAGACAGAGTCTCACTACGTTGCCCTCGGTAGAGTGCTGTGGCATTACAGCTCACAGCAACCTTAAATTCTTGGGCTTAAGCAATTCTCTTGCCTCAGCCTCCCAAGTAGCTGAAACTACAGGCGCCTGCCACAACGCCTAGCCTTTTTTTGTTGCTGTTATCGTTGTTTAGATGGCCTGGGTTGGGTTCAAACCTGCTAGCTGGGTGTATATGGCTGGTGCCTTCCTCACTGTGCTATAAAGGCTGCCATGTGGCCTTTATAAAAGTGAATGATTTCTGTAATACAGAACAAAGTAGGAAAAAAAATTAGCCACATGCACCTACCTAATTTTTTTTTTTTTTTTGAGACAGAGCCTCAAGCTGTCCCCCTGGGTAGAGTGCTGTGGCATCACAGCTCACAGCAACCTCCAACTTCTGGGCTCAAGTGAGTCTCCTGCCTCAGCCTCCCAAGTAGCTGGGACCACAGGTGCCCGCCACAAGGCCTGGCTATTTTTTTGGTTGCAGCCATCATTGTTTAGCGGGCCAGGGCTGGATTCGAACCCGCCACTTTAGGTGTATGTGGCTGGCGCCTTAGCCGCTTGAGCCACAGGCCCTGAGCCTCCTACCTAATTTTGTAATCTCACTTTTCCTATATCTTATCCATTGGCATAAAGTAAAAGAATTTTCAATAGCTGACTGTTACTCAGATGGGACAGAGAAGATTGCTATAGAATACTTTGATATTGGTTTCTCCAAGCACCGTTATATCAGAAAGGTTTTAATAATGGAAAGCTCAGTAATGGATTTATTTCCATTGAATCATTTCAGGAGCCCATGAAGAGATAATTCAGCAGAGAATCTAATTTGATCAAGTGGGGGTAATTGTTGGAGTTCACATCTGTTTTGCACTTAGGTCTAGTCATAATATAAAATTTTGGCTGATGGAGGATATTTCTGTGTTAATATTTTGGTTATTTAGAATGATTCATTGACATTTGAATTTTAAATTCTCCTATAGGTCTTTCGCCCTTTTGCAAAGCACTGGCTCGGTCCCTTGGTGCAGCTGGCTGTTTCTGAAATTAGCGAAAGAGAAGGCATTCACTACTTGGTGGTTGAGATTGTGGTTACTGTTCTTTCATGGACAGGCGTGGCTACTCCTGCGGTAAGGCCTGATGCATCTTTTATATAGTGATATATTATTTCTTTGCTGATGTCCTATAGTGCGCATGCCCCACAGCTCAAGCTTCTTGTATGACCTTGAGTTACAGTTTTTAGGTAACTCACGTAGTCATCATGTGACTGTGCTGTTCCCACTACTCATCCTGCTCTGGTTCTCTTTGCTTTTGGTGATCCTTCTTACCTGGCTTTCATTGCTAAGCTGTCAGGTACTTCTTTGATTTTGTTTCATTTATTGCTTTTGCTTACAAGGAGCTTGGGAACTATATAACAGTCCTTACAAAAGTTATGTGTAAGCTAAAAATCAGCAGAACCTGAGTGTGGGGTTCTAAGGCTTGCTTGTTTGCCGGTATTTCCCTGCAGAGTGCTGGTTGTGACTGGGCTGGTGAGCATGTGGGCTGAGGGGGCACCTGCTGGACGGTGACCCTGTGCTACGAGACATGGGGCGCAGACCCATGTGTGCTGGCACTTTGCCTGCTCATTTAAACTGGGCACCGATGTGTACAGAAGTTTTCATGTGAAGGTGTTTGAGGTAGAGCTTTGTCAAACCTGACCAGCATGTGTAGCCTTTTCAGCGTCTGTGTCTGGCTGTGCCTACCTCCCTTATCTCACAGAAAGCCATCTTCAGTCTTCTTAGTCATAAAGTGATTGAATAATTTATAGTCTGCCTAATAACATGAAAAAATTAAAAGAGTGTTCAGTTTAACTTAGGAGCCATTGAAGAGATTGATATAGATGTTAGGAGCTCAGCTAAGCTTGAAAGGATGGAAGTGCCAGGTGTCACATAGGTGATTAAAGTCCCAGCAAGCTGGTTCTGTGGCTCATACCAGTAATACTAGAACTTTGGGAGGCTGGTTGAGGCAGGAGTTCCAAGACCAGCCCAGGCACCATAGTGAGAACCTATCTCTATAAAAAAATTTAAAAAAATATCTGTTGTGGTGGTAAACACTTGCAGTCTCAGCTGCTCAGGAGGCTGAGGCAGAAAGTCCCTTGAGTACAGGAGTTCAAGGTTACAATGAGCTGTGATTGCACCACTGCACTCCAGTCTGGGTAACAGAACAAGACCTTGTTTCTTAAAAAAAATAAAAAAGCAACAAGAAGTGAAAAGATTCACCTGCAGTAGTATAAGCAAGAGGCTGAAACTGGAGGGGAAAAGCACCAATTTCCCCTGTTCACTTTCCCCCTAGGAACAGTACACTGGGCTGCAGTCAGGGGAGTCAACACTGATTGCAGGTGATCACTGGTGAGGAGCCTAAACTAAAGGCTTAGCTATTTTATGGTTTCTGAGGTGGTGTCTGCCAAGGGGATTCCCAGAGTGGAAAAGCTCTGTCTATCGGGCATCAGAGTGGGAAGCATCTTCATGGTGTCCCCTTCTTCCCTGAAGAGGACCTTTGGCCAGGGCCTCAAGTAAAGGGACCTAGAAGTGGAGGCTCTAAGGAGGAATGCAGAAACACTGAGGATTTGGCTGGCTGGAGCCCAAGTCCCAGACCACAGCTCCGGTGGTGCTGCTGTGCCTGTGTCTCTGTGCAGAGGTAGTGGCTCCCAAGCCTTGCCAGGGAAAGCCCTCACCACTGCTTGAGGTCACCCCTAAAAAGTCACACACAGGGCTTTAACTAGAGGCTGGACTCCTCAGTAAAAGGCCAGATTTCTTTTTGTAAATGGACTTTTGAATTAAAAAGTGCCTTTCCAGAGTGGAATGCTAGGCTTGGCACTTGTGGCTCAAGTGGCTAAGGCGCCAGCCACGTACACCCAAGGTGGTGGGTTTGAATCCAGCCTGGCCCGCCAAACCACAATGACGGCTGCAACCAAAAAATAGCCGGGCGTTGTGGCGGGCGCCTGTGGTCCTAGCTACTTGGGAGGCTGAGGCAGGAAACTCACTTGAGCCCAGGAGTTGGAGGTTGCTGTGAGCTGTGATGCCACGGCACTCTACCCAGGGTGACAGCTTGAGGCTCCTGTCTCAAAAAAAAAAAAAACAGAATGGAATGCTACATGTTAATGTGGAATTTCAATACCTTTTCAGGGGGTCCCTAAAGATGAAATACTAGCAAATCGGTTGCTCCATTTCCTAATGAAGCATGTCTTTCATCCAAAAAGAGCTGTATTTAGACACAACCTTGAAATTATAAAAACCCTCGTTGAATGCTGGAAGGATTGCTTATCCATCCCTTACAGGTATATGTTTACTAGTATTTGCAATATTGTTAGGAAATTTAAGTTAAAATGCAACATGTTGTAAATGGTGTTTATAATGAAATTTAATTAAAGGATGTGATAGAAGAACAATATAATTTGAAATGTAATTCTATACCTGCCTCTTTTTTCTCCTGTGTTTGTTTAAGGTTAATATTTGAAAAATTTTCCAGTAAAGATCCTAATTCTAAGGACAATTCAGTAGGAATTCAATTACTAGGCATCGTAATGGCCAATGACTTGCCTCCCCATGACCCAAAGTGTGGTGTGGAGAGTCTCCAGTGAGTATCTTGTTTTCTGCTTGACTATCTTAGGTTAAAATCTTTTTGAATTGGATTGACAGACTAGAGCATAGTTCAGTTTTGATAAATTTAGGGGCCAGAACCCATGTTAAAAATCTTTCTACTTAAATGGGTGGGTTTTCATGCATATGTCTGCAGGTGAGGGTGTCATTCTGTGGACTGATACTCTCAACACATATCGCTGAGAGGGATGGGGGCTGTACAAGCTGCATCCTAACAGGGCCTCTGGCTGTAGAGGGTCTGCGGGGGTGCTGGGCTTTGTTGCCCCTGTGCTCGACCTGTTGGGGCTCAGCTATCCTACCCTGGGTGAGGAGTAGCAGATGTGACACATGCTGTCAGGTCAGGGACAACACAAAGGGCACTTCCATACCTTGCTTCAAGGACACCAAAGTCCAAGTTCACCTGTGGATGCCCCATAGGCTTCTGCCCAGCCGCCGCAGCCTCTGTCTCTGGGCCTTCGGTATTGGACTCAGGTCCCATCACACCCATCACTGGTGCTGAAACTGTGCGACCTCAGTGCTGAGATGCCAGGGTTAAGAGCTCTGCAGGAGCTCGCTCAGTTGTAGACAGGCTGCTGCTCTGCGCTGCAGTTTCCTTAGGTCAGTGCTAGGGGCTGGTAGTTAGATGTGCTGCCTACAATGGCACCTTGCGCTGCCTGTCCTCTGGCTGTGGCCTTCTCTTCCTCAGCATTGTACTGTCCTGGTCTTGTTCCAGTGGGACTTCTGAGCGGCAGTCAGTGCCTCTTAACCTTGCACAATAGCCTTCCCCCTCACTGCCACTTCTTGTGTCTCCCACGAGGGGAGACTGGCATGTGGTTCTGTGTGCTTGAGCTGTCGGCCACCTGCACTCTTCTGTTCTAATGCCCAGGCCCTCGAATGCAGACTGGGATGTGGATTCAGACGTGTAATGGATATTGTTTTATGTTCAGATTTTTGCAGTTTGTGCTCCTAATATGATAGGTAGTGGAGGGAAATTTTAATTTTTTATGTCAAACAACAGACTGGGTTATTTTAAGCATACTTATTGTCTGTATTTATTGTAGGTACTTTCAAGCTTTGGTCAATAATATGTCCTTTGTGAAATATAAAGAGGTGTATGCAGCAGCGGCAGAAGTTCTGGGACTTGTTCTTCAGTATATTACGGAGAGAAAAAATGTGAGTGTGTTGTGCAGTTTTAAGTAAATACTTGTCAGTTTGGATTTGTTAGGACAATTGACATTACTTATACTTTCTGTATGCTATTGGAAACAATCTGCTTAAGTGTATTTAATATTTCACTGTTTCTAGCTGTATACCAAATACAGTGCTTAGTATTTTGCAGATGACATGTGATTTTTTTTTTTTTTTGAGACAAAGTTTTACTCTGTTGCCCTGGGTAGAGTGCTGTGACGTCATAGCTCACAGCAACCTCAAACTCTTGGGCTCAGTGATCCTCTTGCCTCAGCCTCCCTAGTAGCTGGGACTAAAGGTGCCTGCCACAACTCCTGACTTGGGTCTTGCTCAGGCTGTCTCAGGCTCCCAGAGTGTTGGTATTACAGGTGTGAGTCACCAAAAAAATGTGACTTTTTCTAAAGGACTATAAAACTTTATTGGCCACTGTTCACTATTATCTACATTAATAATATATGGCTAGATGACATTCTGATTACTATGAAGTTGTTTTTTTATGGCTTCTTCTGAACCAGTAACACAGATACTGAAAAGATGGAGTTTACATGTAAGGAGTGAGCTAGGATAAGGAAAAAACACGCAGGTCAGTAGTTAGATTATAGTCTTTATTCACTGTTTATGTCAGCGGGTCCAAAACTATTGGCATCTCTTAACCATCTGCTTAGGTGTCTATGAGCCAAGCCTTAGATAATCCATTAATCATGACCTTTTGTCAGTATAGTACAGGTTATTTCAACTTTCTGTAAAGGAATGGCACACTAGGGGAATCTTTAATTAGAATGCTCCAGGATTTGTCTAGTTTCCTTATCTGTGTAGGTGATAAGGCTTTCCTTTTAGTAATTTTGCAAACAAAATTTTGAATTTATGTGACCATATGTATAGCTGTGGACTCTGATATAACTGTCTTTAAATTATCCATATAAATTGTCTAGTTAACAAATCAGCTATTTGATTTGAAATGGCTTCAGGAGAATTTTCAAGTCTTAGGTTGCTTAGAATGATGTCATCACATAGGCTTTCCTGTGATTTCTGTTTTGGTGAATGTTTAAAAGTAAAGAAAATAGGCTTGGCACCCGTAGCACAGTGGTTACAGTGCTGGCCACATACACCAAGGCTGGTCACATACACCAAGGCTGGTGGATTCGAACCCAGCCCAGGCTAGCTAAACAACAATGACAACTGCAACAAAAAATAGCTGAGAGTTGTGGTGGGTGCCTGTAGTCCCAGCTACTTGGGAGGCTGAGGCAAGAGAATTACTTGAGCCCAAGAGTTGAAGGTTGCTGTGAGCTATGACATATAGCACTCTACTGAAGGTGACC
>NW_003852632.1:217191-226032 GCF_000181295.1 Otolemur garnettii
GGGCTGGATTCGAACCTGCCACTTTAGGTGTATGTGGCTGGTGCCTTAGCCACTTGAGCTACAGGCACTGAGCCCAAAAACAATTTTTAAAAAAAAAAAAAACAAGGGTGGTCTTTAGGCATGTGAGTTAAAACACAAGTTCTGATTGAATTATGGCTATGGAAATTTCTCCTAGAAAAGCTATTCTCTAGTGCAGAAGGAATACTACTACACTATGGTATCAAATGTCCTTTTCTGATAAGGGAAGCAGTTAGAGAAAGCTTCTGTTTATTTGTTCAAAAATACCCATGCTACTGATGCAAACATCCCCCCCCCCCAGCATCTCTCTCACTATTATTTTCTCAACAAACATATCAAACTTGGTTTATTGGAATGTAGTTATGTCTTCACACTAGTCAATCAATGAAGCATAACCGAGATTTCGTGTGTATGTATATGTGTGTGTTTGTATGTATTTATATATGTAAAGCATCACAGAAATTATTACTAGGCTTTATCTTCTGGATAAGAATGCCAAACTAATCCCTCTTCACAAGAAGCGATTACAATTTGAGGACACTTCATATTAGCCTCTTTTACTGCACCTGTTCTAAGTCCTTCCATTTTCGTAAGAAGCATTAATTCTCCACTACTGTTGGTGGCACCAGTTTCTCTTTCAGGGTCACGAGTCCGGCAGAGCCTCTTGGCTCCTCAACAAATATCTCTTTTCTTCTTTGATTTGCTATCATCAGACTCAGTGTTGGATAAAGATTTTCTTTCTATGCCATCTTTTTCTTTACCAGCTTTTTGAGAATTAAGAAATGCTTCAGCTAACTCTGGAAAATTTTCTCCAGGTCCCTGAGTATCATCAGCACCTGGGAACCCCTCCCCGCAGGGAATGCCGTTCCCATTACTGCGTGGCCATCCAGTGCTTTTCCCACCACACAGTTTTCAGGTTCTGCCTTTTCTGCCTTTTTGCTCTTTCTGTTCTATTTCTTTCTCATTTTTTGCAATGTAGTTTTCTTGGAGGCCATTTTTTATTATAGACTTGAAGAGCTGTTACTCACCACCTCTGAGCTGTTCCAGGTCATGGGTCTTTGGTGTCTGCCGTGATACAGTCTTGCCTCCTCACCCTTGTTGCCTTGGTGTCACAGCAACCTCAAACTCTTGGGCTTAAGCGATCCTCTTGCTTCAGTCTCCCAAGTAGCTGGCACTACAGGCACTTGCCATAATGCCCACCTATTTTTAGAGTTAGGGTCTCATTTTTGCTCAGGTTGGTCTCGTAGTCCTGAGCTCAGGCAGTCCACCCACCTCAGCTTCCCAGAGTGCTGGGATTATTGAAATAATATTTTTTCTTTGAGAGACAGAGTCTCACTTTGCCGCCCTCGGTAGAGTGCTGTGACATCACAGCTCACAGCAACCTCTAGCTCTTGGGCTTAGGCGATTCCCTTGCCGCAGCCTCCAAAATAGCTGGTACTACAGGCGCCTGCCACAACACCCAGCTATTTTTTTTGTTGCAGTTGTCCAGGGTCAAGTTTTATAAAGTCAGGATGAGTACTTAACCAGGTTTCATTGCTATAAACTTGATCTCAGTATTTCCTTTTGGAGAAAATCACTTGAGCAGGTAAATACTGAGGTGAGGGCTGAGTTACAGAGCTATTGAGCAGGGATGGGCCCTTCTCAGGCCTCCTCAGTCCTATGGGCCTGTGTCCTGCAATGCTGCCTTGGCCTTCCAAAGTCTTAGCGTCACAGATGTAAGCCATGCAGCCAGCCTAGCTTGCTTTCTTTACTTGCTAGATTATGACCATTTCATTGTATTATCAGATTAAATACTTTTACTAAAGAGACACATCTGGGTTTGGGATTACTAATTACCTGTAATTCTAACACTTCAGGAGGCTGAGGCAGGAGGATCACTTGAACTCAGGAGGTTGAACTTGTACTTAGCTATGACCACACTACTGCCCCTTAGCCAGAGTAACAGAGCAAGACCCTGTCTCCAAGAACAGAAAAAGAAAAATACATATCTGGTGAATCTGTAACATAGTACTTAATTAAAATATTTTCCATGGGATTCAGGTCATTGGAATTGGCAGTCTTGTGTTTAGGATTTTCCTTTAGCACGGTTTTAAAAATAGTCTCATAGTATAGATTGGTGTTCATACTACAGCCTCATAGTATATTTTAGATATCCCTTATCTAAAATGCTTGGAACCAGAAGTGTTTCAGATTTTGGATTTGGGAATATTTGCATTATACTTATTACTGTTTGAGTATCACATATCTGAAAATCCAAAATCTAAAATACTTCAATGAAAATTTCCTTTGAGTGTCAGGTCAGTGCTATAATAAGTTTGAATTTTGGAACATTTTGAGCTTTGGATTTTTCAGTTTTGGGATGCTTAACATATTGTAAGTTTGTATTCAAAAACTGTTCCTCCAATCTCAGTGCTTTTTTTGATCTTTGTGAGGAGGAAGATGAGCCATGCATGATGGATGCAAACATTTTCCATCACTTCCTTCATAGACTTTACCAAGCACTTATGCATTTGAACACTTACTTCTGAGGACTGACTTGTTTCTAGGTCCTGGGGGTGCAGCAGGGAACAGGACAGGCCGTGTCCCTGCCCTTGAGGAGCTGGTGTCTGGAGAGGGAGACAGGACACAGACAAATCTGTAATACTACTTCCCTGTGCCCACAGGTGCTGGGGAGAAAATGGATGTGGGCACATAGGCCCCTTCGGGGGCTGCTGTGTGCGTGGAGTTGCTAGAAGATTCTGTTCTATGTAAATAGTTTTGACCAAAGACCTGAACATCTTAAAATGTGTCTTAAATAGCATTTAGTCACTGACTTCAGCACAGCTTCTCGAAGATCTTACTTGTAGTGTTTCGGTGTCCTCTTGTCTGGCAGGAGCCAGCCATAGCACCAACACTTGAGGCACAGTCTCACCCCTCCCCCTACAAACACTGTCCTTGAGCTTGGAGTCAGGGCGTGTGGCAGTCGTGCTGCCCAGTGGACATCCCAGCACCTCCTATTTCTCATTTGTTTTGTGAGCCTTATTGTTAAACATTGAACACTTTCCTTCAATTCACTTAAATATTCAAGATAAACCTTATTCTCAATGCTTAATGTAAGTTTCCACCTTACATGTATTTGAAAAGAAACTTAATTTTCAGATACTGGAAGAGTCTGTGTGTGACTTGGTTATAAAACAATTGAGGCAACAGCAGAACACTATGGAGGACAAATTCATCGTGTGCTTGAACAAAGTCACCAAGAGCTTCCCTCCTCTTGCTGACAGGTAGGGGCTTTCAGGCACCTGTGGGGTGGGGCTCGTAGTCCCCACCTCACCAGTCCTCCCCTCCAGGTTCATGAACACCGTGTTCTTCCTGCTGCCAAAGTTTCACGGAGTGATGAAGACGCTGTGTCTGGAGGTGGTATTTTGCCGTGCTGAGGAAACAGCAGACCTGTACTTCCAGTTAAAGAGCAAGGACTTTGTTCAAATCGTGAGGCACAGGTGAGTGAACACTGTCCTGCTGGCCTTAACCTGCCAGAGCCTCTCCTTCAGCTGCAGCTTCCATGAAATGTGTATTTGTGGAGTTAGAATTGGAGAAGGCAAGGGAAGAGAGTGTAATAGGGAGTGTGCGCTGAGTGGCGCTGAACCTGCAGGCCGTGCCCACCATGTGGCTTACACAGCTATCTCCAACCCTCTTCAAATGTAAACCACATGCTTTTGAGTTCTGTACCTGTTTTTCCTTTAGTTAATGTATTAAAATTGTTCATGTGTGTTTAGATTATAAAATAAGGCCAGGTAAGGTGGCTCACACCTGTAATCCCAGTACTCTGGGAGGCCGAGGCAGGTGGATAGCCTGAGCTCAGAAGTTTGAGACCAGCCTGAGTAAAAGTGAGACCCCCGTCTCTACTAAAAGTAGGAAAACTAGCTGGCATTGTGGGGAGCACCAATAGTCCCAGCTTCTCAGGAGGCCGAGGCAAGAGGATTACTTGACCCAAGAGTTTGAGGTCACTGTGAGCTATGACGCTGCCACAGCACTCTACACAGGGCGACAGACTAAGATTCTTGTCTCAAAAAAAAAAAGGAAAAGGAGAAAACTCCTGCTGGCTTATCGTGTTCTTTCTCTACTCTTTCCCAGTCTTGGACTATATACCTATGTTTACATGGCAGTAAGTTACTCATAAATAAGCAGTGTGGCAGTGACAGGGAATGTGTGCCATTGTGTCCCTTCGGCCTTTAGTAACCACTCACTGAGCACCTGCAGTGTCAAGCCCCCAGCTGGGTGCTATAAGGGTGAGGTGCACCAAGCAAGAGACCCACGCTGCATGCAACTTCACTAAGTGACACTCCATATAGCACTTGAGGCAGTTTCAAAATCTGAAAAAAAAAAAAAAGTTTTTTTGTTTTTGAGACAGTTTCATTTTGTTATCCTTTGTACAGTGTTGTGGAGTCATAGCTCACAACAACCTCAAACTCTTGGGCTCAAGTGATCCTCTTGCCTTAGCCTCCCCAGTAGCTGGAACTATAGGCGCCCGCCACAACGCCTGGCCTTTTTTTTTTTTCAGAGACGAAGTCTCACTTTGGCTCAGGCTGGTGTTAAACCTGTGAGCTCAGACAATCCACTTGCTTCAGCCTCCCAGAGTGCTAGGATTAAAAGAGTAAAGAAATAACATGATAAGCCAGCAGCAGCTTTCTCCCAGCCTAAAATCGAAACTTTTTTATATTTTTAGCTTATTTTGTTTGCCATATCACTTTTTTTTCAAATAAGCTTTTTATTTTGAAATAATTTTTAATTTACAGAAAAGTTTAAAGCGAATATATAGAATTCCCTACATACCCTTTCTCCAGTTTTCTCATCTTATATAATCTTAGTACATTTGTTAAAACGAAGAAATTAACCTTAGCACATTCTTATTAACTGAACTAGACTTTATTTTCCCAATGTCTTCTTTCTATTCTAGGACCCATTGCAGGATAGCACATTGTATTAATTTGTTTACTTTTAAAAATCTAGCCCATGGTAATTACTTCTAAAAATGTAATTTTAATGTAAATGTTGTATTATTGATAATAACAAGTTTCAAAACTACACAATCGCACAAAGAAGAAAAAGTTGCCTGTCGTACTTCTCTCTTACAGAGATGATGAAAGACAAAAAGTGTGTCTGGATGTAATTTATAAGATGATGGCAAAATTGAAACCAGGAGAACTCCACGAACTGCTATCCCCAGTTGTGGAATTTGTTTCCCATCCTTCTGCAGTGTGCAGGAAGCGGATGTATAATATTCTCATGTGGATTCATGACAATTATGGGTATGCTATATATTGACATTTTGTTTTAGGGATCAGTTGGGTGTCTTTAGCAATCTAGAACATAATAAAGCGTTTTTACCATGTGATTAGTAATTAAATTCATTTTCATACCCATACTGAATTCTTTCCTTATTTTAACTCATTTCATGTGTGGGGGGGAAATGTTCAGAGAGTGAAATTATTGGTTGAGTTATAATTTTTTAAGCTTATAAGCATTTATAAGCTTATACATGTCCTACTTATAAAACTTGTTTTCATAGTTAATCATTTTAAGATCTGGCAGAACTAAAGGAAGTAACTTGGCAGGATGCCTCAACCAGGCATGCCAGGGCAGGGTGGCCACCCCCAACCCTCCCACCCTCCAGGAGCAATGATGCAGAGCTCTAAGGTTTGAGGGAGTCTGTCAGGCCCGTGCACACACATGACAGGTCCTCGTGGGATTTCGAGTGTTATAGCCCCATGGGAAAAGCTAGTCTTTTTTACTTTAATTCTAGACAGTGTTACTGGGGTTGAACAAAAAGGCTAGAAAGAGGTATTAATGTTTGTCATTTTGTGATTTTTTATTAAACAGAGATCCAGAAAGTCACACAGATGATGACTCTCAGGAAATATTTAAGTTGGCCAAAGACGTGCTGATTCAAGGACTGATTGATGAGAACCCTGAGCTTCAGTGTGTACTCCTCCGGGAATGATTGGGCAGGACAGTTAAATGTGATAGATGTTCTTGCGAAAACTAGCCTAGAGTATTTTTTATTGGTTTAAGAAATGTATTTGCAGTATTAACATTTTCTCTGCCTCCTGCATTGTGTAACATTTAGTAAAAATGTATTGTAAATCACATTATGAAGAATGATTTAACATATCTCGACAAGTTAGTTTAAAATAAAACTTTTGGAAAAGTAGTGTGGACAAAGCACTCTCCGCAAATGCAGTGAGTTAAAGTATTTCAGTATGAAAAGAAAAACTTGAAAGCTGGGCATAGAGACGCAGACCTCTAATCCCAGCTACTCAGGCGGCTTAGGCAGAAGGATGGTTTGAGCCCACGAGTTTCAGACTAGCCTGGGCAACAGAGGTGTCTCCTTTTCCTCCCATCGTCTCCGCGCCCCCCCCCCCCCCCCCCCCCCCCCCCCGCCCCCGCCATCCCAACAGTGTTGAGATCACACCTAACATATTTGTATTGAATGAAGTATATAAAAACCTTAGAAGTAGGAGGAAACCTTGTTAATTATGTGTGAAAATAGGAAAGATAATGATTATTCTCTAAAGGGCCCTACCTCATAGCAAGTACTAATTATGTAAGAAGGGGCATAAGCTTTTCTGTATATCATTTATTTTTCCATTCTGCTATAATTTTAAATTCATTGAGATTTTCAAAATTGTTTTTGATGGCCAGGCATGGTTACTCATATGCCTGTAATCTTAGCACTCTGGTAGGCCAAAGCAGGTGGATTGCCTGAGCTCACCAGTTCCAGACCAGCCTGAGCCAGACCAAGACCTTGTCACTAAAAAAAAAACATAGCTGGTTGTTGTGGCAGGCGACTGTAAATCTCAGCTACTTGGGAGGCTGAGGCAAGAGAATTGCTTGAGCCCAGGAGTTTGAGGTTGCTGTGAGCTGTGATGCCACAGCACGCTACCAAGGGCGACTCTGTGTCAAAAAAAAAAAATTGTTTTTGGATTTCATAAGCGTTCATAAAAGCCTGATCTTGTTTTTAACTAATTTAAAGTATTAAATACTTAATGACAATAATTTTTAGAGTAAATTATCTTATCAAGGCAGTATAGAATTATATATAATTTTTTTTTTTAGAGACAGAGTCTCACTTTGTCACCCTTGGTAGAGTGCTATTGCATCACAGCTCACAGCAACCTCCAGCTTTTGGGCTTAGGCGATTCTCTTGCCTCAGCCCCCCGAGTAGCTGGGACTACAGGTGCCTGCCACAATGCCCGGCTATGTTTTTGTTGCAGTTTGGCCGGGGCCGGGTTTGAACCCACTGTCTTCAGTATATGGAGCTGGTGCCCTACCCACTGAGCCACAGGCGCTGCCCAAATTTTATATAATTTCTTAAAGTGTTTTTTCAGTTTAAAAATAGCTAATGTTAAGTACTTATCATTGAAAATTTCCCAGGGAATAGAGATGAGAGAATAAAGTCACCCAGTTTCTTCACCTCCTCTTAAATTTGTAACACACACTTTAATGTCCCCTTCTGAGCACATTGCTTTTGTAGCTCAGATGACTCTCTCTACCCAGTTTGTGGTCTCCCTGTATGTTGAGCCTTGTGTGGGTGAAAAATGGCCTCTCCCCATCATACTAGTGCAGTAGCTTCTCTGCAGAAGTGTCTAAGCAGTGCATGTCTTTTCTCTCTGCTTTTAGATTAATTATTCGGAATTTCTGGAGCCATGAAACTAGATTACCTTCAAACGCCTTGGACCGATTATTGGCACTAAACTCCTTATATTCTCCTGAGATTGAAGTGCACTTCTTAAGTTTGGCAACAGATTTTCTGCTTGAGATGACCAGCCTGAGCCCAGACTATCCAAACCCCATGTTTGAGCATCCTTTGTCAGAATGTGAATTTCAGGTGATGGCTTGTCCGTAATAATGAGTGTTAAGCTTTTCTTGTTTGTTAATGAATATCTTCTTTCTTTGAATGCTTGCACATTTGGTGTTCCCCCAATATGTCCCACTCATGACCATGCCTCACATGTGTCCTGGGGCTTGGCACGTGTGTGTTTGCGGGACAGTTGAGTCCTTTGGCTTGGTGCAGTAGTGTTGTGATACCATTGCTTAGGATGACATCAGCCTTTTAATGTAAAACATTAAGAAAATGGATTTTCTCCCCAAATAGTAGTTAGGTTTTCTATTTGATAAATAATTAGTTAAAACATTTGAATTAGAAACGCTTGTCCAGCTGCTTTCCAGAGAAATATGAAATTATAGTGCACATCTGCTGATGGCATCAGTGGATTTTAAACAGAATGTCTCAGTGTTGGCAAGAGAGGAGCCTCTCACTGGGGTCCTTACTATGTGCAGGAGTACACCATTGACTCTGGCTGGCGCTGCCCAAGCACTGTGCTCACGCCGATGTTTGTTGAGACCCAGGCCTCCCAGGCTACTCTCCAGACCCGAGCTCAGGAGGGGACTCTGTCACGCCAGCCAATGGCTGGGCAGATAAGGGCCACTCAACAGCAGTGTGACTTCACACCAACACAGACAGCAGGTAAGCACCCCACTGCCCGCCCAGCACAGGCGCTCTGGCCTTGGAGTGCAGTCGGCACAGGTCAGCCCTGGGTGAGAACAGTACAGTGAGGGAGCGAGACTACTAAGAACCACACAGGATAACACATCACAGGAGGGAAAGGGAGGTTCTTGGAGCAGTCAGATCCATGGGGACAGATGGAGAGTGAGGGTGCCAGGTGGGAGGAGGGGGTAGGGGAGTTCATGTTTTAAAAGGAGAAAAGGATTCTTTCTGACTAGAAAATCCAGGGAGCATTTCAATGTATGTACATTTTTCTTTTGATTTTTTTTTTTTTTTTT
>NW_003852632.1:226130-255685 GCF_000181295.1 Otolemur garnettii
TCTCTTGCCTCCCAAGTAGCTAGGACTGCAGGCGCCCACCACAATACCTGGCTATTTTTTGTTGCAGTTGTCATTGTTCCCAGGCTGGGTTCAAACCTGCCAACTTTGGTATATGTGGCTGGTGCTGTATCCACTGTGCTATGGGTGCCGAGCCTTTTGTTTTGATTTTTGTACAGAAAAATCTAATGTAGCAAAATTTAACACTTCTCTTCTCTCAAAAGTGAAGTAGAGAGCTAACCAAATTCACTTACTATGTGTACAGTTTATTAAGCTGTGCTTTCTCAAACAGCTGTTTGCTTTGACCAGCAAATTACAAAGTAAAATATGTTAATCTTTTTATGTACATTTTTTCTGTGTATAAATTTTTTTCACATTGTGTTGGTTCTCGAATTAGGGCTAATTTGAATGAGCACTTTGGAAGTTCTATGACATTAATATTAGAAACTGGGGGCCGTTGGCACCTTTCAGTATGTACTAAGTATTCTATGCGGGGAGCAGCAGCTTGTTTCTTTCTCTGCAGTAGGGGCACCGAGGTCCAGGTTTGCTTCATGCCACATCCTGGGGACCTGACAGAGCCTCCAGCAGACATCACTGCCCTGTGTACAGTTCCAGGTACAGTGACCACTGATTGTGCATGTTGCAGATGGAAGAAGCTCATTTAACTGGCTGACAGGGAGCAGCCTTGACCTGCTGGCGGATCATGCAGCTTCCTCATCAGATTCCTTGTCCTCCTCCTTGCTATTTGCCCATAAGAGGAGTGAAAAGTCACAGCGAGCACCCTTGAAGACAGTGGGACCTGATTTTGGGAAAAAAAGGCTGAGCCTTCCAGGAGATGAGCTGAATAACAAAGTGAAAGGTCAGTGAGTGAAACAGGCTTGGAGTAACCTGCCCTCCCAGTTAGAGCCAAGGCTCAGATCAGGATAGCCCATTCTTGTGTCCGCATCTCCTGTAGCCTATAATGAAGCTTATTAAAGTTCAAATTCAGTAAATATTGTCAAGGCACTTACCAGGTTGAAAACATTGTTTTTTAGAAGTTCCAGAAAACCTATTGAAAAAGCTGTACTTAATCCATTCATTTGGTAATTTTCTGGGGTGGGTAAGGCCATTAAACTGGTGGTTGTGGGATGATGTTGGTTGGTTAGCCAAGTCTTAAAGGTGAGAGAGTTAATCCAGGCAGGTGGAGTGGAGAGAGCCTCAGAGGAGACCTGGTGAGGTGCTGTTGAGAGGAGTAGGGGGCAGGAGGGGAGAAGAGCAGGACAGATGCAGAGGAGCCCAGTCAATGCAGGGCATGGTCACTGAGAGCTGACCCCAAACCAGGATTGAGGACCCTGTGCAGTCCAGGGTTACAGATGCTGTGGGACATGTTACATAAAGGGTGCTAAGAAGACAGGCTGTGGGTGGTGGGATGTGCTTTGAGCCCCAGTGCTGAGAAGCAGCTGCATGATGTGTGCATGTATCCAGGCACAGAGCTCTGAATGGCCTTCCTAAGAGAGCAAGGGTCAAACCCAGCCGTGGCCAAAAAACAAACAAACAAAAATCCTAAGAGAGCAAGGGGTGTCAGGAGATGGAGGCCAAAAACACCTGACCAGTGGGACACTCAGGGGCTAAGTGGAAAGCTTGGTGGGACTCACAGACTCAGCACTGAGAACTGTAGCCCTGGAAGTGAGTGCAGATGAAGGAGTGCCCAGGGAAAAGGGCCCAAGTCAGAATCCTAGGGCAGTCCCAACATAGGAACTTAAATATTTGGAAGTGAAATTAGAAGGAAGGATAAATTTTTCTTTATTTAATTGTAGGAACTAAAAACACACAAAATGTTTTACTCCCAACTTGCAAACCTGTGGCCCACATCTTTCTCTAGAATTACCTGAGAGGTACATCTGGCTCCTGCTGCTCTGAGTAGAGGTGTGCCAGTGAGCCCCTCCCACCCTCCCCCACCAGCAGGCTACTTGCCTTTTATTCTCTTCCCCTTCATGCCTACGATGCACCAGGAGTGCAGAACCCCTGGTCCTGCCCATTGTCTCAGACTGTCACAGCTCTAAGTTCTGAAATGAAGGCCCGAGGTGCCCTCACCCTCCGTGGCCACTCAGCTATCTCACCTCATACCTGCTCCCAGCAAGCCCGAGGCACACAGCACTTTCCATGTGCTCTGAACTTTGAAGACTCACTAATGGGAGATGTACGTTCCCATTAGCTTTGAAGACTCACTGCAGGGTGTACCTGAACCACTGTGGGGTGACCTGCAGTCCAGGTGACTTCTGGCAATTGCTAGTTAGTGACTTTGGGCCAGTCGAGCTCTATTGAGGGGGATGAAGCTCATAAATAAATGAAGCTTGCTGGAGATGGTGGCAGTTACTGTCCACCATGCAGATTGTTCCACAGTATTTCCCTGCCGACATTTTTAGAGTAAAAATGTATCATGGATGCTGTCCAAAGAATTGGGAGACCATGTATAGAATTAAAGAAGGTAAGAGGTGAAACCTAATTTGAGACTCTTTTTCTTGAGAGTTTTATGTATAGATTTAGAAAAAAGAAAAATTGCAGAAGTAGGTAAAATGAATACTTATGGGCTGCCCATTTAAATTCATTTAACATATTTGAATCTGCCCATGTATCTCTATAGTTTTAAAATATTTTATATAGTCCTTTGTGGTACATGTACCTTCTCGCCTAAATGAGAACATGTGGAGGTTCATAAAAGATGGCCAGTAATACCTACTGTGATACTATTTATTACCACTGAAAGGAAATGCGGCTTAGAAAATTGAATTTGTAGGCTCCGTGCCTGTAGCTGAAGAGGCTAAGGTGCCAGCCACATACACCAGAGTTGGCGGGTTCAAATCCAGCCCGGGCCTGCCAAACAACAATGACAATTACAACCAAAAAATAGCTGGGCGTTGTGGCGGACGCCTGTAGTCCCAGCTACTTGGGAGGCTGAGGTAAGAGAATTGATTGAGCCTGGCAGTTGGAGGTCGCTATGAGCTGTGATGCCATAGCACTCTATCCAGGGCTCTGTCTCAAAAAAAGAAAACTGAATTTGTAGCTTAATTAAAATGACACTTTACAATCACTTAATTGTTTTGGTTTGCTTTAGTTATATCAGTTATACTACTGTGTATGCATGTAGTTTAAAGAGACAGATACTTGTTAGAAGAAATGGCAGTTCTCCGTATTTCTTAGATCCTAGAGACAAGACCAGCAGCTCCCTCAGCTGAGTTTCGGCATTTACTTCAGTATCTCCACATAATGCTTTTATGTGGCTGCTGTTTTTGCCTTTGCAGGGCAGACATTATGGGTCTGGCCCCCCACACATGGATCACACTGTACTGCTGGTGCCTCGTCCTGCTCAGCTAAGTCAAACTCGTGATCTCATTAGTGTTCAAAATTTTATCTTTTTTTGGCTACACAGGATTATTTTTGATTAAGCCACGTGAAATACTATGATTATTTTTAAGGATGTTTGCCCAGGGTCTCTGCTGAGCTGTCACCTAGGGACCCCTCTTCATCCTCCTCTCCTCAAGGACTGCTCAACTCCCCTGCCTTGGTGGTTTATTCCTTCTTTGGAGGAAGCCCTTCCTCTGCAGCGTGCAGAGAAAAGGAGTTCTACATGGTGAGCGTTACTTGGGTCCTGGGGCCATCACTGTGCTCTTCAGGGCCCAGAAGGCTGTGCAGATGGAGACCCCTGGTGCAGTCCTGTTGGTCTCCTGCCCAGAGATGCGAGTGAGGAACCTGCTGTCATCCTCTGTGCAAATCCTGTCTGAGAACCTGAGTCTTTTCTCTGTGGACACTCTTAGGGTCCTCCCTTTTTTGTTAAAATTATTTTTTATTAAATCATAACTTTGTACATTGATGGATTTATGAGGTTCAGGGTACTGCTTTGATATACAATGTGAAATTCTTACATTGAAGTAAGTAACAAATCCATCACAATTATACTCATTTCTTAATAGTTTTGAAATGTACCATTGCATCATGCACATTAGGTGAGTTCCCCCCAAATACCCTGTCTCCTCCCATATCCCCCCTCCACTCCCCTCTCTCTCCTCTTCCCTTCTACTTTATGCACTATAGTTATGCTTTGCCATTCATATGAGTGTATAGGTAGTTATATAATGATTTCATAGTAGTATTGAGTACGTTGGATGCTTACTTTCCCATTCTTGAGATATTTTACTAAGAAAAATGAGTTCCAGCTCCATCCAGGTAAACATAAAAGATGTGAAGTCTCCATCTTTTTTTATGTCTGCATAGTATTCCATGGTGTACATCATGTGTCCTCAAACTATGGCCCGCAGGCCACATGTGGCCCTCCTAGGACATTTATCCGGCCCGCCGGTTGTTTTTGTCACGTCTGCCTGTCCTGCTTAGCAGTCGACTGGTCCTGGGGCCCACAGTCTGGCCCTCCAATGGTCTGAAGGACAGTGAACTGGCCCCCTGTTAAAAAGTTTGAGGACCCCTGATGTACATGTACCATAATTTGTTAATCCATTCCTGGGTCAGTGGGCACTTGCACTGTTTCCATGACTTGGCTATTATGAATTGGGCTTCAGTAAACATTCTTGTGCAGATGTCTTTGTTGTAACTGGGTATATACCTAGTAGAGGAATTACAGGATTGAACGGTAGGTCTACTTTTAGTTCCTTGAGTGTTCTCCAAACTTTTTTCCGAAAAGGTCGTATTAGCTTGCATTCCCACCAGCAGTGTAGAAGCGATCCCTTCTCTATGTATCCATGCCAACATCTGAGTTTTGGGATTCTGTGATGTGAGCTAATCTTACTGGAGTTAGATGATATCTCAGAGTGGTTTTGATTTGCATTTCTCTGATGATTAAGGATGATGAGCATTTTTTTCATGTGTCTGTAGGCCATGCACCTTCTCCATCAGAGAAGTTTCTGTTCAAGTCTCTTGCCCACATAGAAACGGAATTATTTATTCTTTTCTTATTGATTAGTTTGAGTTCTCTGTAGATTCTAGTTATCAGACCTTTGTCAGAAGCATAACCTGCAAGAATCTTCTCCCATTCTAAAGGTTGTCTGTTTGCTTTACTTACTGTGCACTTGGCTGTGCAAAAGCTTTTCAGTTTGATCAGATCCAAGTAATGTATTTTTGGTGTTGCTTCAATTGCCTGGGGGGTCCTCCTCATAAAATATTCTCCCAAGCCAATTTCTTCAAGTGTTTTTTTTCCTGCACTCTCTTCTAGTATTTTTATAGTTTCATGTCTTAATTTTAAATCTTTTATCCAGTGAGAATCAATTTTTGTTAATGGTGAAAGATGGGGGTCCAGTTTCAGTCTTCTAACAGGTCACCAGCCAGTTCACCCAGCACCATTTGTTAAATAGGGAGTCTTTCCCCCACTGAATATTTTTGATAGGCTTGTCGAAGATCAAATGGCGATAAGAATCTGGGTTAATCTCTTGGTTCTCTATTCTTTTCCATAAATCTACTGCTGTTTTTTTTGCCAGTACCATGCTGTTTTGATCACTATAGATTTATAGTATAGCCTGAAGTCTGTTAATGTGATACCTCCTGATTTATTCTTATTTCTGCATAATGTATTTGCTATTTGTGGTTTTTTTGGATTCCATATAAAACAGTACTATTTTTTCAAGTTCTTTGAAGTATGACTATGGTGCGTTAGTAGGGATTGCATTAAGTCTGTATATTGCTTTGGGTAGTATGGACATTTTAACAATGTTGATCCTTCCTAGCCATGAGCATGGTATGTTTTTCCATTTGTTAACGTCTTCAGCTATTCCTTTTCTCAGAGTTTCATAGTTCTCCTTATAGAGATCTTTCATGTCCTTTGTTAGGTAAATTCCCAGATATTTCATCTTCTTTGGCACTATTGTAAAAGAAAGTGAGTCCTTGATTGTTTTTTCAGCTTGACTAGTGTTGGCGTATATAAAAGCTACTGACTTGTAAATATTGATTTTATATCCTGAGACACTGCTGTATTCCTTGATCACTTCTAAGAATTTTGAAGTTGAGTCCCTGAGATTTTCCAGATATAGGATCATATCATCAGTGAAGAGTGAGAGTTTCATCTCCTCTGATGACCCTATTTGGATACCCTCAATCACCTTCTCTTGCCTGATTGCAATGGCTGACTTCTATTACTATGTTGAATAGCAGTGGAGACAGTGAGCATCCTTGCTTTGTTCCCGATCTGAGTGGAAATGTTTTCAATTTTACACCATTCAATATGATATTGGAAGTGGGTTTGCTGTAGATGGCCTCTATCAGTTTAAGGAATGACCCTTCTATGCCTATTTTCTTAAGAATTCTGATCATGAAAGGATGCGGTATATTATCAAAGGCTTTTTCTGCGTCAATTGAGAGAATCATATGGTCTTTATTTTTTATTTTATTGATGTGATGTATTTATAGATTTGTGTATGATGAACCAATTCTGTAACCCTGGAATAAAACAAACTTGATCATGGTATATAATTTTTTTGATGTGTTGTTGAATTCTGTTTGCTAAGATCTTATTGAATATTTTTGCATCAATATTCATTAATGATATCAGTCTATAATTTTCTTTCTTTGTTGGATCCTTTCTTGGTTTGGGTATCAGGATGATATTTGCTTCATAGAATGTTGGGAAGTATTCCTGTTTGTATGCTTTCTTAAAGGTTGTATAATAATAGGTACTAGTTCCTCTTGAAAGGTTTGATAGAATTCAGATGTGAAGCCATCTGGTCCTGGACTTTTCTTTTTGGGGAGATTTCATATGGTTGATGCTATTTCAGTGGTTGATACAGGTCTATTCAAGATTTCTAATTTGTCTAGGAAGGTGGTGTGCTTTCCAGGCATTGGTTCATTTCCTTCAGATTTTCGTATTTCTGGGAATAGAGATTCTCATAGTAATCATTGAGGATTTTTTGAATTTCTGAAGTGTCTGTTGTTATTTTTCCTTTACTGTTTCTGATAGATGATATTAGAGATTTTACTGTTCTGTTTCTGGTTAGGTTGGCCACAGGTTCATCAATTTTGTTAATCTTTTCAAAAAACCAACTTTTTGTTTTGTTGATCTTCTGAATGATTCTTTTGTTTTCATTTTCATTTAATTCTGCCCTAATTTTGGTTATTTCTTTTCTTTTGCTGGGTTTGGGGTTGGAATGTTCTTCCTTTTCCAGTTGCTTGAGATGATCCATTAAGTTGTTGGCTTCCTTTCTTTGTTTTCTTGATGAAGGCTTCCAATGCTATAAATTTTCCTCTTAGGACTGTCTTTGCAGTATCCCACAGATTTTGATAATTTGTGTCTTTGTTATCATTTTGCTACAAAAACTTGGTGATTTCCTTTTTAATCTTGTCTTTGACCCAGCTCTCATTCAGCCTAATATTATTTAGCTTCCATGACTTTGTTTGTGTATGAAGATTGCCATTGCTATTGAGTTCAACTTTTATTCCATGGTGGTCCGAAAAGATACAAGGATTAATTTCTATACTTTTAAATTTGCTGAGGTTAGACTTGTATCCTAGGATATGATCTATTTTGGAAGATGACCCGTGGGCTGATGAGAAGAATGTATATTCAGTTTTATTAGGATGAAATGTTTTGTAGAGGTCTGTAAAGTCCTTTTGTCCTAGGGCCAGGTTTAAGTCTAATATTTCTTTGTTTAGTTTCTTCTTGGAGGATCTATCCAAAATTGTCAAACGAGTGTTAAAATCTCCAGCTATTATAGTGCAGGAAGATATCGAGTTGTTTATATCCGTTAGTGTCTGCTTTATGAATTGAGGAGCATTCTGGTAGGGTGCATAAATGTTAATTACCGAAATCTCTTCATGTTGGGTGTTTTCCTTGACAAATATGTAGTGACCTTCCTTATCTTTCTTTATCTTTTTTGGTTTAAAGCCAGTTGTATCTGCTACCCTACTTTTTTCTGGTTTCCATTTTCCTGTATTATGCAAGTCCATACCTTCACCCTGAGTCTTTTTAGTCTATTTTTATCCTTTAAGGTAAGGTGAGATTCTTGTATATAGCAGATATCAAGTCTGAGTTTATGTATCCAGTCAGCCAGCCTGTGCCTTTTTAGAGGACAATTTAAACCATTCACAATAGTTGAGAGAATTGATAAGCCTGGTTGTGTTTTGGGTGTCATGATTTTCAGATGTCCAGTGGACATTTTTAATCCTTTCACCACTGTGGAAGTTGGCTTTTGTTCAGAAATCTCTAGGTGAGTTTACTTTGGAGGTAGAACATTGCACTGGTCATTGTGGAGGATGGGTCTGAGAATATCCTGGAGCTGGTTTCGTTATGGCAAATTTCTTCAACATGTCTATGTCATTAAAGTATTTGGTTTCTCCATCACAAATGAAACTCAGTTTAGCTGGATAGAGGATCTTGGGCTGAAAGTTGTTTTGTTTTAGGAGACTGACGGTTGATGACCATCTTCTTCTGGCTTGAAGTGTTTTAGCTGAGAGATCTGCAATCATTCTGATATTTCTCCCTTTGTAGGTGATGCTTTTCTTATGTCTGACTGCTTGCAGAATTTTCTTCTTCATCTTAACTTTGGCAAAGTTGATCACAATGTATCTAGGTGATGCTTTATTTGGATTGAGTCTTGCTGGGGTTCTGAAACCATCTACTATCTGAAGTTTTGTATCTCTTGCAATGCTTGAGAAATTCTCCTCCAAAATCTCCTGAAGTAGAGCATCCGTACCTTTAGGACCATCCTCTTCTCCTTCAGGAATTCCTATAAGATGAACGTTTGATCTTTTGGAGTGATGCCACAAATCTCTCGGGGAATGATCGGTTTTTGCTCTCTGTTTGTCTGCCTCTTGGAGTGTTTGGGAACATTCAAAAGCTTTGTCTTAAAAGATCCTTTTAGAGATCCTTTCTTCTACCTGGTCAACTCTATTACTGAGGGAGTCTATTTTGGAGCTCCTCAACTAACTTATTCGTTTCCTTGAGCTCTGCTATCAATTTTCTCATTATGTCCATATCTTCGGTGACTTGGGCTTTGAATTCATTAATTTCTTGATACAACTTTAGAACTACTCTTTGGAATTCAATTTCTATCTTTTCTTCCATTCTATTTATCTTATTTGCAGTCCATATTCTAAATTCAATTCCTGACATTTCTGCCATTTGTCTATGCATGGCATCTTCAGTTGTATCTCCGTTGTCATTTTTTCGGGGGGAGGGTGTTGATCTACTCTGGTTATACATGTTGCCAGAGTTCTTCTGTTGGGTCCACACCATGTTTATTTTCCACTGTTTGGTTATTAGAACTGGTAGGGTGAGATCAAATTAGGGTTCCCAGGTTGTAGAGATAGCCCCTTACCAAAGCGCTAGGCTTTGTAATTGTGGCTTATCTCCTACAACCTTACAAAGGCCCCTTTCAGAGTTTTAGCCAGAGACTCTGAGGACCTATTTGGTGAGATAACGCAGGCTAGCTCTGTTTTGATATTAGCCAACTTCTACCCTATCCTAAGAATCCACAGTATTAGGTTTAAATCTCGACTGTGAGGAGATATAAACAGCTATGGCATCCAACCCCACCCTTCAGTTCTTTTCCACTACAGAACATTGAAGGTCAACCTCAGAATGTCCCCAAGTGGACAGCCCTAGACATAGGTTCTAACCAAATTGTCTCAGGGAGTGCAAACCCTACCCAACAGAGAGGGATTCAAGGGTCTCCAACAGCACAATTAGAGCCAGGAATCCAATTTCCACCTGCCAGGCTCAGTCCACACTCTTGTCTGCTTCTCTGCTCACAGGCCCAGCTGGAGTCAGGGGCTACACTCCTACCCACCAGTCTCTGTCCACATCCAGCTAGCCTCTGCTTGCCAGACCATTTGGAGTCGGCACCACTCCCCCACTTGTCAGTCTCAGTCCACTGCCTGGCAAGCCTCTGTTTGCAGGCTCTGTTAGAGTCAGGGCACCACACTGCGCCTGCAGGTCTCAGTCCTCACCTGGTAAGCCTCTGCTCACCAGCCCTGCTGGAGACAGTGGACTATGCTGTAGCCCTCAGGTCTTGGTTGACACCCAATAAGCCACTGCTTGAGGGTTCTGTTGGAATCAGGCAACCATGCCCTTGCTTTCAGGTCACAGGACCAGCCCTGTCTGCTGATCTCAGCCAACAGAGGGCAACCACTCTCCCACTGTGGGTGCCATCAGAGCCAGGGGTTCTATACCCCGTCCTGCCAGACATAGCCTGAATCAAGTGTGAACACTCCCCCTGGCTGGACATAGTCATAACCAGGGCACTTCTCCTCCTCCCGCCAAGTCATTCTTTCTTCCCACACTGTCTGTCTTCTCCATTAGTCATAGATTCTGTCCTGATGGTTGGCAGTCCATAATATGCCCAGTTCTCTCAGGACAAGACCAAACACTCCAAACACTCTGTGCTCTGCAGGGGGTAGAACTTAAGACCACCTTGTGAGGGAGAAAGGGTAGACTGGGAGTTTGGACTTGTGGGGGAAAAATACCTGTTCAATTTTATGCCTGGCCGGGTGGTGTCTACCTGGAGAAACAGAGGTAGAGTTTAGTGGCTTTCTATAGCAAGATAAAATGAGAGGTCTTTTGTTCCCTGCTCATTTGCAGATAACCTGCGGCAGGCCCCCTGCTTGGGGGAGGGGTCTCCCATCCTCTAGTTGATAGGCTTTGTACCTGTAATTTGTTTTCTTGGATGGTCTTCCTTGGAGTTACACCTGCCCGAACTTCTTTCTTGGCTCAGCTCCCTGTTTTTAGCTTCATAGAGTCCAATTCCATCCAGTTTTTCTTCCTCTGCTTAGGAGCCTCTGTAGAAGGTTGCTACCAGTCAGCCATCTTCCAGGATCCTCACTTTTAAACCAGTTTTCTGAAATTTCTCAAGAGCATCCTTTGGAGCAGGTTTTTCTATCTTGTTTCTCTGGGCATGGGGTGGCCCGTTCAGCCTGCTGCCTCATGTTCCCAGTTCTGGAATCACATCTTGCTTGCTTTTATTGATGACATCTTCACCTCTATTTTCTCTTTTTTGGAATTCTTGTGCTTGGGTATTGGGTATCCTTTCTGTATTATCTCTCCATTTTCTAGGAAATCTGTTCAACCTTATTTTCAGCCCTTGCTCCTATTTTTAATCTCCATGAGCTTTTTGTTGTTGTTGTTGTTCTCTGAATCTTTCTTCACTTCTTGGTTCATGGCTGTAATATCTACTCTTACTCATCTGATAAAGAACGATATTTTGAAGTTTTTTCCCACATGATCTGCTTAATAGTTCTTCTTTCCTTGTCACTTATTTTAGTTTCTGTCTTTCATATTGTAACATTACTTCACAGTGGTGACTTTTGCATGGGCACAATGCAGATTGGGAGTGTGCTGTGGAGGTGGGATGGAGCGAGCCGCTGGGCCCCTGGCTGTGTCTCAGACCCAGAGGCACGTGTGCTCCGGGGCCCAGTAGGGGAGGCAGCTGCTGTTACTAGAGGTGCTGGGCCAACCTCTCCTCCCACTGTGGCCTGTGTCCCTCCCAGGCTGTGCTTTCTTCCTGCTATGGAGGGTCCTGTCCTGCTGGTTCCCAAGCCTCTGTTTCCCACTGCGGCCATTCCTTTGCATTGCCGAGGATTCAGCTAAGTCCTGGTGCTGGTCCCTGCTGTCTCCTGTCTCCTCTGCTGTTCTTTGTGGGCCTGTGTCATTAAGAAAATACTAAATTAAAGTGTTTAAGTATAGCGAAGTATCCTGACTCTCACTTTAGGGCCTTGGGGAAGGAGGCAGGCCACGTGTCTGTGTCCCTGGGCCATCTGTAACCAAATCCACTTCGTTGTTCTTCAGGCACTGACTGTCGGACAGAAATACTAAGATTACGCAGACGGTTTTTAAAAGATCCAGAAAAACTCAGTTTGATTTATGCCAGAAAAGGTGTTGCTGAACAAAAGCGAGAGAAGGTCAGTATCTTTTCCAAAATTAGATTGGTCAGAAATATGTGTTTTATATCACGGATATAAGGCAATGATCTTCCTATAAGATATCGCTTCCAGTGTTTGTTTGAAAGCCAAAATCATGGAAACCGCAGTATCTGAGCTGAGCTTACTCAGGAGCCAAGTCCCTGCTGACTCCCTGGGTACTGGAACACTGGAGAGAAATAGGAGGTGCCCGACTTGGTGACCGTCTGGTCTTGGCCTGCTGGGGCTGTCACTGGTTCTTGCCTCAGGAAAGCCCAGCCCAGTGCTGTTTCCGGACTGGTGCTGTTTGCAGACCACCCTTCTCTCAGGGTTGGGGTATGACTGTCATTCATCTTGGGTCGTACAGCTCAGTGAGTCTGCCACTGGGATGGGATTGGCCAACTCCCCACCTCAAGGCCAGAACCCTGGGCAGGGATTCACTGGGCCACATTGGGTCAGGGGCCACCGTGAAATGATGAGCTATGGTGGAGGGTCAGCCAGGGGATGGGGAGGGGATTTGAGCCCAGAGGAAGGGGTGGCAGGGCTGGCCAGACACACAGAGTGCTCCACTGAAGGTATTGAGTGGAAATGAGTATGATGTTGACTTAATGGTTAACACATTTCTCAAAATGTGGAAGTCATGACAGAATTTTTTCAGCCATAATTTTTTATTTTAATTATAAATCAGTAATTATGACAAAATTTTCAGGAAAGATAGAATAGGTTATGAATAAAAATACTGTCCTTGTTCTAGTTCAGTTTAAATCTTTAGCCAGTTAACTTCCAAATCTGAGTTCGTTAAATGGTTCTGCTTTATCTTCCATGGGAAGAAAATGTACTTTTCGTCCTCTTGTCTCTGTAAGTATAACTATTGGTCTAAAGACTGGAGGGTGTGTGCAGGACCCACCCTGCCCCATACCTGGGGCTGTTTCCTCACCCCCAGAGGAGCTCTAGGCTCCTGAGTAACCCTGATACCCTCGGAGTCCCCACCTCACTCCCCAAACCCCTATCCCCACTCCCCAAGAATGAGATGCTGTCTGGTCAGGGCTGTTAGAGATGATTGACTCACAGGGAGGGCAGACCCTCCGACACAGGAGTTCAGGTTGATCTGCTGACCAGGAATCAAGCGTGACCTGGAGGCGTCAGGCTCTAGAAGGCTCTGCTTAATGTTTGTGGCCCTCTGTTGAACGTACACCTCTGGGGCATTGTGCTCACCTAGCACCGTGGTAAGTATTGGTGGGCAAGGGGATGCATGGCCATGGAATTAAAGTCCAGGGAGCATGACAGACAGACAGGTGGAGTTAATGACACATGCAGTGTTGGGAATAAGCCTGGTGAGAGCACATCTGAGGATGGCCTGTGCGGGGCACAATGGTGGAGGCCTCTTGAGAGATGACTCCTGCCCAAGGAGGAACCCAAGTGATGGGCATAGCAGAGAGAGGTCTCCAAGCAGAGGTCAGCAAGTGCCCAGGCCCTGCGTGGGTTGGTTTGGGCAGGAGGAGCAGACAGGCAGCCCTCCAATCTGTGTTTGTAAAAGTTTTCAAACAAATGCTTCAATTTTATGAATATTCCTATTATTTTATAATAGATATTGAAGTGTTCTTTGCTGTGCTTACTGCCATAGTAGTTTTATTTCGTACTTTTCACCTGCCGTAGACTGGTAAAGCAGAGCACTAATCCACTGTGACAGTTGTTACTACTTTGCCTTTATGTGAAAGCTGGATCTCGACATCACATCTTGTGCACAACTACCTTTCTTTAGTCAGAATTCTAATCTTCCTTCTTTGGTTCTGGTGGCTATAGGAGATGAAGAGTGAGTTAAAAATGAAGCAGGACGCTCAGGTCATCCTGTACAGAAGCTACCGGCACGGAGACCTTCCTGACATTCAGATCAAGCACAGCAGCCTCATCACTCCCTTGCAGGCTGTGGCCCAGGTTCGCTGTCCTTGCTGCTGCATTTGCTCTTGACAGATGATAATCTCTGTGTGCCCTTTGGGGTCTGCTGCGTAAGGGAGCCCGCTGGGGCCAGTCTGTTGTAGACGAGGTGTTGATTTGTCCCCAGTAGAGGGCTTAGCATAGACACCCTGCTCTGAGTCCTGGCCCTGCCATTTCCTGAGCCACAGCTTCTTCCCACATAGTGAGCCTCTGATGTAGAGTTATGTAGAATTTAGCCCTAAAACTGCTTGTCTGTGTCAAGCCCTTGAATGCTCTGAGCCACTCGGCTCCATCTATAAAATCGTAGAGTAAAATCCATTTTTCTTATCCAGTAACGTCAAAATGAAATAACATTCATTCTAACATTCATTCATTTTTTTCTAAGTGAAAAAAATCATTCTGACTCGCACCTGTGGCTCAAGCGGCTAAGGCGCCAGCCACATACACCTAAGGTGGCGGGTTCGAATCCAGCCCGGACCCACCAAACAACAATAATGGCTGCACCCAAAAAATAGCTGGGCGTTGTGGCGGGCACCTGTGGTCCCAGCTACTTGGGAGGCTGAGGCAAGAGAATCCCTTAAGCCCAAGAGTTGGAGGTTGCTGTGAGCTGTGATTTCACAGCACTGTACTGAGGGCAACATAATGAGACTCTTTCTCTCAAAAAAACAAAAAACAAATGCACCACTTGTCAGTCAATGCCTGTTAGAACTTTCAGGGTTTTTAAAAAACTTTCTAAATAGAATTAAGATGTCTTAACAACAGTTTGTATTTCCTTTTTTTTTTTTTTTAAGAGACAGAGTCTCACTTTGTTGCCCTTGGTAGATTGCTGTGGAGTCACAGCTCACAGTGAAATAACTTAGGGGACCTGGAAAAATAGACTCGAACCCCCCACTTAGGTTAATTAATTGGTAATTTATTTCACCTGCTGCAGGGGCTGCTGCTCGAGAGACAGCCCCCCGGTGAGAGTGTGAGTTACCTTTTATAGGCTTTGTGTAAGCATATTACAGAAGTGAAAGGTGGCTGATTAAGGTGGGGTTACAACTCAGGTAGTCATAGATATAGCAATGGAACAATAATTAATACAGTTTCAGTTGACAATGGATACATTTCATATCACAATGGTTATGGTTATACAACAGTTACTAATCAAGTCTTAGTGAGTTTTCCATCATTGTTCATCTACTGAGAACTTGGGGGTTTTGTAAAACTTGGGACTTTTTTTCCTTGTACCTGAAGCTTGTTCTTAGCAACCGTAGGGGGAAGAAGGGGACTTGGGAACGTGGCTGGGAAGCATGTTCTTGGCCACCCTGGGGGGAGGAGGGACTTGCCTTGTTCCTAGAGTCGACTCTGGGGGGAGAAGGGAGGAGGAGGGAAATGGGCTGGAGAGGGCAGGGGGAACAGGTGAGGGCGGTGGTGGGGGGAACAGGTGAGGGCTGGGGAATAGGAGTGGGCAGGGGAAAGAGGGCTGGGTTACAACAACAGCAACCTCCAGCTCTTTTGCTTAGGCGATTCTCTTGCCTCAGCCTCCCCAGTAGCTGGGACTACAGGTGCCTGCCACAACTCCCAGCTATTTTTTTGTTGCAGTTTGGCCAGGGCCGGGTTAGAACCCGCCACCCTTAGTATCTGGGGCTAAAACCCTACCCACTGAGCCACAGGCACTGCCCAATAGTTTGTATTTACAAATACAGCTCTGATAGTATTGGTGAATTGTAGCATTTTTGCTTGAGATGCTAATTTGGTTTTGTTTTGAATTTTTTATAGAGAGACCCATTATTTGCAAAACAGCTCTTTAGCAGCTTGTTTTCTGGAATTTTGAAAGAGGTGGATAAATTTAAGACGACATCTGAAAAAGACAGCATCACTCAAAAGTTACTCCACGACTTCAATCATTTTCTCGATACTACTTTCTCTTTCTTCCCACCTTTTGTCTCTTGTGTCCAGGTAAGCCCTCCTGGGATTTACATTTTGGGCAGGCAGTCCACAGGCAGAGATGGCACAGACATAAGGTGAGGTCAATGTGGCAGTGCTTGAGCAGTAGGAAGGCCTTAACACAGTGTAGGGTGGTGAGGAAGCAGGTCAGTGAGAACTCTTTCAGGGTGGGGCGTATGTGTCCTTACAGGTGCACAAGTGCAATGGCAAGTCCCTCCTGGGACTGCACTGAGCTGGGAATACCAAGTGTGGGTGTACATTTGTTTACTGCTCAAATATACATATGTTAGGTTGTTTTTCTTTCTCTCTTTTTTTTTTTTTTATTAAATGATAGCTGTGTACATTGATGCAAGCATGGGGTACAGTGTGGTGTTTTCATATACAATTTGAAATATTTTCATCAAACTGGTTAACATAACCTTTATGTCATTTTCTTAGTTATTATGTTAAGAGGTTTATATTCTACTCTTAGAAATATTCACTTGTACCCTTGTAAGATAAACCATAGAAGTGATCCCTCCAATCACCCTCCCTCCACCCATCTCCCCCCCCAGGTTATTTTTCATGTAAGAAGTACTTTATGTGCATTCAAAACATAGATCATTACAAATTCCCTAGTAGAAGATCTTTTTGGTTAATTTTAGTAATTTTGTATCTAGTAACCTCCCTGAATTTGTTTATTATTGTTTATTAGCAGGAATATTACTTTATAATCTAATTGGGTAATGGTTCTCTAGGATGGAGTACATAGTTTTTCTGTTTTGCTCTTTTTGATATAGCTTGAAACTGATGGTACAGCTCCTTGTATATTATCTCTGTTGTTAGTTTACACTTTACAAGTAGAATCCCTTCATCTTTTTTCTCCTGTCCACCTGAAAGATGGAAAGTTGTGAATAACTATATTGACTCAGCTAATATTTCAGAACAAATAAATTTCTCTCTTTTTTTTTGAGACAGAGTCTCACTATGTCACCCTGGGTAGAGTGCTATGGCCTCACAGCTCATAGCAACCTCAAACTCTTGGGCTGAAGCGATTCTCTTGCCTCAGCCTCCCAAGTAGCTGGGACTGCAGGCACCCACCACAATGCCCAGCTATTTGTTTATTGCAGTTGTCATTGTGTAGTAGGCCCAGGCTGGGTTCGAACCCACCAGCCTGGGTATATGTGGCGGGTCCCCTAACCACTGTGCTACAGGCACCAAGCCAAATTTCTCTTTATATTGTATTCTACAGCAATCTTTTAAATCTTAATTCATAGTTTTGACCCAATATTTATTAAATTAAAAAAAAACTAGCTTTCCCCGTTTCTGTTTAGGAGAGTCATCAACCAACTCAGAGAAAATAAATAACTTGTAAAGTTTGCTATTTCCCATTGACTCTGGAACAAGTCATGTGAATATGTATCAGTACCTGTAGTCTGCAGCAATCCCTGTGATGGTTTTCCAGGGGCTGGCTTTGAGGCTGTGTCTTCCTGTATCACTGTAGTACCTTTGGTCCCTTAGTCACAGGGGTTCTTGTTCTGTCAAGGATGATGAAATTAAAAATTTATGTAACTAAAAGTTTATCTTTTGCTTAGCAAATCATTGTTTGTACAGTAAGATGATAATGTAAATAGGATTGAAAAGAACATCAGTCTTCTTAAAAATAAACTTAAAAGAGCTGTCATACACATATAAAGAAGTGATAGCCTAATCATAGTCACTGGTTTATTAAGGGCATTTCTTATTAGATTATGCTGCGCACAGGGATGAGTGAATCTTCAGCTGCACTCACTGAGGGCCAGCACTGTGCTCACCGCTTTGGAGAATTCACATTTCTTCATTAATGCTAAAGTAGATCTTACCTTGCCTTGGTAGCCAGTGATTAATCTGTGGGGAGCAGCTTTGAGGGGAAGGAGTGGGGCTGGCAGTTCTCAAAACTTGTATATAGGTTTGTTCTAATGAAAATATTATCATGCAAAAACATGAAACAATAAACATGAAAAAACTTTTTTTTACTGTTGATTTGGGGGTTGTCATTATTTTGATGTATATAGGATTCTCAAACTGAGAGTTAAAATGTAAAGGTCATTATAGAATAATAATTTCTGAAATCCTCTATTCAAATATTATCGAATTAAGTTAGTCCCTGAGTGAAAAAAGATGGTAAAAGGTTGCACAGAATAACAGGCAGATGAATGGATGCACTCACTTTCTGGTGACTAGAGGTGAATCCTTTCAGTTTACCCACTTTTACTAAGTCAGACTAAGTATTTCTGGAAATTGAAACAATTGTTTTGATATATAGAAGTATATAGAAAGAAAAGTCTTCCTATATTGCTGTTATGTTTCTTTAAATTGATCTCTGTTTTGCAAGCATAAAAAGTTATTTCTTCCTTTGAGCAAATTGAATATTGAGGGGAAATGTGTTATATAACACAGAGAAACTTTTGGCGATATCACTACTTACATCAGAACTTCTTTCATGTCTAACAGAATCTGTCACTCCTTTGTGAGGATAGGGTCTAAGTGCCACTGACTAAATGGCTGCATGTGTCTGTGGTTTCACAGGAGGTCAGTTGCCAGCATGCAGGCTTGCGGAACCTTGACCCAGCCGCTGCCAGTGCCAGCTGCCTGGCCAGTCTACAGCAGCCCGTGGGCATCTGCCTGCTGGAGGAGGCTCTGCTCCACCTGCCGCCTGCAGAGCTACCTGCCAAGCGCATTCGAGGGAAGACCCCCCTTCCTCCTGATGTCGTCAGATGGGTGGAGCTGGCTAAGTAAGCTCATGATCTGGCACGGGGAATTTGACCAAAGTGATACAGAAAAAACTTGCCTTCATTTTGGCAGAAAACGAACCAGTAAAGTTGATAGTAATAATGCTATGTGAAATCTTTAAAAAAAAAAAATCTTTCCATCTGAGTCCCATTCTATGAAGTCAAGAGTGGTTGCCACAACAAGGGATGACAGCCTCAGTGACCTGTTGATTTCTTTCAGCATAAAGTTTTCTTTTTTTTTTTTGAGACAGAGTCTCATTTTGTTGCCCTCAGTAGAGTACTGTGGCATTGCAGCTCACAGCAACCTCAAACTCTTGGGCTCAAGCGATCCTCTTGCCTTAGCCTCCCAAGTAGCTGGGACTACAGTTGCCCACCACAAAGCCCATCTATTTTTAGAAATGGGGTCTTGCTCTTGGTCAGGCTGGTCTCAAAGTCATGAGCTCAAGCGATCCACCCGCCTCGGCCTCCCAGAGGATTACAGGTGTAAGCCGCCACCCCAGCCTCAGTGTAAGGTCTTTTGGACTCAGTGTTACCTACCACGTTTTGTTTCCTGTGACGTGTGCCTATAAACTTTAGTTCCTAATATGTGTTTTTCTGCTAAAATAAATAAAAGATGAGTTTGTACTGTCAACAAGACTCAAAAAATTTTAGAAAGAGTTTAATCCAATTATTTTGTTTCTTTGGGAAAATGCATCTCTTGCAGGCAGGTCATTTTGCATCACGTTTGACTCTCCCCTACCTGTGGTTTTATTATCATGTGAAATTTGCCAGGACCTATTTCTGAAAAAGATGTTAGATTGAAGTTGAAATTTAAGTTCAACTTTTGTTTTGTAGTGCTGATTTTTAGAGCCTTAGGTTCTAGGGGGAAAGACAGTAAAAGTAATGTTGGGGATCCTTGTGCTTTCTACTGATTGTGGTGAGTTCATTAGTACATGCATTTCTTCTTTTTCTTTTTGTTCTTGTTTTTGAGACAGAGTCTCACCGTTTCACCCAGGCTAGAAGGCAGTGGCATCATCACAGCTCCAATTCTGGGCTCAAGCAATCCTCCTGCCTCTGCCTTCTATGTAATTGGGACTATAAACGTGTACTCCCACGCCTGGCTTCTACTTCTATTTTTAGTAGAGATGGGGTATCGCGATTGCCTGGGCTGGTCTTGAACTCTGGGACTGAAACAGTCCTCCCTCCTGCCCTCCCAGAGTTCTAGGATTCCAGTTGGTAGCTACTGGGTGTGGCAGGTGCTCAGCGAGGCGCCACATGAATGTGGAAGGGGCCTTGACAGTGATCCCAGACTCATAGAACTAGCAACCCTGTAGGAAATGGGTGCACTTTCCACATAACATGAAGTAGGTGGTGGGGAACACCCAGAGAGGTGAGCTGGGCTGCAGGGCAATCTAAAGAGGGCCGCTAGGCTGTGCCGACTCTACCCAGGAGCTGTTTTATCCCACTACTTCTGATGTGTCTGTGAGCAGTGACACCTTGTGGGTTTAGTATTTACAGGAAGTGAGAAGCCTGAATAGCATGTACTTGCTGAATAAATGGAGCACAGAACATTAAAGGGCCTAAACTTTGCACATGTTATTAACTGATAAAGCTTTGCCATATCAATAAAAATCTAGTAATCCTTTTTTGTGTGTACAACTCAAAGCACGGTAGATGTGTAATCCAGCATGAGTTGTGTACACCAACAGTGAGCTGTGCTCTGCTTTTTATGTTTTGTGCCAAGAACACACCTCTGGCAGGTGTTTTGCCATATTCCATTCCAAGACATGGAATGAGTTGCTAGCAGAAATAGCTCTGCTCCAGAGTTGTATAATATGATTAACCAAATGCTCTGAGAAGAACAGCTAGAAGACTTCTAAAATTGATGACGTTTTTTAATATTGGCTTTTATTCCTAGTATAATAGCTTCAAAAATCATACACTTTTGGGTTCAGATTATCTTCTCTCCACTGAAGTTGCCTAGGGTTGGCTTCTTTTAAATTTGAAATAGGTTTTACACTTTGGTTTTCCAAATCAGATTCTGAGAGATGTGACTTTTTTGTGAGAAGTATTTTTATAGCTACTTGTTAGTCCAGATTCTCCAGAAATGATCAAGTCTTTTGACCTTGACAACTCTTTGAATTTATCATACTCCATATTTACATATAATCCCTCAGGAATCCACTGTTTGTACAAATTATTTCAGGCACAATTGTGAAAACATTGAGAACGAAGAGTAAGGTGCTTACAGACTCAAGTCAGGTATGTTTTTGTTTGCAAAATGAACACCTTCAGGTGCCATTCGCACTAAATAAACTCTGGCTGCCTGAATTCACAATGAGAAAGTCAACCCTCTATGATCAGGGCAGTAAGAGCCGCATGTGTTAGATTTTTGCATAAATTCAGAATTGGTAGGCTCTGGGAGTGAGCTTGTAGGGCTCTTTGATGTCAGTATAAGAGACCTGGTATCCAGGAGGGGCCCAACAGTAGGGAAGCCAAGGATCGTGCAGGCCTGGGCTGGCTGGACAGATGACTGCTGGTTTAGGAAGAGGTGATGTTCAGGTTGAAACCTGAAGATGGAAAAGAAATTTTCTGGAGGAAGGGAACAAACGGAATAATACTTGCTTGGGAATACCATGGAGGGTCAGACCAGAATTTTGTTAAGGTAAAGAGATGAATTAATGCTCTAGCAGATAGTGAGGCTGCAAGGAAATTGCTTGACAGTGCAATTGTTGAGATTGTCCATAGCGCGGGGATTGAGCATGGCATCTGTAGGGTTAGGGTTATTTTCTACTTGCTTCTGGGTATTTTAGAGCTTTGGAACCAAGATTCCAAAGGGGCCACCAACAGATGCAGCAGTGTATTAATACTTAAGAATCTAACACATTGTGAACTTTTGCAATTTTTATATTTCACTACAAATGCACATTAGAATAATTTCTGTTTTCTGTGCAGCTGGAGTAGTAAAACCTAAGAGTAGCTTTAAAATTTTTGAAGTTTTATATTTTTACTAGTAAAATAAAAATAACATTTTATCTCTCTCTCTCTGTTTTTTTTTTTCTGAGACCGAGTCTCACAGTGTTGTCCTCAGTAAAGTTCTGTGGCGTCACAGCTCATAGCACTTCAAAATCTTGGGTTCAAGGGATCCTCTTGCCTCAGTCTCCCGAGTAGCTGGGATTATGGTGCCTACTGCAACACCTAGCTGTTTATAGAAACAGGATCTTGCTCTGGCTCAGGCTGGTCTCCTGAGCTTAAGCAGTCTACCCGCCTCAGCCTCCCAGAGTGTTAGGATTACAGGCGTGAGCCACCATGACTGGCTCTTCTATGACTCTTAATCAAGATAGTCTTGCTTTGTAACTCAAGTTGGAGGGTAATGATGGCATCATAGCTCACTATTAACTTCAGATTCAGGCTCAAGCAATATTCCTTCCTCAGCCTCCTGAGTAGGTGGGACCACAGGTGTGCACCACCAAGCCAGCTAATTTTTAATTTTTTTTCTTATTTTGGTGGAGATGGGATTTTGCTTTTTGCCTCAGCTGGTTTTGAACTCCTGGCCTCAAACTAATCCCTCTACCTCAGCCTCTCAGGGTGTTGGGATTGCAGATGTGAGCCACCATGACTGGCCTAGTTAATATCATATTTGGGATGTCTTGATTTAATATCATTTTATTTTAAAGTGTTATGATATTCACTGGTCTGGACATGTTTTTGGTTTGTTTTATAGGCTATATAGATCAATTGGAGAATATGATGTCCTTCATGGTATTTTTAACACTGAGATAGGAACAAAGCAGATCACTCAGAATGCACTATTAGCGGAAGCCAGAAGTGATTATTCTGAAGCTGCTAAGCAGTATGATGAGGTAAAATGACCTCTAATAAATATGTCAGTTGCTTGTTTTGTGCATGAACTGTGACTTTAAGCAAAAAATGGCCCTCAAATGTAGTTCATTCCCTGTCTTCTCATTATAATGCTAATGAGAGAAAAACTGGTTTCTTTATACTTGGGTTCACTTAAAGCTACGGTTTCTAGGAGCCTGTTGACAACAATGTTAACTGAAGACCTAATGTACTATAAACTTGCATAGTATTTATTTCTGTGTTTGCTATTACTATGCAGTTTCTGTTGAAGGAGTTGTTTTCTTTTAATAAGTTGAAAAAATGTATAAACTACAGAAGAATTTGGGAAGATAAGTAAGTTCAGTTTTATTTTTTGAGACAGATTCTCACTCTATCACCCAGGAGTGCTGTGTTGTCAGCCTAGCTCACAACAACCTCCATCTTCTGGATTCCAGGGATCCTCCTGCCTCAGCCTCCTGAGTAGTTGGGACTGCAGGCACTGCCGCAGCACCCAGTTTATTTTTTCTGTTTTTAGCCTCACTTTACACAGATTGATCTTGAACTCCTGAGCTCAAGGTATCCTCCTGCCATGGCCTCCCAAAGTGCTGGAATTTACAGGCATGAGCCACTGCTCTCAGCTTAAGAGTTCAGTTTTGAACATTTTGTTCAAGTTTTGAATCCAAGTGTAGATGTTAAAATTCAGTTTCTGGGACCTGTGAGATTCCTGAGTGAACAATCCAGGTTCTGAAATCCTCTGTGATTTTCTGCAGATGTCCTATATTCTAATGTTTTTCTAAGAACCTGTTACATAATAAATAACCTATGGTATTGATTTAAATCAAATTATGGGTCATTAAAAGTCTTCAGCCTTACTCACTAGCTTCATCGGCAAGTTTTTTTGAGAACTGTCTTTCCCCTGGTTGGGTTTTTATGTGCATCTGTTAATTTAGATTTCCTTTTGCTTTTTTCTTCCTTTCAGTGTTGCTTTGAATATTTTCCTTTTCCTCTCCTTGGTATGAAGCTAAAAATGATCGTCTTTACTATGACTGTTACACTACCTCTTTTTTTTTTTTTTTTACATGTTTTCATTTGTATTCTTTCCAAATTTGTGAAATAATCTTACTAACTTTTCTCTGCCAGGCCCTCAATAAACAAGAGTGGGTGGATGGTGAGCCCACGGAGGCTGAGAAGGACTTTTGGGAACTTGCATCTCTTGACTGTTATAACCACCTTGCTGAGTGGAAATCACTTGAATACTGTTCTACCGCAAATATAGACAGTAAGAGCCCTCCAGATCTAAGTAAAATTTGGAGTGAACCTTTTTATCAGGTGGGTAGAATTATTTTTAATATACTGAAATAAGTATTTTAAGTGGTCAAGTATTTTCTACTTAATAAAATTGTTTAATAAAACTTTTCAAAAACAAGGCAGCATTTGTGAAGCATTAGGATCTTTGTATAGCCCAGCTCTCCACACAAACGCCATTGTATTGTTAAGTCTTTCATTAAATAACTTTTGGCTAACCCTTTCACAATAAATGACATGCATTTTAAAATAAGCTGTTTGCAGTGGCTTACACTTGTAATCCCAGCACTCTGGATGGCTGAAGCTAGAGAACTGCCTGAGCTGAGGAGTTTGAGAATAGCCTGAGCAAGAGTGAGACCCCATCTTTACTAAAAATAGAAAAATTAGCGAGGCATGGTGTTGGGTACCATAGTTTCAGCTATGAGAGGAGGCTGAGACAGGAGAATTGCTTGACCTCAAGAGTCTGAGATTGCTGTGAGGTAGGCTGACACCATGGCATTCTACCCAGGCGACATAGTGAGACTCTTGTCTCAAAATTGTATATAAATAAATAAATTTTAACATGCCTGCCACAGCTGCCCAGAAGAGTTTTCCCTTTTATCTCTTATGTGACAGGAGTTGCCTTGGATTAGTGGCTACACACAGACTACCCCTCTCTTGACTGTGCTTATAAATTCCTCCTTTTGTAACCAGTCTTCTTCCAGCTAAAAGTAGTTCCTGTTTTCTATAGAACGTACTCCTATATATTTTGCAGTTACAAAAGAAGCTATTTTAGATGAACTTGTTTCTAAAATGGTAGTGTTAGGTTTGAAGCATCAAACATCATCACTTTGGCTTTAAATCTTAAGCTATAAAATTACAGCAAAAGATACTATAGAAATAAAATAGACATGCTCAAATTAGCTTTTTGAAGTTACAGGTGGATTTTCACTTTCCTTAGGAAACATACCTGCCTTACCTGATCCGCAGCAAGCTGAAGCTGCTGCTGCGAGGTGAGGGGGACCAGACCCTGCTAACATTCTTGGATGAGGCCATGAAGGTGGAGCTCCGCAAGGCCCTTCTGGAGCTGCAGTACAGTCAGGAACTGAGCCTACTCTACCTCCTGCAGGATGACGTGGGCAGAGCCCGATACTATGTCGAGAATGGCATTCGGGCTTTTATGCAGGTAATACAGACCTGTCTGAAATGTGCCATTTCATAATATTTTTAAAAGGTAGTAAACTCATGAAAAAATTCGACAAGGAAAACTTTTCTAGTTTTCTTTTGTGTCACCCATCCCTTCCTCTTTGTTCTTCTAGCTGCTTTGTCTTAATGTCTTATTGTCCTTTGTCTTGATGTCTTTTTAAAAATTTTTCCTTTCTGTTATAAACAGTTGCATTTTTTGTTTTTATTTGGTTCTTGTTGTCTTGTACTGTTAACACTTGAGAATAGACTTTCTTGGAGTAGTGGAACAGAAGTTTAGATCTTTCTGGAGAAGAATCAGGATCAACCTTGCCTATCTATTTTCTGCTGTTTTTTTATTTTTTGCCCTTTAGAGAGTTTTCTGAAGAGTGTTTGTCAATGTCTTTCATAGAGTCCCATTAACAACATCTAGCATAGAGGCACACTAACTTATTAATCTAATTTTCATTCAGCCATTTTGAAGTTGATCAGTCATATACTCAAGAGGTTTATCAAAGAAGAAGCAACTGACTTCTGTACATGGCAATTTTGCTTTATAGGATATTGGGATATTTTTTAAATTGGTGGCAAATAGAAGCAGTGATAGCTTGATTATATTCATTTTATTGATTTTATTGAACTAAAATGTGATTGAAATTATTTTGTAAAACTAAACCATTTGACAGTTGTTTCTGTGACCTAATTATTAACCACTCTGACACACTGGATAATTGATATATTTATAGAGTAGTTGCTATATTTCATGTTTTAGAGAACTATTAAAAATTTAAAGTGAAAACTTGATTTGTGAAAGTGCTAAATGCCTTTTCCTTAGAATTATTCTAGCATTGATGCCCTCTTACACAGAAGCAGGCTCACCAAACTGCAATCTGTACAAGCTTTAACAGAAATTCAAGAGTTCATCAACTTTATAAGCAAAGAAGGTAATTTTTTAAATCTACCATTAATATTTTCACTTGTAATTATAAGAGTTGTAGCATCTGATTTTTTTTTTTTTTTTTTGCTTAGTGAAAGTGCATTTTTCTAGGTCAAAATAAAATATACTGGCTGGCTTGACAGAGCTCTCGGGTGGGATGAGTCCAGAGGGAGGGCGGGGGCTGCGGGCAGGGTCGAGGGGAGTGCCAGATCCAGAAGGGCCCTGGGCCTAAGAGAGTCTGAGGGAAAGAAGACATCTTTTGAAGGTAAAATATCTCAGTTATAAATCTAAATTTCAGTTTTTATCCTGATAATTAAGAGTAATTATGAAAGACATTTTACAATGCTAATAAAAATTGGTATTCGTATCTCTCTACCTAATTGTTCTCTATTTTAAATTTAGAGAATTATTTTTCAAGTACTTATTATCAGTGACATGTATTTATGAGGTTCATTGTACTTTCTAGGAGCTATTTTAATCTCTTTATCAATATTACCTGGGTCTTTTTTTTTTTTTTTGTGAGACAGTCTCATTATGTCACCCTCAATAGAGTGCCACAGTGTCACAGCTCACAGCAACCTCAAACTCTTGGCTTGAGTGATTCTCTTGCCTCAGCCTTCTGTGTAGCTGGGACTTACAGGCACCCACCACATTGCTTGGCTATTTTTTTTTTTTTTTTTTTGTAGTTGTCATTGTTGTTTGGCGGGCCCAGGCTGGGTTCAGACCCGCGAGCTCTAGTGTATGCGACTGAGCTACAGGTGCTGAGCCACCCGTGTCTTATTTTTGTTTTGTTTTTGTTTTAGTGATTTGTTTTGTTTTATTGGGACAGGGTCTCTATTGCCTGGGTAGAGTACTGTGGCATCATAGCTCACAGAAACCCCAAACTCCTGGCCTCAAGCAGTTTTCCCACAACCTCCTGAGTAGCTGGGAATACAGGTACCTGCCACAATGCCTGGCTATTTTTAGAAATGGAGTCTCACTCTTTCTCAGGCTGGTCTCAAACTCTTGAGCTCAGGCATTCCACCCACTTTGGCTTCCCAGGGTGCTGAGATTGGAAGTGAAGGGGTGTAGACATGTAATAAATTTAAGAGTAGTATATGCTTATTTTTCCATATTTATTCTAGATTCTTAAGCAAATGAGGTTTTTTCTTTTTTAAAAAATAATTTTTATTTCAAAATAGAGTCTTAGAAGGTAGAGGGTATAGTGATTGGGTTTTAATTTCAGAATATATCAGATTTAGTATACCTTTGTCTTTTATGAGGGGAAAGATTATTTTTAATTTGGACAGGAAGTTTGGATTGGGTCTTGTTTACCAGTGGTGACCTCACTTTGCCAGTAGGTCTTGTCATTGAGCTGTGGACATGATCATCCACAAATATTATTTTTAGGTAATTTATCATCTCAAGCTCCCCTTGAGAGACTTTTAAAAACCTGGATGAACAGATATCCAGATGCTAAAATGGACCCATTAAACATTTGGAATGACATCATTACAAATCGGTAAGATGTGCTTCTTTTGAGTCAAATGTGGATTCTTTTTTGAAATTGCTAGTATGGTTTTTCTTCCAAACCATGGTTCAGGGAAGTGTGGGTTTGAGTTTAGGGTAGCTGCCTGTCTACCCTCTTGCCTCCCAGGTGAGCTCTTCTGATGGGACTCTTCATGTCGACAGTGCCCCCGCTTGCCTGCAGGGTACCCTGCCCTTGGTACTCCGGGCACTGTGGCACTGGTTGTGGTGATTGCTTTGGGGAGCAAGGAATGGTGGTGGGGGGACAGGGTATACCTGCTTCTCTCTCACAGCTGAACTTTAAGTAGTGGGATGACAGCAAATAGGACTAATGAGTAATGACTTTCACTATTCTGTTATTAAAATTGGGTTTTTGACATCCCACCTCGAAGCTGCATTACCCAGCTGTGTATTAACTTTCCCAGCTCTGAGATCATTTCCACGTCCTCATCTGCTCCTGTGGAATTTGCAGGGCAGATAGTAGCCATCTATTTTAGGGAACAGGCAGTAGGATCAGAGATTGTGATTTATCTTGTACAAATGTCCACCAGAAATAGAAATGTAGGACTCTGACCCCAGGTACAGTGTTACCCTGTTATTTCTTTACCCACTTTTTGTAAAATTTTATTTTGAGATAAGTTTTTATAGACAAGTTATAAGAAAAAAGTAGTACTTTCTATGTTCCTTTTACCCAGATTCACTAATTTTTTTTTAATACTTTGCTACATTAACTTTTTTATTCTTTCTCTTTCTCCCAGACATACATACTTATATTCTGAACCATTGGAGCATGTATATTGCACACATCATGTCTTTTTGCCTGTTGTTTATTTCTTTTTTATGAGACAGGAGTCTCATTTTCTTGCTCCTGATAGAGTGCTGTGGTGTCACAGCTCACAGCAACCTCAAACTCCTGGGCTCAAGCAATCCTTTTACCTCAGCCTCCCAAGTAGCTGGGACTACAGGCGCCCACCACAATACTCAGCCATTCTTAGAGATGGGGTCTCACTCTTGCTCAGGCTGGTCTTGAACTTGCAAGCTCAAGCAATCTACCTGCCTCAGCCTCCCAGAGTGCTGGGATTACAAATGTGAGCCACCACACCTGGCCCTTTTGCTTCTTTTTAAAATCTGTCTGTCTTATCTATCTTGAGTTGGGATCTTACTCTATGACCCAGGCCAGAGTACAGCATCATAGTCATAGTTCACTGCAAACCTCATATGCCTGAACTCAAATGATCCTCCTACCTCAGCTTCCCTGGGACTACAGATGCTTACCACCGTGCCCAGCTATTTTAAAATAAAATTTTTTTGTAGAGACGAGGTCTTGCTGTGTTGTCTAAGCTAGTCTCAAAACTTCTGGTGCCAGGCGATCCTCCTGCTTTGGCTTCTCAAAGGGCTAGATTACAATGCAGTGTGCCTAGCCCCCTTTGCCTCTTTATGTATCAGTGAACATTTCCTGAGGAGAAGAGTGTTCTCTTGTCTCATTCACAATTCAGTGATCAATTTCAGTGCTTTTTTTTTTAATCTGTGGCCCAATTTCAGTTGTGTCATTTGTCCCTGCTGATGTCCTGTGTGTCTCCCCCTTCGGGACAGGATCCAGTCTAAACTCTTGGAGTGCATTTGGTTGAGATGTCTTTTTAGTCTCCTTTAATATTGAACAATTTCTCATCTTCCCTTTGTCTTTTATGACATTGCTACTTTTAGAGAATATTTCTTGGTTTGGGTTTGTCTTGTGTTTACTTCTGATGAGACACGTGTGACTCACCGCTGGTCAGAATGCTCTTTCTTCTCATGCTAGCATGTTGCATGTGGGCACTTGTCCATCTGCCCCGTTCTGGTGATTGTAATTTTGATTGTCTTGGTATAATATCATCTGGTCTCCCTGCTGTATGATGCCACATTTTACATAATGTGTGAGTTACTTTGAAACATGCAGACATCCTGCTTGTCATAAGATTTGCCCCTCTGTATTTTGAATTTTTGGATGATTTGGCCCAAATGAACCTTGACAGTAATGATTACAAAATAATAATTTTTTTTTTTTTTTTGAGACTCACTATGTTGCCCTCAGTAGAGTGCTATAGTGTCACAGCATCACAGCTCACAGCAACCGCAAACCCTTGGGCTTAAGTGATTTCTTGCCTCAGCCTCCCAACTAGCTGGGACTACAGGCACCTGCCACAATGCCTGGTTATTTTCTTCTTCTTGTTTTTAGCTGCCCCAGGCCAGGTTTGAACCCACCACCCTCTGGGTATGTGGCTAGCGCTGTAACCACTGTGGTATAGGCACCAAGCCCAAAATAATTTCTTTCTTTCTTTCTTTCTTTCTTTTTTTTTTTTTTTTTTTTTTTT
>NW_003852632.1:255705-268223 GCF_000181295.1 Otolemur garnettii
TTTTTTTTGCAGTTTTTGGCCAGGGCTGGGTTTGAACCCACCACCTCCAGTATATGGGGTCAGCGCCCTACCCTTTTGAGCCACAGGTGCCGCCCCAAAATAATAATTTCTAATTCCACCACTCATTCCATATTTATCAGTCTGCAATTTACTAAACGGAAGCACCCTCCTCTCTCTCTCCCATTTATTTATTTATTTACTTTTAAAAATTAACAAAATAGATTCATGGATTCCAGTTTATTTAATGGGATATAGCCCATTACCGTCCTAATTTTGTGTTAAATTACATCAGATTTGGCCAGTGAGAGCCCTTCAAGCTCATTTTCAAGGCTTATCTTGGAAGTTATTCTCCTGTTTTCTTTTAGAAATGTCATAATTTTAGCTCTTACTTTTATGTCTATGATCTCTTGGAAGTTTTCTTTCTTGTTCTGAAGAAGCAGTCTTGCTCTGTCCCCCAGACTGAAACTCCTGGTCTCCGGTGATCCTCCCGCCTTGGCCACCTGAGTTGCTGGGACTAAAGGCCTGCACTACCAAGCCTGGCTAATTAAAAAAAAATTTTTTTTAGCAGAGACTGAGTTGTCCAGGTTGGCCTCAAACTCCTGGCCTGAAGTGATCCTAACCCCTTGGGCTTCGAAAACCATCATGCCTGGCCTATGGAAGATAATTTTTGTGGATGCTATGAGACAGACATTGACTTTTTCGATATAGATACGCAGTTGTTTATCCTGCTCTGTTCAAATGTCTTTCTTACTGTAACTGAAAGACAGTTGGCTACTTGCTTTGGCTTCTTTTTTGAAGTCAGGTGACCATTTTTATGTTAGTTTCTGGGTGCGATGGTCTAATTTTTGACTTACAAGAATTGTAATTGTCATTGATGTTGCTTTAGTAGTCTTGAAATCAGGTAGGATGAGTTCTTCAACTCTGTTTTTCTTTACAAAAATCATTTTAAGTAATTTGCATTTATATTTGCATTGTAGAAATTTCTCCCAGGAACAACTACTGAGAATTTTGATTGGGTTATTGTAATGAACGTATTTAGGGCAATTGCCATCTTATCCATAGAGTTACCCAGTTCATGAGTAGGGTCTGTCTCTGTTTATCTAGGTCTTCTTTAATTTCAGTGACTTGTATTTTCTCAGTATGGAGTGTTTTGAGAGATTTATTCCAAGCTTCTTTGTGTTTTTCAGCACTCGTAAAATGGAAGTTTTGTTAAAAATTGTATTTTCCAGTTACTTACTGCTGATGTACAATTGCATTTTACATATTAACTTTTTATCTTTGCTAATTTCACTTATTAATTTTGGTTCAAGTTTTATAGACTAACTGGGATTTTCTGTGTAAATAGTCATATCTGCAAACAGGGTCACTTTTACTTCTTCCTTTCTGAACTTTATGCTATTTCTTTGTTTTTCTTACCTTGTTCAATGGTTAGGTCTCTAGTACAGTCTTAAATATGCTAAATATCCTAAAAGGAGCATCTTAGTCTTATTTCTGATAGTAGGAAAGACACTTCACTCATTCATTTTGAGAATGATGTAGTTTTTTGGTAGATTCCTTTTATCAAATTGAGGGAATGCTCTTCTGTTCCTGGTTTTCTGAGAGTTTTCTTTTATCCTGAATGGTGCTGTGTTTTCTCAATTGCTTTTTTGGCATAGGTTTAATTGATCATGCTGTTTTACTCCTGTATTGTGTTTGTGGTGTGTTATTACAGTGATTGCTTTTTAATGTGACTCTAGTCTCATACTTCAGGGGTAAACCCTTTATGATCACAATTATATATTTTGTATATTTTTGCAAATGATGTTAATGGTTTTAGAATCTAGAGTCAGGTAGAATATTGATCTGTGATTCTCTTCATTGTATCTTTGTCAGGTTTTGATATTAGGGTTGTAGTGGATTCGTGAGATGAACTGGGCCTGTTTTCTATTTTTTATTTGTATAAGATCTTTATTATTTTGTACTTATTTGATAAAATTCACCAGTAAAGCTCTTTGGACCGGGAGTTTGGGAAAGATTTTTTTAAATGTATGTAATTTCATTAGTGGATACAGATGGGGAATTTGAATGTTCTATTTCTTTTTGTGTCAATTTTATTAAATTACATTTTTCAATAACTTTTAAAAAATGCTTGCCTCCCTTATTTTTAAAAAAAAATTGTCCATTTTATCCAAATTCTCAAATTGTTAGTATAAACTTATTGACATCATTCTTTTATCCTTATTACTATTTGTGGTATCTGTGGTAGGAATTCTTTTTTCATTCTGGATGTTAGTGATTTATATTCTTTCCTTCTGTCTATGTCTTTTTTTTTTTTTCTTGATTTGTCTCAGTGTAACTTTATTAATTTTGTTGATCTTTTCAGAAGTCCAGGTTTTGGCTTTGTTGAAATTTTTTATTACTTGTTTTCTATTTCATTGGTTTATGGTCTCATCTTTTCTTCTTTCTACTTTAAATTTACTTTGCTTTTTTTTAGTTTCTTAAGGTGGAAACTTCAATCATTGATTTTAAAACTTTCTTCACTCTAATGTAAGCCGTTAAAGTTATGTATGTGTGTGTGTGTGTGTTGTGTGTGTGTTTAAGCACTGCTTTAGCTACATTCTGCAAATTTTGGTATTACATGTTTTTATTCTGTTCCCAATATTTTCCTTTTTTTTTTTTTTTTTTCTAATTTCAGAGTACTATGGAGGTAGAAACGTTTTATTTACATACATTGCTTTTGTATTCTTCAGGTCAAAGTTACAAGCGTGCCCATCACTGAGATAATGTACATTGTACTCATTAGTTATGAATTTATCCCCTGCCCCCCTGACCTACTTGATTGTTTGTTTGTTTGAGACAGAGTCTTACTCTGTCACTCTGGGTAGAGTGCTATGGCATTACAGCTTACAGCAACCTTAAACTCTTGGGCTCAAGCGATCCTCTTGTCCCAAGTAGTTGGGACTACAGGTACCTACCACAATGCCTGGCTATTTTTAGAGACAGGGTCTAGCTCTGGCTCCCCTTGGTCTTGAATTCCTCAGCTCAAGCAAGCCACCTGCCCAGTCTCCCAGAGTGCTGGGAGTACAGGCGTGAGACACCACGCCTGGCTTGATCTCCTTTATTTTTGATAGGTGTTATTTTCATGTGTTGATTGAATAGTTCCAATTTAATAGTGAGTACATGTGATATTTGTTTTTCCATTCTTGTGATACTTCACTTAGAAGAATGGTTTCCACTTCTATCCAAGTTAATACACATTTTTTTTTTTTAAATGGCTGAGAAGCACTCTGTGGTACACGTATACTACATTTTATTAATCCACTCACGTATTGATGGGCACTTGGGTTTTTTCTGATCTTTGCAATTGTGAATTGTGCTGCTATAAGTGTTCAAGTCCAGGTATGTTTTTTATAAAATGTCTTTTTCCTTTGGGTAAATGTCCAGCAGTGGGATTGCTGAATCAAAAGGCATGTCTACCTCTAGCTCTTTTAGGTATCTCCACATCACTCTGCATAGTTCCACCAGCAGTACATGGGTGTCCTGTCTCTCATCATTACATCAGCTATTTTCTAATTTCCATGTGACCTCTTTTTTCTTCTGTGAGATATTTAAAAGTGTTTTAAATTCTGAATAAGTGAGTTTTCTAGTTATTTTATTATTATTGATCTCTAAGCTAATTTTCTTGTGGTTTCTGTCCTTTTATGTTTTTTGAGACTTACGTTATGACCCAACAGATGGTCTATTTTAGTAAATATACTCCATAAACTTGAAAAATCTTATATATTCTTAGTTATGGACATACTGGTCTATAGATTTTGGTTAGATCAGTTGGTCAGTAGTGCTTTAAAATCTGTGTCATTACTGTTGTGTTTGTTTACCTAGTTCCACACTGCCAAGTTAGGGATATGAACATCTACTATGATTGCAGAATTTTCTGTTTCTCTTTTTAATTGTGTTTTTACTTACTGTATTTTGGCTCTGTTATTAGGTACATAAACATGGATAAATGTCCCTTTTATTGTTGTGAAGTAATGATATTGATACCGGACAAAGTGGCACCCTAGCCAGCTCAGCTGAGCGGGGTTGGGGGACCTGCCGCCTCTGTCTTGACTGCGGCAGCCGGCAAAGGAACCAGCAGGCTGGAGCAAGCAGAGGGAGCTTTCCTCTCCCACCGGAGGCTCCAGTAGCAAAAAAGACCTGACTGAGCAGGGGAAAACACTAGCAGTTCCTCCAGTGCATCCCTAATTGGTCCATTTTCAATTCAGCTCCTGATTGATGTATTTTCAGGAGCTGAAATATTTCAGGAGAAAATAGACCAATCAGCTCAGCTTTTAGCTCATTGGATAACTGCCCCTATATAAACCCCTGAGTAGAGAGCCTAGGGGCAATCTTCACAGACCTCCTATGGAGAGAGAGCAGGAAAGCAAAGACCATAACAGATTGCCAAAGACTATTGAGGGAGAGCTTGCAGAAGAGGAAGAGCTGTAACACTTGGATCCTGCTCTGCAAGGAAGTTCAGCTCTTTGTAAGAGCAGTAACACTTGCATCCTGCTCTGCAAGGAGGTTTGGCTCTTTGTAAGAGCTGTGACACTTGTATAAAACCTATCTTATCCTGCTCTGCAAGGTTTGGTTCTTTGTAAGAGCTGTAATACCTGTTAAATAAAACCTAACTTCCATCCTGTGGTCCGTGGATTCATTCATAGAATCGTGGAGACCAAGAGCCTGGAAATCCAATATCCAAAGTCTGGTATCAATATGTATTACTATACACATAAATGTGTAAATCACATATATTGTATGTGTAGATTTCTCATATATATATATATGTGAAATAACATATAATTAAAACACTACTAAATAGTGTTATAATTTTACTTTTAAAGAATCACATGTAATTCTAAAGTTCTATGTGGATTTACCTCTGGTACCATTTTCCTTTAGCAGTTCTTGTAATGTGGGCCTACCTGTGATGAGTTCTGCTAGTTTTTTTCTTTCTCTGAAGGTATTTTTATTTCACTGTCACTCCTGAGGGATATTTTCTCAGGATGTGGAATGCTGGAGAGATTCTCTTTGTCCTCAGTAGTATCTTTTGGCCTCCATGTTCAGGAGAAAGTCATGGTTATTTAAGCTTGTTACCCTGTTTGTGATATGTCATATTTTTCTTGCCGCTTTAAAGATTTTTTTCTTTGTTACTGCTTATCAGCAATTTGATTATGATGTGACAAAGTAGGTTGGTTTTCTTTTCTTTTCTTGTTTTCTTCTTTCTTTTTTTTTTGAGACAGAGTCTCATTCTGTCACCCTCAGTAGAGTGCGGTGGCATCATAGCTTGCAGCAACATTAAACTCTTGCCTCAGCCTCCTGAGTATGTGGGACTACAGGTGCCAGCCATAATGCCTAGCTAATTTTTCTATTTTTATTTTATTTATTTTTTTGAGACAGAGTGTCACTATGTCACCCTTCTTAGAGTACTACACAACTCACAGCAACCTCAAACTCTTGGGCTTAAGCGATCTTGCCTCAGCCTCCCAAGTAGCTGGGACTATAGGCACCTGCCACAACACTCAGCTAGTTTTGGTTGGAGCTGTCTTTGTTGTTCAGCAGGCCCGGTCCAGGCTCCAACCCACCAGCCTCAGTGTATGTGGCTGGCGCCCTACTCACTGAGCTACTGGCACTGAGCCTAATTTTTCTATTTTTAGTAGAGACAGAGTCTTGCTCTTGCTCAGGTTGGTCTTGAACTTCTGAGCTCAAGGGATGCTCCTGCCTTGGCCTAGGATTGCAGGTGTGAGATCCTGTGCCCCAACTAGTTTGGTTTTCTTTGAATTTATCTTATTTGAGAGTCACTAAGTTTCTTGAATCTGTACATTTATGTAACCAACTTTAGGAAGTTTTCTGTTGTTGTCTGTCTCTTTTTTTTTTGAGACAGAATTTTACTCTGTCACCCGTCTAGAGTACAGTGGCATCATCAGAGCTCATTGCAGCTTCCAACTCCTGGTCTCAAGCAATTCCTCTTGCTGTATCCTCCTGAGAAACTGGGACTACAGGCATGAGCCACCACACCTGGTCCCAGGAAGCATGCCTTTGTTTTTCCAGAACAATACCAATATTTCTTCTATTTATGTAACTTTCTTTCTTTTTTTTTTTTTTTTTTGAGACAGAGCCTCAAGCTGTCCCCCTATGGCATCACAGCTCACAGCAACCTCCAACTCCAGGGCTCAAGCAAATCTCCTGCCTCAGCCTCCCAAATAGCTGGGACCACAGGCGCCTGCCACAACGCCTGGCTATTTTTTGGTTGTAGCCATCATTGTTCTTTGGTGGGCCTGGGATGGATTCGAACCTGCCACCTTAGGTGTATGTGGCTGGCGCCTTAGCCACTTGAGCCACAGGCACCGAGCCTATATAACTTTCTTTTTAAAAAGAAAAAAATCTCTTGGCCTGAGCTTCTTTCCATGGGCAGAATGCAGCAGCAGTGCTTCCTCATAGGTCTCAGTCACTCAAACTGCTACCCCACCTCACAGCTGCAGTTACCTCATAACACATGAAAAAAAGAAGAAATAAGAAACCCATCCCAACAGTAGACCCTTTTCCCACTTTCAGTTTCCCTGCTATCTTTTGTTTACCATCAGAGCTCTTGAGGAGCTGCAGCAGGTGTTGCCTGAGGGCTGGTTCTCATCTATAGAGGGCTGAGCTGTTGGGGCTCTGTGGTAGGAGAGGCTCTCAAGCTTCCTGATGCTGTTTGAGACGCTGTTGTTTTTAGAAAAGATGGTTCTCTTCTTCTCTTCCTGGCTCTGTCCTCCTCGATTTCATTTAAGAATATGACATGTAATATAGTTCTTTCTGCCTTTATTTGACTTGGTCCCTCTACCTCAGACTTAGCAGCTCAGCCCCTGTGCTGAGTGTGCTCCTCACAGCCCAGGAGGGCTCACTGTGTGACTGGTACCCACCTTTGCCCTTCTGAGATCTGGAGCACTTTCCTTACATTGGTGACACTTATGGATTCTTTCATTCATCATTTTATTAAGTTATTAATTAAGTACCATTTTATCCTTTTTGGTGTTTTTTTTTTTTTCTTAAGTCACAGTCTCAATCACCCAGACTAGAGTGTAGTGATCACAGCTCACTATAACCTCAGATTCCTGGTCTCAAGCAATTCTCCCACCTCAGCTTGAGTACCTGGGACCTCAGGTACACACCACCTTGCCCAGCTAATTTTGCAATTTTATTCTTAATTTTTTTTTTTAATTTCGCAATTTTTTGTAGAGGCAGGGTCTCATTAGTTGCATAGGCTCCTGGCCTCAGGCTGTCCTCCCAAAGTGCCCAGCCTACACCACCTTTACCTGTCCAGCCTTATGATTAAACATAATGAAAGCTTAAAACCAGTAGCATCTTTGGAGGAAGGCAGTGCAAATTTGTTTGAGGTGAGAAGCATAGAGCAGAAAAGAGATGTGAGGCATGCTGGTTTATCTGGCCACAGTAGTCTAAGAAAATTAGAAATTGGTTCCTGTATGAACAACAGAAAATTGGTTATTGATCAGGGATGGACTTTATATGTTAAACCTTTTTGTGGTGGTACTGATATTAATGGAAGTGAAATCATTTAAAGTCAAATGTGTAAATGATGACATAAATAAAAATAATTTTATAACAACCTAGCATTATCTTTAAAAATTCTCAGGGATTATTTATCGCCTGTTTGCAGCCTTCCATTTTTCGCCTTTGGGTGTAGACAGGACCTTAGATTGAGAGATAAAAGAAGAAAAATGGCTTTTGACTCAACACAGACTATATCACCATTAATCAGGAACAGTTACGTATTTGAATGCTCTATTTTATGGAAGTGGAAGCACTCAGTGATGTCTTGAAAATTCTGTTGAAATATTCTTGGTGATCTTTAAAGAGTTGATTTATTAAAATGGAAAGTAAGTCCACTATCTAGAGTATACATATATGGCTTAAATGTGAGCAAAATTTTGTAATTGTAGAATTTCTGTCTGCAGTTGCTATCCAGTAGCTTCTTGTCTGAGTTCTTTTATGAATCTCTGATATTAAGCTTCATTTTTCTTTGTTTTATGTAGATGTTTCTTTCTTAGCAAAATAGAGGAGAAGCTGCCTTGTCTTCTAGATGATCACAGCATGAACGTGGATGGAGATAAGGACCCCAGGGATGGCAGGGATGCACCCGAGCAGGAAGATGTCAGGTCCCTGATCCAGAGCTGCAAGTTCTCCATGAAAATGGCAATGGTGGAAAGTGCACGGAAGCAGGTTGGCTCAGTCTCTGCTCCCACATCACTCTGGGTCTTCCTGAGTTAGCATCTTTCTTAGCTTTCCTTTAAAATCTGAAGCTTTAAAATGATTGAGTAGGTAACGAGTTTTTTTCTCTTTATAAGTGATCTTGAAGAAACACAGATTTAAAATTATCCAGAAAGCCTCTAAAGTTTATTGTATGCCTGTTGATCATTTCAAAATGACTAGTATTTGTTATTTGAAAATTAACCTAATGTGAGATTTGATCTCATTTAACAAAAGATTTAGTTTGTAGAAATCTGTCAGTTAATAATAAGGCCCTTTCTTAATGTTAAAGTATATTTTGCTTAAAAGTTACATATGATCTGTTTGGATGCATTAAATCATATTTTAATATACTAGGGGGCTTGCTGTTTTAATGACCCTGCATCGATTGCTATTACAAAGCAAAAGATGTTATTCTAGTTAGAATAGTTAATATTTCTGTTTTGTAGGCTTAAATGCTTATTCATAGTTTTTGCTTTGTTAGTTGTCATGTCAATTAAGAATTTTTATATTGCAAAGTAAACCCAACCCAGAGCAGCCCAAGATAGAAGTGAGGCAGGTTAGAAGGCAGGGAGAAGGACTGATTTGAGCTCAGGACACTGTGGTGGGAGGTTTGGGGTCATGATGAGGAAGAGACATGGTCCCTGCCCCTGTGGCTGCTTGCCAGTGAGAGGGCAGGCAGTTGGGGTACACACATGACCACAGCGCACAGGTGGGTGAAGACAGGAGATGTTAGGACAACCTGGGGAGGGGGCAGTTGATTTAGGGTGTGCTTTGTGGGGACGGAAGGGTTTAGATGTGGGAAAGAGAGAAAGGCATTCCTAGCGTGAAGAAATGCGCACGCAAGAGCATGGAGGTGAAGTGCTGGGAAGGGCAGAGCCTACTCCCGCAGAGGGGTACAGGGCTTCTTGGTGGGTTTGCAAAGGATCATGTTGTGCCTGACTTTTGCAGAGGGTCTGATGAAAATGTCTTTTGCAGCATGGGAGAGAATTCGGGTATACTACACAGCTTGAAAGACATCTGAGTGAATATCAAACAAAAAGTAGGTTGGTTGTACAGCCTCAGAGTTAAAAACTTTTGGTCTCAAATGACATGCTTAAAAAAGGGAAAAGACAACCAAATAAAGGGAGAAAATATTTACAGATCTTGAATCTGATAAGGACTGGTATCCAGAATATATTAAGAATGCTTTACAACTGAACAATAGAAAGGTAAACAGGCTCGGCGCCTATAGCTCAACCGGCTAAGGTGCCAGCCACGTACACCTAAGGTGGCGGGGTCGAATCCCCAGCCCGGACCCGCCAAACAACAATGACGGCTGCAACCAAAAAATAGCCGGGCGTTGTGGCGGGCGTCTGTGGTCCCAGCTACTTGGGAGGCGGAGGCAGGAGACTCGCTTGAGCCCAGGAGTTGGAGGTTGCTATGAGCTGTAATGCCATGGCACTCTGCCCAGGGGGACAGCTTGAGGCTCTGTCTCAAAAAAAAAAAAAAAGAAAGGTAAACAACCTGATGACAAGTTTTGAGTAGACATTTCTCCAGAGAAGATAAGAAGATAGTTGGCAACACATGAGGAAAGATTCAGCATCATCCATCGTCAGGGACACGCAGCTCAGAATCATGATAAGACGCTACTTCATACCTGCTTGGACAGCTAGAATTAAAAAGATGGATGATACTAAGTGTTGGTGGGGATGTGGAGAAACTGGAACCCTCAGACGTTGCTGATGAGGAAAATGGTGCATCACCTGTGGGAAACAGCCTGTATATTCCCAAAAAAGCTAAACACAGAGTTGCCAGTCCTTAGGTTTATACCCAAGAAGAGTGAAAGCATATGCCCACAGACTTTTATACAGAAATAGTCACAATGGCATTACTTGAAGTAGCTGGAAAGGTGGAAACAACCTGTGTTCATCAGTAGGTGTATGGAACATCCCTGGTTGTGAGGAGTAGGGAGCACTGATGTGCACAGCAGCACGAGTGAGCCTGGACAACATCATAATGAGCAAAAGAAGCCAGCCGCAAAAGCACAAGTTCTCTGATACTGTGGTTCTGAAATGCCCAGAATAGGCAGATCTCTAGAGACAGAGGCAGATTAGTGATGGTTACTGGCAAGAGGGAATGAGAAGTGACTGCTTATGGGCAGAGGGTTTCTCTCCAGGATGTTGAAAATATTCTGGAATTAGTTAGTTGTGGTTGCTGCCCAACTTTGTAAATACACTAAAAAGGTTGAATTGTACTCTCTAAATATGAATTATATCCCAGTAATGACTAAAAAGACATCCTCATAACTGAAGCTGAGGAAATGGACTGGGGCTCTTAGGCCATGGGTGGTGTGCACAGGGGAGGCAGGCCGCTTGGCACTTTTGTGAAGCAGTTTTATTTCTAAACTGTCTCCTGTATGTCAACACAGCACTTTACTCTTTTTCTTCTGTTAATACAGAACAACTTCTCACTTGCCATGAAACTGTTGAAAGAACTGCATAAAGAGTCGAAAACCCGAGAGGACTGTCTGGTGAAGTGGGTGCAGAGTTATTGCCGCCTGAGCCAGGCCCGGAGCCAGGCCCAGCAGCCCCCCAAGCAGATCCGTGCTGTGCTGAAGACAGTCTCTCTGTTGGGTAATTAGCCTGCCGTTGTGCATACACACTTACAGTGCTGTTTCATGTGCTTCCTTGTGTATCTTCCAATTTGGTTCTTTGTGCCGCTTCATCTGACATTAGGGAGGTAACTCTGTATAGTAGTTCTGGTAAATTAGCAAAGTGTGCTGGGGGAGAGGCGGAGTCCTTTGTGTTCTAGTCGTGCTCTTGAACGTGCTCATTGGCACTTTTATTACAAAATAAAATGGAAATTAAAACTTTTATCTTTAACTCTTAATGAACCAAATTATGGGTCTAATAGTTTAGTTAGTTTGGAAATTCTAAGCTTACATATAAGATGTAAAAAAGTAAACATGCAGGGCTTGTGTCCTCCTTCGTTCTTCTCTTTTCCTGATAATGTGACCTCTGAGACTGAGGTGAGACATGCTTTACTGGGCATGGGTCCTGCTGCCCATGTCCAGCATGGTGGCACTGTAGCTATGCATGTTCTTGATGTGCTCCCGGGCTGGCTGTCCAGCAAGACAGAGCGTGGGCTAGAGTAGCACGCTGCTCAGTGAGCACCCCGTCTCAGTGAGGTACTAAGAAGAGAAGTATCTACACACCAATGCCAAGGTCAGAAGGGCATCCTAGCGGGGCTGGTAGAGCACACTTGAAGTCTCAGCTCTGGGGAGACTGATGTGGGAGGATTGCTTGAGCCCAGGAGCTGAGGGCTGTAGTGAGCTGTGATCATGCCTCTGCACTTCAGCCTTAGTGATACAATGAGACTCCATAAGAAAAGAAGAAGAAGAAGGTCATCATTACAAGTGCTAGATAATTTTTTCTAGGGTAGTTTTGGGAGTGAGGTAGGGAGGAAGAGTTTGCTGGATGCTAAGATATTAGTACGATAATAATAATTCTATAGTGAAATTATGTGTAGTTTGTTATAGACTTATGAGCTAAGCATGGCCAGTAGTTGTGGTCCTATGTCTGAGACAACTGTGTCAGAGAACTGTCCTTTGAAGTAGAACAGAAGTAGGATGTGTGGCTGACGAGGCTTGCTAATGTTTCACACCATTATTACTCCCAGATGCTACAGTTTGATCAAGTTTGGCCAGGCTCCTTGCCTAGAACCACCTGGTAAAAAGCAGAACTAGAACTTTATTTTATTTATTAATTTATTTTTAAGACAGAGTCTTACTCTGTCACCCTAGGTAGAGTGCTGTGGCGTCATAGCTCACAGCAACCTCAGACTCCTGGGCTCAGGCCATCCTCCTATCTCAGCCTTCTGAGTAGCTGGGACTATTGGTGCCCACCAATACGTATTGCCTGGCTAATTTTTCTATTATTACTACAGACAGGGCCTTGCTCTTGCTCAGTCTGGTCTCAAACTCTTGCACTCAAGGGATCTTCCTGCCTTGACTTCCCAGAGAGCTGAGATTACAGGTGTGGGCCACCTGAACTAGCACTTTAAATGTAGCTGTGTCTGTTGGCTTTATCAGCTAAAGGCCGCAGTATCAATTTTAAAATCTACTCTGAATTATTAATATACAGAGGATGTCAAATACTTGTATAAATTTTAAGAAAGGAAAAATTCTTTAGGGCATTGGCCCCATATACTGAGGGTGGCAGGTTCGAACCCAGCCTCAGCCAAACTGCAACAAAAAATAGCTGGGCGTTGTG
>NW_003852632.1:269521-304721 GCF_000181295.1 Otolemur garnettii
GTTGTTTTGGCGGGTCCGGGCTGGGGATTCGAACCTGCCACCTTAGGTGTATGTGGCTGGTGCCTTAGCCGGTTGAGCTATAGGCGCCGAGCCTTAATTAATTTCTTAATAGAAAACTTTTCTCCACTATGAATTTCTTCTTTTAATTACAGGAGAAATTTTTTTTTTTTAATCCAACAGATGAGAACAATACCTCAAGCTACTTAAGAAGAAACGTTCTGGCTTTCCATGATCAGAACATTCTCCGGGGCACAGCATGCAGGATTATAGCTGATGCTCTCAGCAGTGAGCCAGCTTGCCTTGCTGGACTCGAGGATAGCAAGGCTAGAAAGATTTGGGACCTCTCTGGGTGCAGCTCTGAGAGTACTGAGAAGGTAAGGAGAGCAGAAATGAGTGTCTCCAGCTGTGTGCCGTGCAGCCTCTCTCACGTGCCGGCTGCTTCTGACATGCCGTCTCTCTCTGATATGCTATCTCTCTCTCACGTGCCAGCTGTCTCTGACGTGCCTTCTGTCTCCCTCTGACATGCCAGCTGTCTCTGACATGCCGTCTCTCTCTGACGTGCGATCTGTCTCTGATCATGCCGTCTCTCTCTGACATGTGGTCTGTCTCTGATGTGCCAGCTATCTCTGACGTGCTGTCTCTCTCTGATGTGCCGACTGGCTCTGACATATGGTCTGTCTCTGATGTGCTGTCTCTCTATGACATGCTAGCTGTCTCTGATGTGCCATCTCTTTCTGATGTGCCAGCTATCTCTGATGTGCCATCTCTCTCTGACGTGCCAGCTGTCTCTGACGTGCCAACTGTCTCTGACGTGTGATCTGCCTCTGATCGTGCCGTCTCTCTCTGATGTGCCGGCTGGCTCTGACATGTGGTCTGTCTCTGATGTGCCATCTCTCTGATGTGCTGTCTCTCTGATTTGCTGTCTCTGACGTGCTGTCTCTCTCTAATGTGCCATCTCTCTCTAATTTGCTGTTTCTCTCTGACGAGCCGTCTGTCTGATGTGCCATCTCTCTCTGATGTGCCATGTCTCTCTGATATGTGGTCTGTCTCTGATGTGCCATCTCTCTCTGATGTGCCATCTCTCTCTGATTTGCCATCTGTCTCTGACGTGTCGTCTCTCTCTGATGTGCCGTCTCTCTGATGTGCCATATCTCTGATTTGCCGTCTCTCTCTGACATGTGGTCTGTCTCTGACGTGCTGATGTGCCGTCTCTCTGATTTGCCGTCTCTCTCTGACATGTGGTCTCTCTCTGACGTGCCGTCTCTCTGACGTGCCGTCTCTCTCTGATGTGCTGTCTCTCTCTGACATGCGTGCTGTCCCCAGGCTACAGCACTGTGATAATCAGAGCGTCACTTGTGTTTCCAAAGTGTATTTGACAGTTATGCACAGCCAAATTTCTTAGGCCGAAAATTGTACTCCATGTGTTTCCTGTTTGTTTGAATGATAGAGATTTTTTTATTATTAAAAGTGAGGGGTTTTTTTGTTTGTTTGTTTTTAATTTTCGTTGGAATGGTGTAGACAGTTCTTTCCTGACTTACTAATGAAATTTAACCATCAGTCACCATTCATATGTGCCATTCAGCTTGTGGGATGAATCAGCCTCTTCTTACATTACTTAGGGCCTACTTTGCTTAGCTTTTTTCAGATTATTTTGTTTTTTTGATGGTTATCTGTTTCCTCTTCATGTCTCCTATCTGGCCTCACTTTAGTTCTCTGGCCTTGCCTCCTTTCTCTGAGACATCACTAGAATTTGGGCAGATGTCAACATGGGGAGCCAGTCCCATCTCTATCTTCAGTCTGCCCTGAGCCCCAGCCCTGCTGACGTGCTCCAGCTCTGTGTGGTTGAGCTATCTGGCCTATCCTTGGCTGTCTCATGTTTGTCTGGCTGGTGGCTGTGTGCTTAGGATCTTACTGGAACTGCTTAGTCCTTCACAACCAGGACATATTCTCCTTTTTCCAGTTAACTCGCTTCCAGTGTTATTTTGGAGCTGTTGATCTGCTTATGACTCACAAACAAGTGAAAGTAGAGCAGGTGGAGATAGCTTGTGTGGAACTCATGGGTTTCCTGAGGGCTTTATGAATTCTAGGTGATTGCGGGTCTGTACCAGAGAGCGTTCCATCACCTCTCCACGGCTGTGCAGATGGCTGAAGAAGCTCAGCCTTCCTCCTGGGACCATGGGCCTACAGCTGGGGTGACTAAGGCCTACATGATGCTGGTGGATTTCTGTGACCAGCAGCTCCGCCGGGAGGAAGAAAATGCAGCAGGTGAATTGAGAAACATAAAAACAAGTTAATGTTCATTCATTTATATTGGTATTGGCATAATGTCCTAAAAATTTTGTAGATACTTCTAGTTTCCTACTTGTTTTTAAATGACAAATACTGTGAGAGAAATTTATTGTCTTTTAAGAGACATTGGTATCTCCAAGCAACATGAGCTGCATTTTTTGTTCAGTCAAGCTGTGTCCTCTGTGTTTTCATTTGCTTAATTTATACTTTGATATTTTGCTTGCAGCTTCAGTATTATTGATGCACTTGGCCTGCCTCTTGCTCCTGGAGCAAATTCTGTAAGCAGCAGCTGCCTGTTCTTAGCCCAGGATACAAATGGAGCCCCAGGCAGAAGGGGCTTCCAGGGAGGGTTCTCAACATGGAAACATGTTGATCTGAAGTAGTAGCTTGGAAGCAAACAGTGGCATACTACAAAATAAACCAGAAAGGAAAAGGGTACTTGATTGTTAAATTTACCCTTTATGTAAACACTGACTGTTGTCTTGTTCTTAACAGTTATTGACTCTGTAGAGCTGCAGGCGTATCCAGCACTTGTGGTGGAAAAAATGTTGAAAGCTTTAAAATTAAATTCCAATGAGGCCAGGCTGAAGTTTCCTAGATTACTTCAGATTATAGAACAGTACCCAGAAGAGACCTTGAGCCTAATGACAAAAGAGGTTGGTATCTTTATTCTAGTGTGTGGAAAGGGGCTTTACAGAATTTAAGACAGATTCTTCTGTCCAAACATGTTGGTGTGTACAGTGCATATATTACAGCTTTTCCCAGCCAGTACTGAGTTTTTCAGAACCAGAGTGAGAGGGAACAAACCAGAGTGGAAATGGTGGGGAATGAGGAAATAAAACACACAAGAGACAAAGATGGGATTGGAGGACTGGAGCAGCTAAGACTGTAGCCACCACTGAACTGTGAAAACAGTTTTATTATGTAGTATCTAAACAAAGTCACTTATCTTAACAAAGTTGCTTGCTAAAGGGATTGATCTAATACATGGAGTAAATAATGTGCCTTCAGGCAAAAGATAAAAGGGAAAGTATGCAGGGGCTACTCAACTTCTGGCAGAGGAGAAAAGCAAGTTGTTGTTCAAGAAGAAGCAGTTACAGTGGTTCCTTGAGCATCTCCCTAGGCTGTGGGGGGTCTTACCTCCTCACAGCTGTACTCCACACTGAGTTCTGCTACATTCTAACATTCTAAGAACATAGGTAGTGAAGAACAGTATAAGGCTGGGTGTGGTAGCTCACTCCCAGCACTCTGGGAGGCTGAGGCACATGGATCACTTGAGCTCAGAAGTTTGAAACCAGCCTGAGTAAGAGTGAGACCTCGTCTCTACTAAAAATAGAAAAAAAAAAAAATACTAGCCATGCATTATGATAGGCATCCGTAGTCCCAGCTACTCAGGTGGCTGAGGCAAGAGCATCACTTGAGCCCAGGGGTTTGAGGTTGCAGTGAGCTATGATGCCACATGACAAAGTGAGATTCTGTCTCAAAAAAACAAACAAACAAAAAAAAAAAACAAAAAAGCCCCATGATGTAAAAGACTATTCACATTTACCTCTTTTAATTTAATTTTACCTCTTTTAATTTTACCTCTTTTAATTTAATTTAATTTTAATTACCTCACATTTTCCTCTTTGGATGTCAATAAGAATACTCTCTGAACGAGGACCCATGGAAATGGAAGAGGTTGGATGTGAGGGGACAAGACAGGATCTGTGTGGAGCAGTTTGCTGCCTGAGCAGACCCAGCTGTTGTCTGTAACATCAGCTGGTGCCTCCTACCCAGTCTGGCGTTGAACCCAAAGGCAGGAGTGGTTTCAGCTTGCATCCCACCTCCTGATGAATGTAGTGCCACCAGCAGCCCTGTGGCTGAAGGGATTGGAGCCCGTGAGTGTGTGCAGGGAGTGCATATGAGGGCATGGAGCAGCCTGTACCTTACCACCTGCTCCTCGCCCACCCAGCATGGCCCTGGCTGACTGTACTCCTGTCCTTGGGGCCCAGCCTGTGGCTGGAAAGGGTTCCCTGGCTTCCTCTGCACAAGGGACAAACCCGTCCAAGTTTCCCTGTTACTGACCATGGTGGACATGTAACCAGAAATCAGGGCCAGCCTTTGAGAATCGAATAATTGAGAAAGGGGCACATGGTACTCTCAGCTTCACATGGTCAGTTTTTAAATAATTGCAGTCTCCAAGCTGTGGGACCCTGGGTGACTGTCAGGGCCCTAACTGCACCTACCACCTTGTGTGGATTCTGAAGAATGGGAGCTTAAATTAAAAAATGTAGCACGTACATGTTTTTCCTAAAGATAACTGAAAAAAAATAGTTAAATAACTATCATGACTTTGGTTTTTTCTAAAATAATGTTTATATATGATAAAAATAACATTTTGCATTTTAGGAAATGAGCAGAGTATTGAGTCAGTGTGGTCGTGACATCTGGTAGATGCCGCGGCCTGCAGCTATTGGCTGCCATCGCTCCCAGGAGTTGTGTGTGCTAACTCATCTCCTCCTTGCCCCCTCCATGCTGTCCACAGTTCACAGGTCTGTTAGGAAGCTTGCCTCTCTCATGCTGGCATTCCAAGGACAGCAGATCTTACCTTTTAATACCTTAAAAGTATTATAGGAAATATGAACATATTTTAAATGGTCTCAGAATAGAGACAAAAACCAAAAGCTATGAACAAAAAAATAATTCAACAGTTCTATACAGAAAATGAAAATGCTGGGCCAGGCAAGGTGTCTCACGCCTATAATCCCAACACTCTGGAAAGCTTGACTTCAGGAGTTCAAGACCAGACTGAACAAGAGCAAGACCCTGTCTCTGCTAAAAATAGAAAGTCAAGGTGGGCACCTGTAGTCCCAGCTACTTGGGAGGCTGAGGTGGGAGGTTTGCTTGAACCCAGGAGTTTGAGGTTGCTGTGAGCTAGGCTGACATCACTGCACTCCAGCCTGGACAACAGAGCAAAGTCCTATCTCCCCTCCCTGCCCCCCCCCCAAAAAAGGAAAAGAAATTGCCACATACAAACTTTTTTTTAAAAATGGAAAAAAAAATTGCAGCACAGAGAAGAGTGCTGAAGTAAATGATCAAGGGAAATCCAAGCACGATTAAAGTATGTAAGACAATTAAACATGGAATGTTCAGCCTCACTAATTAATGAAATGTGCAAATTCAGACATTTTTCAGTTAGGCAATGATTTTAAAAGGACATCGTGGTCCACTGTGGGTAAGGATTTTGGAAAATAGTTTGATGCTTTTAGAAATGAAAATTTGAAAAATGTTCTTGGAAGTAAATCTAACAGTGTTTCCTACAATGGTTAAGATTCACACTATAATTTTCTAGACATTTATCCTGTAGGTATACAGCACAGACGCAAAGAATCATGTAAGTTGGGAAATCTAAGCAGCATTAGCAGACAACTGGAAAATGCCCTCAGTATTCATTATACAGCAGTGGTTAAGTACCAGATAGGATAAATCTGTTTGTACATATAAGAGAAACCATCACGTCTAAAACAATTCCTATCCTGTTGGAGGAGGGCATATGCACATTCACAGAAAATGGGAGAATCTGTGGTTTCCTCAGCTAAAGATATGTGGGAGAGAAGGCTTTTTATTTTACACTTCTGGGTTTTATGTTACTCTATAAGTTGTATGTTGAATGTCATGCTCTGTGTAGAGCCTCATCCTCTGTATTGCAGATGTCTTCTGTCCCATGCTGGCAGTTCATTGGCTGGACCAGCCACATGGTGGCCCTGCTGGACAAGGAAGAGGCTGTGGCCGTGCAGCACACTGTGGGGGAGATTGCCGACAACTACCCACAGGCCATTGTGTACCCGTTTATAATAAGCAGTGAGAGCTTTTCCTTCAGAGATACTTCTGCTGGTCATAAGAATAAGGAGTTTGTGGCAAGGTGATATTACAGAAAAATTAGGTTGATCAGATAACAGTTTTTAAAACGTGTGTGGTATAAAGCAAGCATATGTAAGCTTTTGTTTGAACAGAAAATCTTATGTATCTGTTTGTTGAATCTATCTACTCTGAGCACAGGCAGTCCCCAGCTTACAAATGAGATAGGTTCTCTAGGTTTGTTCTTAACCTGAATTTGTATGTAGGCTGGAACAGGTCCATTTACCTATAATAGCCTCCATTCATAAGTGGGAGCCACACGTCAGTCAGGTGTTTGTAACTTGGGGACTTACTGTAATAGACTCCATTTGTGTGAGTGTACCTAGGTCAGATGTTTATAACTTGGGGATTGCCTGTATGCTACTTGGTTTTAAACTACTTTTCATCTTACAATATTATTCATACAGCATGCTACCCTTACATTCACAGTCATCAATCTGTTGAGACAGACTAGATGGGATACATTTTGAAATCAGCTCCTGAAATTGTCCTTTAATTTAAAACATACAAGAAGAACTGTCTTCTTGGTGAGGACTAGTAGACTGCCTGACCTGCCATCTGCTCACTTCTTCAGTTGATTCATGAGTGGAGGCAGTTTTTGTCAAGCACTGGTACTTTGCACCCCCCAAATACTTTGTAAATGTATGATGTTCAGTTTGGCTCCATCAAGATTTTTTTTGGTCATTAGTTGATTAGCCTCATTATTTCGAGTGTTTGGTCCTAGGGAGACAAGAAGAGCAAGGTCCAGCTTTTGTGAAAGTTTGGTGCTGGCTTGGCCATGTACCTGCCATCTGCTACATCTCACAGAAAACTGCAGCAGAGCTGTCTATTTAAAAATTAAAGAAGAGGCCTCGCACAGTGGCTCATGCCTATAATCCCAGCACTCTGAGAGGCTGAAGCCAGTAGTTTGCTTGACCTCAGGAATTCAAAACCAGCCTGGGCAAAAGTGAGACATTGTACAAGAAATAGAAAAAAATGAACTGGGTGTTGTGGAAGGTGCCTATAGTCCCTTGAGGCAAGAAGATTGTTCAGGCCAAAGAATTTGAGGTTGCTGTATGCTCTGACACCACAGCACTCTATACGGGGGGTCGGGGGGGAGCTTACAAATGAGATAGGTTCTGCAGGTTTGAGACTCTGTATCAAAATAAATAAATAATTAAAAAAATAAATATCAAAGGAGAGAGAAACATTTGAAAGAGAGTATGGGCTCAGTGCCCATAGCATAGTGGTTATGGCGCTGGCCACATACACCAAGGCTGGCTGGTTCGGACCTGGCCCGGGCCAGCTAAACAATAATGACAACTGCAATAAAAAAAATAGCCGGGCGTTGTGGCTGATGCCTGTAGTCCCAACTACTTGGGAGGCTGAGGCAAGAATCTCTTGAGCCCAAGAGTTTGAAGTTACTGTGAGCTCTGACGCCAAGGTACTTTGCTGAGGACAACATAATGAGGTTCTGTCTCAAATAAAAAAAAAGAAAGTGTGTCAAGAAGTGACATTTTCTTTCATAACATAATTTCAGAAACTATATATCAAACTGTGTACATCAAAATGTCAACATCTTATCTGAGAACCTTACCCATTGACAGAATAGATACTTTATGCTTCATTTAATTAACACTGAGGTAATTTTAAATTGCTCCTTCCCTCAATTTTATAGTTGGTTTCATGTATATATAGTATGTAAATTATATACTTACATGTTATATAAAATGCACATCTTAGTATATTATAGGCCTTGGCCTTTGGAAGATGTTTGTTTACCTAAACTTGGTAAATTTTTTTAATAGGATTAAAAGTAAATTGGATCAAGGAGGAGTGATTCAAGATTTTATTAATGCCCTAGAACAGCTCTCTAACCCTGACCTGCTCTTTAAGGTAATGGAATTGCTTTTAATATATTAACAACAGAACTTAAGTAAAACTTAGTTGTATTCTACTTTGACATTTTTCTTTTTTATTCTTTTTTATTTCCATAGGACTGGACCAATGATATAAAAGTTGAACTAGCACAAACCCCAGTAAATAAAAAAAAAATTGAAAAAATGTATGAAAGAATGTATGCAGCCTTGGGTGACCTGAAGGCTCCAGGCCTGGGGGCCTTTAGAAGGAAGTTTATTCAGGTATGAGTGTACTTGACTTTATCATAGCAGATTGTTGTGACTGTCGGTATTAACATTTGATCATTTGTTAACAGTCCTAGTTTAAAAATGTTGAATTTGTAAACACACTTTAGATCTGATGCTTTGTGTGAACATTGAGAAGCCAGGGTCAGGTCAGGGTGTCATTACTTTCTGTTCTTTGTGCTCAGAGTCTTAGATTTGAAGGTTATATGTGATTTAGTCCTTTTAATTCTCTAAATGATTTGAATATTGCATCAAGAAAATATTTGTATCTTATATAAGTAGATAAATATTTTTAAGCATTTCTCTAAGTTCAGGGCATGATCTGAGATGCTCAGGAGATAAATGGAAAAGATAGACCCAGTCCCCAAGTCCCAGGATATTGAGCAACATAACCCTTACAAAGAGTTTTGCCCAGGACAAGTGTGATAAATGTAAGATTTGTTTTCAAATCACACAGCATCCTTAGGAAGGCATCCCTGGGTGAGTGGGGCATCTGGACTCTGCCCATCTGTCTGGTTGCAGACTTCAGGGGTCACCGCCAGCCTCTGTTTTAGAGCCTACCCTGACCCTCCACCCTTCATTCTGCTCCAGAGAGAAGGCAGCTTTCCCCCCCTCCTTCCTTCTTGCCTAGAGCACCTACATTAGAATGTCTCCCTTTTAGCATTCGGTCATACTGATAATTTTTCCCCAATTTTGGTCAAACTGTCTATATATTAAACCTTAAGAAGTTTCAGGGCATAGAGGCAATGAGAAGTCTCTGTCTTCATTTTCCAGAGTTCTTAAGTTCCAGTCTGTAGTGCAAAGGAGGATGTTGGTCCTTTAGGTTTTTTTTAATAACTGCTCAATTAAGGTATGTCACACACCCCTAATTCATCTATTTAAAGTAGGCAATGCAGTAATTTTATTGTACATTCCTAGGGTTGTGAGACCATCACATCAATTTCAGAACATTTTTATCACCACAAGGAAAACCCCCCCCATTTACTAGCAATTATTCCCCATTACCAGCCCCTGGCAGCCACTAAACTTCTGTCTGTCTCTAAGGAGTTACCTGTTCTGGATATTTCATATAAATGAAATCATTTTGCTTGATAGTTTCTAAGTTCTCCCACTTTGTATCACAGCTCAGTGCTGTGCTCCTTTGCGTTTGCTGGGCTCACCTCACTCAGTGTGCAGCATCTGTCCTGCCGTCAGCCAGTGGCCCTGGGGACCACCCAGCTGGTCACTCCTGCACATCGTGCGGCTATGCACAGGTTTTTTGGCTCTTGTGGCCCATCCTCAAGAGGTAAAGCCACTTTGATGTTTAACTGTTCCTACCTTTTTGCTTCTTGAATTAGATTTGCAGGCAGAGGTTTTATTTTGTTCATCTTTGTCTCTCTCCACTACCTAGCATTGTTTGGTGTGAAACAGGCATCTTTGGTTAGATGAATGAATGGTAAAACTTTTGATAAGTGAAAACCGATTTTGGAGGCTCATTCCTACTTGAGGTCACTTAAGTTAAAAGCGTGAATGCCACTGCACACAGGACTGTCCATGGCTAAGTGACCTAGGACATACCCTGCACATGAAGGCCACACTTTGCTTCTTGACCCATCAGATGCTGTGTCATGTCTGTGCTGTTGCTCTCCAACATGCCAGGGCCTCAGAACAGGCACTGTACACACTGGGTAAATGAACACGCACCCATGCTGGGTGCAGTGTGTCCCCAAGTATAACACACACCCACATTTGGGGCCCAAACTTCCAGGTAAAAAATCTTTTGTTTTAATTTTTTTAATTCAAATTCAAGGCTTAAAACTTGCATTATGCAAAAACTATTTCAACTTTTCCCAAGAGATTTTCCAATAATTTTTGTAAAAATATCAACTAGATTGCTAGCTCCTACTTAAAGTATGTGAAGAGAAATAGAGGAGAAATACATCAAATATACTTCTCTTTACTGTCTGAAAATGCAAGGTCATCATAAGTTCAAAAACACTTTTAACTGTATTCCAGGGTATTTTGCATACAGATATAGTAACTGCTTCCTAGAATTATATTTTTAATGCATGAGCATAAATATAAAAATTAAAAACATTTATATAGATACAGAATTAGCACTACCCATATATAATGCACATCCTTGTTTCTCTCTCAAAAAATCAAGGCAAAAAGTGCACAGTTATATACATGCCCCAAAACGGTAAGTTCTACGAAAGATTAATGTGCCAACATTGATACAGTTTATACAATGGTAGAGTGGACTTAGAAAAGTGTTTATTCTCTCGTAAGCCCTGACCTGCATGCTCTTTCTATAAAGACCTAAGTTTTGGCGTTGTAGCCACACAGTCACCAGAATGTGTCTGCCATAACTGTGCGAAAGCAGCCCACAGCGGGCAGGCTGGACGGGCTGGATGGGCTTGCAGACTTTGCCAGACCTTGTTGCGAAGACACTGGAGCTGAGTGGGCAACTCACTCAGTGTTGATGGGGACACAGGACACTGAAGCCAGGGCTGCAGTGGAAAGCATTGCATTAGCAGCTCTCTGTCCCCTCAGCCAGTCTGAGGGAGTTCTCACATGGAAGAATTCTATGCAGACCACAGCAAAGACTGCATGCTATTTCTGAATTCATGGCCACTGCCTTTCCCTATAGGTGCTGTGAGATAGCCCTATAATCTGCCAGCGGAACCCAGGCCTTGGAGTGCAGAGATCCCTGCACTGTTCTTCCAGCCTTGCGATGTGCTCAGAGTTTAATTTCTTGTGCCTTAAAATATCGATCCAGAACTTTCTCTGTGGTACCAAATGAACAATAATTTGCATCAATTTAAACAATAATGTATCAAAACAGGTTGCCTCAGATTTCACTTCAGAGGGTTCCTAAGGGCAGTATGCCTCTTGGATGCGATGGTGGTACTCGTTATTTCTGGAAAGTAGCTGGTCTTCCCATGTATTCTAAGAGTTGAAGATTGTTTCTATATTTTTAATCCGTTTATAAATTAAAGAAGAGATTAGTTTCAAAGAAGAAATGTCAGTTTTCCTATAGTGGATTGTCTTAAAATAGAGCATCTACTTCATTTATACCAGATTTATGTTATGGCATTAGTTCTAAATTTGGTTTAAATTTTTTTAAATTATTATTTATTTAAATACTAATTTTAATTAATTTAACTTAATTATTTAAATTTTGGATTAATAAGGGTACATATGATCAGGGCACAGTGTTTGCATTTGTTACATAGTGTCTGAGTTGTAGTTGGGCTCCTCACTCAGAAGCTGTGCCTGTCAGGCACTTAAATCCTGTTCCTTTCTTCCCCTTCCCCCCTACTTGAATTTAATTGTGCTTTTCTCTCAACAGGGCCTGTAGTTGTTCAGCTACTAGTTTCAAATTAGTATTGAGTACATAGGGCAATTGCTTTTCCATTCTTTTTTTTTTTTTTTTTTTGGAGACAAAGTCTCACTGTGTCTCCCTCAGTAGAGTGCTATGGTGTCACAGCTCACAGCAACCTCTAACTCTTGGGCTTAGGCAATTCTCCTGTCTCAGCCTCCCTACTAACTGGAACTGCAAGCACCCACCACAGTGCCCAACTATTTTTTGTTGCGGTTGTCATTGTAGTTTAGCTGGCCCCACTAGGTTCAAACCCGCCACTCCTTTGAGTATATAGCTGGCACCCTAACCACTGTGCTGCAAGCACCAAGCCTGCTTTTCCCTTGTTGAGATACTTTACTGAGGAAAATGTTCTTTAACTTCATCCAGGTAAATATAAAAGATGTGAAGTCTTTTTATGGCTTAATAGTATTCCACGGTATACATATACCACAGTTTATTAATCCATTCATGGGTTGATGGGTTCTGGGGTTGTTTCCACATCTTTGCCCTTGTGAATTGAGCTGCTTTAAATATTCAAGTGCAGATGTCCTTGTGATAAAATGGTTTTTTTTTTCTTCTAAGTAAGATACCTGGTAATGGGATTGTGGAGTCAAATGGAAAGTCTATTTTTAGCTCCTTAAAGATTTTCTATGCTTCTTTCCAAAGAGGGCATATTAGTTTGCAGTCCCACCAACAGTGTATAAACGTTCCCTTCTCTCCATGTCCACACCAGCATCTGCAGCTTTGGGACTTTGTGATATGGCCTCATATCACTGGTGTTAGGTGATGTCTCAAGGTTGTTTTGATGGGCTCTCATGACTAGGAATGATGAACATTTTTTCATATGTTTGTTGCCCGTTCATCTGTCTTCTTCATTGCCCAGCAATTAATTGGTTTTTTGGGCGTTTTCTTATTAATTTTCTTAAGTTTCTTTGTAGATTCTGGGTATTAGCCCTTTGTTGGATTTGTAGATATCTTCTCCCATTCAGTAGATTGCCTCTTTTCTTTGTTTATTGTGTCCTTATCTATGCAGAAGTGTAAAAAAATTTCTAATTAAAGATAATCATGGAAATCTTGACTATTGAGTTTCTGCTAGATACTCATGTTTATTTTTAATTGGACAGACATAAGGATTAAAATTCAAATAAATATCCGAGTAGGGGCCAATACAAAGAATTTGATATATTCCAAGGTAGAGTACTTTTAATAATAATTGTTTTGAAAATAGAGATTATCTAAATAGTGTTGGTACTTGGTATATGAGCCAAAATAATGGCGTGTAGGACCTGTCTCAATCAAGCAGTATTCTTACATTATTCCCAGCTAATATGAAGAATTACAGGCTATTTGTTTTAGTAAGCTGGTCTCTTTTTTTTGTTTGTTTTGTTTTTAACTTTGTTCCTGATTGTTCATGTCATTAAAATCACGTAGACTTATAACTGGACAGTGGCACACAGAGGTTAGATGACTTTGCTAAGGTTGTGAAGCTCTTTTTAGAATTTATAACTAGAAGTTACCACTAACCATGTTATTTCTAAAGGGACACAAGAAGCAAACAAAAGGTCACCTCCAGATGCTTTGAATATTGAAATATTCACGGAAAGCAAAACTATAAAAGCATAGAAGAAAGCTGTATAATTGGGTACTTGTTTATTACAAACATTATAAAAGTTCAAACTAAACTCTAATCTTTACTGTAAATTATTAATTTCAGGCCTTTGGGAAAGAATTTGATAAGCACTTTGGGAAAGGAGGCTGTAAGCTGCCAGACATGCAGCCGGGCACTTTCGCCAACATCACCAATGCACTGCTGAGCCGCATGGGCCCAGCCTCAAGGCCGCCCGGCAACCTGCATGAGTGCTCACCCTGGATGAGCAGTTTCCAGGTGGAGTTCCTCAGACAGGAGCTTGAGGTTCCTGGTGAGTCACTTTAGGGTGGCGGGTTGTGTTCAAGGATAACGGTGCTGTAGCAGAAACTCCTGTTTTCTGAAATAATGATATTGGATCTTGACGTTCTTTCTCTTTTAAGGATTTGAAATTTCACTGCTGAAAAAAATCAAGATTACTAATTAGTGTACTTTACTAATGCCTGATGAGATTATAGTTTCCTTATATTCCTGATTATAACAAGTGTTCAGATTTCCATTTAGTAATAATGATAATCCGTAATTAGATTTCCTCTGAATATATTCATGCTTTGCTCCTGAAAAACCTTTCAGAAATAGGTATAAATGCAGCTTGCTTCCTGGAATTTGCCAGAGGAAAAAAAAAATTATTCTGGCCATTCACGTTTGTTCTGGAAGGTATAAGAAAGCATATTTGGAGACATTTGTGTGTTAATAACAGCAGTTGCAGTCTGTGGAAAAACTCATGAGGCTTAGTCTGTGAGGCTCATGACGTGCATCATGGTTCACCTTGAATAATGCAGTTTTCTAGTCTTTCTTGTTTTTCTATTTGGAATTTATCTGTGCTCAGAGAACAGGAAGCTAACTTCCATTCAGTCAAATTGAGGCATGATAACATTTTTAAAAAGCATAAATCCATTTCCTTTAAATGAAAACTTGTGGTAAAAAATTTTACTGTTAGTTTATTTGCTAGATCAACAGACATGTTTTGAATTACACAGGCTAACAGGCTGTACATAAACAAGGCTGTCTGCTCTGTTTCAGGTCAGTATGATGGCAGGGGGAAACCATTGCCTGAATACCACGCACGCATTGCTGGGTTTGACGAGAGGGTAGGTGTGAGGGTTTGTAGCCTGTCACTGCCATGGTGTGCTTCTTCAGATGTGAAAATAATCTATTTGTATTTATTAAAAAAGGAAAATTAACTTCCTGTGTTGACCTCAAATGTGTGGAGTTTTCTGATTCTATTGTTTACTGAATTTCTTAACATAGTATCTGCAGAATTTCAACAACAATTATACTGGCTCGGCGCCTATAGCTCAACCAGCTAAGGCGCCAGCCACGTACCCCTAAGGTGGCAGGTTCGAATCCCCAGCCTGGACCCGCCAAACAACAATGACGGCTGCAACCAAAAAAAATAGCTGGGCATTGTGGCGGGCGCCTGTGGTCCCAGCTACTTGGGAGGCAGAGGCAGGAGACTCGCTTGAGCCCAGGAGTTGGAGGTTGCTGTGAGCTATAATGCCACAGCACTCTACCCAGGGGGACAGCTTGAGGCTCTGTCTAAAAAAAAAAACCAAAAACAATTATACTTAAGGATCTAATAAACCCAGAGAGTAAACTTTAGGCATCCATTGTAAAATACGTGTAGAATTACCTTCCTATGGAAAATCTACACATTAGCTTTGCTTGCTGCTAAGGATATGCGCGTTTATAAGTAATTATTCATGACTAGGAATACAAAGTGACTGCAGTGCAGCAGTCCAGCTGGCTTGGTGACAGAAATATCTCTCTGGCACTGGAGTCTGCTGGCCTGGTGTTCTGTTCTTCTCAGCTGACTGTCCATCAGAGGTCTCTCTATGAGGCACGCACACAACCAGCCTTAACTTTTCCACTCTTGACGGTTGATTTCAAAGGTAAAAGTAATGGCCTCCCTCAGAAAACCGAAGCGCATTGTTATCCGAGGCCACGATGAGAGAGAATACCCTTTCCTGGTGAAGGGGGGTGAGGACTTGCGGCAGGACCAGCGCATTGAGCAGCTCTTCCAGGTCATGAACCTCATCCTGTCCGGTGACGCTGCCTGCAGTCAGAGAGACATGCAGCTAAGGACATACCGTGTCGTGCCCATGACCTCCAGGTGCGTCTGGGTCTAGGGGACACTTGTAAGCAGGGCTGTGGATCCCACAGAAAGAGCGTTAGCAGAGCTGTTGGACACCCTACACCAAGGGGGAAGTGAGTGGAGAATGAGTGAGAAATCCCTTCTGCTCTGCTTCTATAGGACTTTTTTCTACTGAGGAAAAAACAGTTCGGATTTATTTGTAAATTTTTTTTTCTTTTTTTTTTGAGACACAGTCTCACTTTGTCCCCCTCGGTAATGTCATGGCGTCATAGCTCACAGCAATCTCAAACTCTTGAGCTCAACTGATTCTCTTGCCTCAGCCTCCCGAGTAGCTGGGATTATAGGTGCCCCCCACAATGCCTGGCTAGTTTTAGACACGGGGCAATCCACTCGCCTACCAGAGTGCTGGAATCACAAAAGTGAGCCACTGTGCCAGGCCTATTTATAAACTTTTTTCCCTCCTTTTCAGATTAGGATTAATTGAATGGATTGAAAATACTATCACCTTGAAGGACCTTCTCTGGAATAGCATGTCACCAGAGGAGAGAGCAGCACACTTGAGGTAACATGAGCCAGGCCACTCCTCCTTCAGCTCGGCCACCCAGCCTGCTCTTTCATCTGCTTTGCCTGGGTGAATTAATGCAGTGCAGAGTATAAAACAGCAGTATTAAACAACAAAAAACATTAACTTTGTAAAAGGAGAAAACTTGAATTAAAAATAAGATTAGCAGCTAACATCTAATTAGACATTTTCTGTATGCTGGTCACTGTTCTCAGCTCTTCCTGCTTCTGAACTCCCTCACTTCTCACAGCAGCCTGCAGGGTAAGTGCTGTTACTGCTTCTGTACAGACGAGGAGGGTAAGCCCCAGAGAGCTGAAAACGCATCCTCCGCCCCCCAGCCTGCACTCGGGGCAGCTGAGGCCAGTGATTAATTCTGTGTCACAATATGGGTGCTTTTGCTTTTGCTTTATCCTTTTTTGTATTTTCCAAGTTTTCTCCAGTGAACATGTATTTTTATTTGCTTTTTGTTTCTGTAAAGAAAAATAAGAACAGGTGTGATCGAGTAGTGAACGTCAAGTTGACAGATTTTGGTGATGAGCTACAGGATGAAGGAAGAGGAAATGGTCAGAAATAGCCACAAAGCCTATCTCTCTTCCTTATCCTCTCATTCTTTCCTAAAAGTATTTCAACAGGAGCAACATTCTCATCAGTCAGGAACAATTTCTGAAAAAAATTAAGCATATTCTTATCAAACTCATATTCCCAGGTAATAGTTAGCTAAATATGGCAGTGCTCACCAACTTTTAATTTCACACATTTGAGGCTTTTGCCTATAATTGTTTCTGTTTTACCTAGAAGACAGAGAAACTGATCAGCACTACTTCTTGGAATCATAAATTCCACCTCTTGCCCTAACACTGATGTTCTAACTCACAGTGGGAGCTCTGAGCAGGTGTGCTGTTTCCCAGCTGCTGCACCCCCGTCTGTGAGATGCATGAGGTGGAGAGAGGCATTGGTAGAATTGGAAAGTGGAGTTGCATAAATAACTTAGGACCAGCAACCTCAAACTCCTAAGCTCAAGTGATCTCCTGCCTTAGCCTTCATGTAGCTAGGACAGTAGGCACCTGCCACAACACCCAGTTAGTTTTTCTATTTTTAGCAGAGACAAGATCTTGCTCAGGCTGGTCTTGAACTCCTGAGCTTAGGCAATCCATCCACCTCAGCTTCCAAGAGTGTTAGAATTACAAGTGTCCTCATGCCTGGCAGGACTACCTTAAATTTATTTCAGGTTAATGTGAGGGTATAAGCAACCAGGTCAAAATACTTGATTTTGTTAGGTAGAGTTTATCTTGTGGTTATGTCCAACACACAAAAGATATGCACCCCCCTACCAACCTATTCAGTGAGAGTACCCCAACTCCCTCCCCCTAGGACTACCTTTTTCTTTTTAAGAAACAGAGTCTCACTTTGTCACCCTCAGTAGAGTGCTGTGGTGTCACAGCTCACAGCAACCTCCAGCTCTTGGGCTTAGGCAATTCTCTTCCCTCAGCCTCCTGAGTAGCTAGGACTGCAGGCACCCACCACAACACCCAGCTACATTTTTGTTGCAGTTTGGCCAGGGCTGGGTTTGAACCTGCCACACTTGGTATATGGAGCCAGTGCCCTACTCACTGAGCCACAGGTGCTACTCCCTAGAACTACCTTTTTAAAACAAGGCACTTCAGCCCCCTCCTAATAAAATCATTGCTGTTTTTTTCTTAATTTAGCATAACCTAAGAATCTTTATCTTTTTACAACCTAAGAATCTTGGTCTCAAAAAAAAAAAAAAGAAAGTAAGAAATTTCATCTTAGTTTAAACTAAGAAAATTGTGATTATGTATGATGGAGTGACGTATTTAAGTAGCAACTCAGAAAAGATTCACTTTATGTAACTGAAGTAATTCCCATGTTCTGAAATTTCTCTATCTCTAGACTTTTAGGGGGGAAATTTATGAAAGCTTTTGGCAAAAACTAAGTACCTATACATATATATATCACAGAGTACCTTCTTCCTATGCAACATTATTAAACAGCTTTTCAAATTTAAGCATCTATTGTCATTTAAGAAAATACCTCATTATACTTAATATGGTTTTTGTGTGTAACTACATATGAAATGGTGCAAATAAGGACAAAAACAGACTTAATTCATCTTCCACAATCACTATGTGGGCTTTTTGCCTGTGGTAATGATGTGGCCCTACTGCCCTGTTTTCAGCAGCCGCCTAGGGTGCTGTTGGCCTCTTGTTATGGTTCTGTCCAGATCAGAGTTAACAGAACCGTGTGCCCAGCTAATACATGCTGATGTTTAGCTCATCTTATTCTCTCTGTATGAAGCAGGAAATTTATCGTATCTGATTGTTTTGTTTGAATTTTTGCGTAGGAAATAGCTTGAGTGTCTGTGGGAGTAATTAAGAGTGAATATTGGCACATCGGAATTTTAGGTCCAGAATAACATGGATTCAGTGTTAACCTTAAATATAATCAAAAGTCATATTATTTTCTTCCTTCACTTTCACCATTTTCCAATGACTTTTCCCCTGAAATCATATAACACGAAATATCTTTCTAATGCAAATCCTCTTTTTCTACTTGTTAATGACCCCAGAGCACCAGTGGGTGAATATAAAGACTGGCTGGCAAAAATGTCAGGAAGACATGATGTTGGAGCTTATAGTCTCATGTATAAGTAAGTTTTTTTTTTTTAATTTTCTCTTGTATTAACTAGTTTATTAAAAGTTGCATATTTACTTTTGATTCTTAGAAAGTTTTGCCTCAGAGAGATTATCAACACCTAGTTATTTGATATTTGAGCTTCAGTATAAACAAAGAGTTTAAAACTTAAATTTCAAGTTACAAGAAATCTATTCCAATGAGATGTTTCCTATTATTAAATCACAGGAGAGCAAATCGTACTGAAACAGTCACATCTTTCAGGAAAAGAGAAAGCAAAGTGCCAGTGGGTCTCCTGAAGTAAGTATGTGCCTCTGACTTCATCACCATGTGGTGGCCCAACAGAGACTACAGACAGTGTCTTTCTTTCAGGCGGGCCTTTGTGCGGATGAGCACAGGCCCAGAGGCCTTCCTGGCTCTCCGCTCCCACTTCGCCAGCTCACATGCTCTGATGTGTGTCAGCCACTGGGTCCTCGGGATTGGAGACAGACACCTGAACAACTTCATGGTGTCCATGGAGACTGGTGACATGATTGGGATTGACTTTGGACATGCGTTTGGATCCGCTACCCAGGTGTGCTGCCCTCTTTCTTATCTGGGTAGCTGGGATTGTCTTGTGACTGGCAACCTCTAGAAATACATGCTTTTTAAAGAAGAAACGGCATTATCAGTTAGGTTAGTTTTGTTGTGGTCATTATACCTGACATTTGTAGAGAAAGGGATAGGGCCTACTTCATTTCGGCCTTGTTCAGATAGGTGGAGATAAATTATATAATCAGAGCCAGGAGTAAACTTGTCCTGTAAGCAAGTCAGGGCTCTGAGGAGATTAAAGAAGCCCTGTGATCAAAATGTGATACAGATTTTTTCTCTGATGTTAACCTCTGGATGTTTGGATCACACCACTAAGTCCCTCAAGCTCTGTGGCCCCACACACAGGACTTTGCATTGACAGGACGATACAAGCTGATGTGGTGATTACTTTTAGGCACAGTAATTCAGATCTCTGCAGCTAATTTCAAGAAAAGTAGAGTTTTTATTTTTAACTAAATGAATAATCGCTAGGAAAGGATGCTGCATTTGTGTCAATACTTTGAGATTTGTACTTTTTTCCATGCTTTTTTCTCTTACTCAGTTTCTCCCAGTCCCTGAGTTGATGCCTTTTCGCCTAACTCGTCAGTTTATCACTCTGATGTTGCCAATGAAGGAGACAGGACTTTTGTACTGTATCATGGTGCATGCCCTGCGGGCCTTCCGTGCCAACCCTGGCCTGCTCACTGACACCATGGATGTATTTGTAAAGGAGCCCTCCTTTGACTGGAAAGTAAGCTTTGTTTTGCATGTACTTTGCGTTTTCAGTATAATGTCCCAAGGACTGACCCAGTGTCTCTTGCAGAAGTGGTAGAAGTGTACCAAATCATATATATGAAAATATTTACATGGTTTTGTATAGCATTTCTCAAACTTAACATTTAGAATTGTTTGGCCTGAATACCAGTTAAGAAGCAAAATCTTTATTTGGGCTGGGTGGAGTGGCTCACACCCATAACTCCAGCACTTTGGGAGGCCAAGATGGAAGGATTGCTGGAAGCCAGGAGTTTGAGACCAGCTGGGCAATATACTAAGACCGCCCTCCCCTGCCAATTTACAAAAACATTAAAAATTATCCAGGCATGGTGGTGCACGCCAATAATCCTAGCTACTCACAAGACTGAGGCAGGGGGATCACCTCAGCCCAAGGATTCAAATTTAAAGTAAGCTGTAATCATACCACTGCCCTTCAGCCTGGGCACCAAAGTGAGAAAGACCCTGTCTCTTCTTAAAATAAATAAACCTTTATTTGGAGAAAACTCAGATTAAACAGAGTTATTTCTGACTAGGAAAGGGAATATGAACCTATTGGTGGTGGTAGATCTGATTTCTCTTTGATACAACTTTAAATTTAAAAACTTTTTCACTTGAGGGCTTCCTTGATAATACAGGTAGATGGTGCTTTCTAGATTACAGAGGCTGTCCTGGCACAGCCCCAAGGACTCAGGCCTCACATTGCTTCCTCTACAGGGACCAACCTGTCAGGCCTCACCAAAGCCTCCTGTGGTCTTTGTCACTGTGACAGTGCTGCATGAGAAGCTATCGAGCTATTCCTGGCTGTGGTTGAATGTGATTGTATATACTGGTAAAATAAACAGAAAATCATGTTTTCTTTTAGAATTTTGAACGAAAAATGCTGGAGAAAGGAGGATCATGGATTCAAGAGATAAATGTAACTGAAAAAAATTGGTATCCCCGACAGAAAATATGTTATGCTAAAAGGAAGTTAGCAGGTGCCAATCCAGCCATTATTACTTGGTAAGATTGTTATTTGTTGCAAAAAGCAAACAGAACACTAATGTGCTGCTGTTCCTTGAAGAACCAGTGTGTACACAAGGGGCTGGGTGCTGTGTGTGTGGTCTGCAGAACCAGCATGCCGGCCTTGCTGTGCAGACAAGAAGGTAAGGGGAGGCAGCTTCCCAGAAGGTAGACACTGCACTGGCTCAGGCTTAGTCTATTCCTGGAACAGCAGAGCTGGTCTGAGGAATGGAGGGGTATTCTTAAACAGTTGCCAGAATTTTGCTATATACATGAGGAGAGTTAGAGTTTAGATTTTCTTTTATCCTATTTTGGGTGTTTGATCTTGATGGGCTCAGCATGTAGGTGTGAAAAACACAGTGTGGGCTTTTTAGATGAGAATTGGGTTGGCCTTTTAGGTCAACTTATTAATTTCTCTTGTTGAGCTCTAAAGCCAATAGAAATGTATAAAGATGATTAAGTGGAAGGGAAAAAAAATGTTGGATTTTAGAATTAAGTAAATAGTAAATGGTAACCTATGGTCAACTTTTTTTTGACAATGATATATTCCATAAAAGATTGGATACTATTTCACACCATATGTAAAACTTAATTCAAAATGGACTAAAGAACTTAATCTCAGCTCAGTGCCTGTAGCACAGTGGTTACAGCACCAGCCACATACACTGAGGGAGGCGGGTTTAAACTTGGCCCAGGCCAGCTAAACAACAACAACTGCAACAAAAAATAGCCAGGTGTCGTGGCAGGTGCCTGTAGTCGCAGCTACTTGGGAGGCTGAGGCAAGAGAATCACTTGAGCCCAAGAGTTGGAGGTTGCTGTGAGCTGTGATGCCACAGCACTCTGCCGAAGGGCCATATAGTGAGACGCTAACACTCCTACATTTATGGGTAAACTTTCATGACCCAGTCACATAACTGATAAGGGACTCATATCTAGAGTACATTAAAAAACTGTTACACCTCAATATTGAAAAGACAAATAAGCCAATTTAAAAATGGTCAAAGGTCTTAAACAGACATTTCTCTAATGAAAATATACAAATGGGCAGGAAGCACATGAGAAAATGCTCCTGGCAGATATGAACAGGGAAATGCCAATGTGAGCACTTCTACCACCAGGGTGACTATGATCAAAAGTGGGGTGGAGCAGGTGCTGGGGGTTCTAGGGAGGTTAGGGCCAGAGCAAGACCCTATCTCTAAAAAAAAATAGCTGGGTGTTGTGGCAGATGCCCAGAGCCAGAGCGAGACCCTGTCTCTGAAAAAAATAGGTGGGCATTGAGGCGGGTGCCCAGAGCCAGATCGAGACCCTGTCTCTAAAAAAAAAAAAAAAATAGCCAAGCGTTGTGGTGGGCGCCTGTGGTCCCAGCTACATGGGACGATGAGACAAGAGAATCACTTGAGCCCAGGGGTTTGAGGTTACTGTGAGCTGTGGTACTATGGCACTCTACTGAGGGTGACAAAGTGAGACTGTCTCCAAAAAAAAAAAGTGAAATATGGGGTAGTTGTACGACCTGGAACTTGTAAATGAATGTTAGTAGCCACAACATTTGTGTTGTGTCCCCCACACATCTGATCTTCAACTGCAAGGTTATGAGCCACAGAAAATGTTAGGATGAGAAAGCAAAGATTTCAGGCAGCAGAGCAAAAGTAAGGTGTGGTTTGTGTTTTCACGGTTATTTCCTCTTTTTTCCAGTGATGAGTTACTTCTGGGCCACGAGAAGTCACCTGCCTTCAGGGATTACATGGCTGTTGCACGAGGAAGCAAAGGTCACAATATTCGTGCTCAGGAACCAGAGAGTGGACTTTCAGAGGAGATGCAAGTGAAGTGCCTGATTGATCAGGCAACAGACCCCAACATCCTTGGTAGGACTTGGGAGGGATGGGAGCCCTGGATGTGAGTCTGTGGGAGTCAGCAAATAATAAATTGTTTGAAGAAGCTCCCTAAACTCTCATCAGCTTCAATCAAGGAGCTGATTTTCCTGAAATGCTGAAGAGAAGAAATCTATTTAATGACACAGTTTTGTAGCATGAGTTTACTTGAAGATCAAGATGAGTAAATGAATATAGGTTGAATTAAAGAAGAGGTAAGGTTAGAAAATCCTGTATCCAGGCTCATCCAGCTTTAAACCAAGAATGTAGGATATGATCACCTTCCCAAGCATTTTGTAAGTGCTATAAGTCAGATAAACCAATGGGGTAAGTGTAAGCAATCCTTAGAGCATCCTCACTGGCAGTCATTCCACCAGACTTCATCACCAGGGTTTTGTGAGCATAAAGCCAAAGGTGTAGTGGACACGAGGAAAAATAGTTCAGCAGCACAGAAGTAACAGGAACAGCTGGGAAAGCTAGAATCACAGCATTCTCTGCCTAGAAATGACCACATTTGCTGTTTTAATTTCTCTAGGTTTTTCCCTTTCATATTATTCTCCTCTGGTTTTGACATTTTGTGATAACTTGCCCTGAAGAAGAGAAACACTTTTGTTCAGGGGCAAAAACCCAGGTCTTAGCGTTCACTCTGCTGCTGTAATGAGCACTGGAAGGTGCCATTACCACTTTACATCCCAGACTCAAGACAGCTTCAGAAACCCCACATGTGATGGGGAAAGCACTAAGTATTTCAGTACTAGGAAAATTCTATTTGAGATGAATTCCCATTTGGACAAAAAAGCGTGCCCTCTGGAAGTGCAAGGTCAAATTTTGTAACACGGCAGTGGTCCCTTCCCCATGGCCCTCTGTGCTCTGGGACTGTCAGAAGTTTTAGCTTTCTGGGGTTTTTTTTGTTGATGTTGTTGTTGTTTCTTCCTGCAAACACTTGAATTTGGAAATTTTACCATGATTTTTGGAAATAATCTTAAGGATATTTAATGATGGCCAGGCATGGTGGCCCACACCTATAATCCCAGCACTCTGGGAGGTTGTGGTAGACGGATTGCCTGAGCTCACAAGTTTGAGACCAGCCTGAGATACAGCAAGACCTTGTCTCTAAAAGTAGCCGAGCATTATGACAGGTGCCTATAGTCCTAGCTACTCAGGAGGATGAGGCAAGAGAATCGCTTGAGCCCAGGAGTCTGAGGTTGCTGTGCTATGAAGCCATGGCACTCTACCAAGGGTGACAAAGTGACATTGTCTCAAGAAAAAAAAGGATATTTAATGATAAAAGTTTTTGCTAAAAGTAAGGTATAGCTCAAGAGCAAAATATTCATCTTAAAAAGTTTATTACTTGCCAAGTTTATTCTGATACATACAAGTTTATCAGAATACATTACAGAATTGAAAACATTTATGATCTCAAGAAATATTATATTGACCCAAATAAATTTTATCTTTAAAGAAAGGTAATTATGTATGTGAAAATGGAATAAATATAATTTAGTAAATATTTTTACTATAGCACAAAAATAACCAAAATAAGTCTGCTTTGGAGTAATTATAATTTTTTTTAAATAATGTTTTCTATAACTAATTGGCTGTAACTTTCACTTGAGTCCTGATAATTTGTATTATATTCATAAGCTGTATTATTGGAAACCTATTTCTTAATGACTACTTTTCATATTAATATAAGTTGGTTATTCCAAGTTCACTGTGTATATAGGTACAATCGCAAAGCTGCTCAAAAAGCCCATTGCAGCTCGTGAGAGAGCAATAAAAAGGAATCATCACTGTGCCCAGTACTCAAGAGGCCTGGGTGATGCTCATCCTCAGCACACTCTGACCCTAGACTGGGCCACACTTCAGCCTATGATTCTTGTTGTATAAGGATATTTGGTTTGGAAACTGAGAAATAAAAAAAGACACCTCTTACTGATAATGTTTGTGAGAAAATGGGAATTAAGAGTATTTTCATTAAGCATGTTATTAAATTATTAGGCATTTTAATTTTCTTTTTAAAAAGTAGAAGGCTAATACATTTTTAGAAGTGTAAGAGTTCAAAGGCAAGCAGAGTGTTTTTCCCAGAAGCAGAAGATATTGAGCCACTTTCTTTGCCTCAGACTAGACCTGTGCCTCAGGGAGGTACAGCAATTGGGCCTCCCGCACATTCTGAGTTCCATGCACCAGGAATGGGGAGACAGGTCTCAGGCAGCAAAGCTTTAGTAAAACTTAACATCTAAAGCACACCATGTCCTACCACTGGGCTTAATTCTGCATTCTTTATGCTAATTTTTTATATAATAGATTAGGTCTAGCTATTTTTTAAAGTTTTGCAAATACATGAATTTACTAATTATAAATAGATTTTGACATTATATACAGGTTGCATGTGAAACAAATGTGTGTTTTTCAACTCTAGAATAATCCAGGACAGTTCAGATTCAAACTTGATGAAGACTTGAACAATTATATGCTTATGAATATTCACTTTGGTATTTCATCAGACTATCAGACCATAAGCTCTGCTGGACAAAGACTTTATCCTGATCCCTATGTCTCAGCACCTATCAGTCAAGTCAGTTTCAGATACCATAGAATTAGAAAATGTTTTTTAAATTCATTCTGCCAATCTCTTTATTGATGAGTTAAACAATGAGTGTTTGAAGTGACTTCTGATTAGGGAGCACTTGTGGCCTTTCATCATTATTTGTTCCATCTCTTTTCCCTGACTTCCTGATTTTCCTAGTATACTGTTTACTGGAAGTCCCCCCTTGTTTCCCTTTCTGTGTATTTTTTTTCTTGGTGGTTACCCTGGTGATTATAACAACAGACATGACTCAGCTTCAGCAGCACACAAAACTCTGTCTTCAGAGCTCCATTCCCTCTCTCACTTTTTTTTTTTTTAAGATAGAGTTCTCTCTCTTACCACCCTGGGTAGAGTGCTGTGGCATCACAGCTCACAACAACCTCCAACTCTTGGGCTCAAGTGATCCTCTTGCCTCAGCCTCCCAAATAGCTGGGACTACAGGCACCTGCCACAACACCTGGCTACTTCTGCATTTAGCAGAGACAGGGTCTCTTGCTCAGGCTGGTCTCCAACTCCTGAGCTCAAGCAACCACCTGCCTTGGCCTCCCAGAGTGTTAGGATTACAGGTATGAGCCACTGTGCCCCACCAATAGTACTTTTTTTTTTTTTTTTTTTTTGAGACAAAGCCTCAAGCTGTCCCCCTGGGTAGAGTGCCGTGGCATTACAGCTCACAGCAACCTCCAACTCCTGGGCTCAAGCGAGTCTCTTGCCTCCGCCTCCCAAGTAGCTGGGACCACAGGCGCCCGCCACAACGCCCGGCCATTTTTTGGTTGTAGCCGTCATTGTTGTCTGGCGGGTCCGGGCTGGGGATTTGAACCCGCCACCTCAGGTGTGCATGGCTGGCGCCTTAGCCGGTTGAGCTATAGGCGCCTAGCCCAATAGTACTTTTTAAAATGACTTTTCTGAACTTTCTGCAAAGGCTGTATTCTTTGTCACATGTGTCACTGAAATCTGTTCAGTATTTCACTGGTGAGCCAATGATGGGACAGCGGTTTCTTTAAAACAAAAAGCACCAAAGTGGGGAACACTTTCCTGTACTTTGTAGGCTACCTGGCCAGGCTGCAGCTGTGCCCCTTGCTGGCAGAGGTTCCTTGGGCCTTGGTAGCACTCACTCTGCTTAGCTGCCTACAAGCAGCCAGCTCTTGCTACTCACCCCATCCACCTTCCTGTCCCCTGGTGCCTGCTAGTTGTACATGCCTTTATTTTTATTTGATGCACAATGTATGTATTTATGGAGCACATGTAATATTTCGTTACACGTATACAGTATGTGATGACCAAGTCAGGGTCATTGGGGTATCCATCACCTCAAACATTTATTATTTCTTTGTGTTGGGAACATTCCAATCTCAACTCCTTGAGTTATTTTGACATACACATGAAGTTGCTGCTGACCATAGTCGCCAGATTGTCCCCCAAACACTAGATCTTACTCTTTTCCCCTGACTGATGTGCCCTGTAAGCTGTGCCCCACCCTTCCCAGTCTCTAGCAACCATCATTCCACTTCCAACTCTAGACCCATTTTCTTAGCTCCCACACAGAAATGAAAACATGCAATATTTGTCATCTGTGCCTGGCTTATTTCACGTAATATAGTGTCCTCCAGTTCCAACCATGTTACTGAAAATGACAGATTTACTTCTCAATTATGGATGAATAACAGCCCATGTGTATGTGCACCATGTTTTCTTCCTTCATCATTGGTGGACCCTCAAGCTGGTTCCTTGTCTTGGCTATTATGAATAGTGCTGGGATGACGTGGAAGTGCAGATATCTCTTTGATAGACTGATTTCCTTTTGGATACATACCCATAGTGGGATTATTGGGTCATATGGTAATGCTACTTTTAATTTTTTTTTTTTCCCCCAGACAGGGCCATGAAATCCTGACCTCAAGTGATCCTCCTGCCTCAGCTTTTCAAGTGCTGGGATTATAGAAACGGCCCACCACAGCGGGCCTCTATTCCCCTCCATGCTATTGTTAGTAGTGGCAGTACAAACTAACGCTGCCACTGGCAGTGTGAAGGCTCCCTTTCTCTGCATCTTCAACATTTGTTGGCTCGGCGCCTGTGGCTCAAGTGGCTAAGGCGCCAGCCACATACCCCTAAGGTGGCGGGTTTGAATCCAGCCCGGGCCTGCCAAAAAACAATGACAGCTGCAACCAAAAAAGAAGCCAGGCATTGTGGTGAGCACCTGTGGTCCCAGCTACTTGGGAGGCTGAGACAGGAGACTCGCTCGAGCCCAGGAGTTTGGAGGTTGCTGTGAGCTGTGATGCCATAGAACTCTACCCAGGGTGACAGCTTGAGGCTCTGTCTCAAAAAAAAAAAAAAAAAAAAAAAAAAAAAAAAAAAAAAAACATTTGTTACATTTTGTCTTTCTGACAATGCGAGGACATGGGATGACGTGACGTTTCACTGTGGCTCTGAATTTCATTTCTCTGATGATTAGTGATGTTGAGCATTTCTCATACATCTTTTGAGAAATGTTCTGCAATGCATCTGACATTTGCTGCCTGCAAAGCTGCTTGAGCTGAGGGGACAAAACAAAAGGAAGCATCTGTGCTGGTCCCTGAGGTCACTGCCAGACTGGTCCAGTACTCAGTCACAGCTTTTATGGGACAAGTCCCACTGTCCCTGCCCCCAGCATGAGCATACCACACCAACCACTGCTGACCTGGGGAGAGGGCATATGGGACAACAGTCAGATAAATGAAAGTTCCACAAAAATGGTAGCCAAATCTTTATAGCTTCTGGTTCGGCGCCTGTAGCTCAAGCAACTAAGGCACCAGCTATATACACCAGAGGTGGCAGGTTTGAATCCAGCCCAGGCCTGCCAAACAACAGTGACAACTACAACCAAAAAATAGCCAAGTGTTGTGGTGGGCGCCTATAGTCCCAGCTACTTGGGAGGCTGAGGCAAGAGAATAGCTTAAGCCTAGGAGTTGGAGGTTGCTGTGAGCTGTGATGCCTTGGCACTCTACGCAGGGCAGCAGCTTGAGGCTCTGTCTCAAAAAAATATATATATTCATGTTTTCTTCACCAAGCACTTCCCTGCTGGCTGTTAAGTATCTGAGCAGATTCTGAAGTTTGAAAAATGTAAATTCTGCCCTTTTTTGGCCCCCAGCTGGTTTAGTGGAGGTGCTGATTCTCAGAGGGTAATCTTACTCCACCATTTTCCTGGATGCAGTAAGAGCACCCATGTGAGGCCAGGTGCGGTCGCTCACACCTGTAATCCTAGCACTCTGGGAAGACAAAGCAAGTGGATTGCCTGAGTTCAGGACTTTGAGACCAGCCTGAGCAAGAATGAGATGCCCTCTCTATTAAAAAATAAGCCAGGCATCCTATAATCCCAGCTACTCTGGGAGACTGAGGCAGGTGGATCCCTTGAGCTCTGGAGTTTGAGACCAGCCTGAGCAAGAGTGAGACCATATGTTTAAAAACTAGCCAAACTGTGGCAGGTTCCTGTAGTTCCAGCTACTCAAGAGGCTGAGGCAAGAGGATTGCTTAAACCCAGAAATTTGAGATTGCTGTGACCTGTGACACCATGGCATTCTACCGAGGGTGTCACAGTGAGACTCTGTCTCAAGAAAAAAAATAATTTGCAATATGGCTGGGTGCAGTGGCTCACGCCTGCAATCCCAGCACTCTGGGAGCCCAAAACATGGACTGTCAGAGTTTAGGAGTTCGAGACCAGCCTGAGCAAGAGCCAGACCCTATGCTACAAAAAAGTGGAAAAATTAGCTGGGCATTGTGGCAGGGGCCTGTGGTCCAGCTACTCAGGAGGCTGAGGCAAGAGAATCACTTGAGCCCAAGAGTTTGGGGTCGCTGTGACACCAGGGTAACAGAGTTAGAGTCTGAAAAAACCAACAAAAAACACAATGTGATGAGTTTCTCAGGCTATAGTCAGCTACTGACTGCCACATTTGCAAAATGAGAAGGAAGGATTTTTTTTTTCCCACTGTGAAATTCATGGACTGTCTGTATAATTAGATTAGGAGAAAAATGAACCTGCTGGTAGCAGGGAGAGGCAAGAGTCTCCTAGGGCCTGGCATTTCCTGAGGTTGACATCCAGCCACAGTGCCACCCTGTTCTCCATGGCAGAACATAACGTTAAGCCAGGATATGGGAGCCTTCACTCCTGGAGCACAAAAGTAATTTTGGTTTGGGGCCATGAGTTTTAAATCATCATAACCAGACTCAAATGTATCTGTGTTAATCAAAACAGAGGCACCAGGCTTAGCGCCTGTAGTTCAGCAGCTAGGGTGCTGACCACATACACCAGGGCTGGCAGGTTTAAACCCAGCCCAGGCCTGCCAAACAACAATAATGACACCTACAACAAAAAAATAGATGGGCATTGTGGCAGGCACCTATAGTCTCAACTACATGGGAGGATGAGGCAAGAGAATCGCTTAAGCCCAAGAGTTTGAGGTTGCTATGAGCTGTGAGGCCATGACACTCTACCCATAATGAGACTCTGTCTCAAAAAAAAAATAGAGGCACCATGACAATGAATGCATTGTTGCCAATGAGAAATAAGTTGGTTTCTTCTAGTGTAAAAACCTGGCTTTGGAATTAAGGAAAGCAGTTTCTGCATCCTGTTGGCCACACCGCTGGCTGTGGAAGCATGTTCCTACAGAAAGTCGTCACAATGCTTGAAGAGGTGGCAGTTGGTTGGTGAGATGGGTAAATGTGGCAGATGGGGCAAAACTTCATGGCCCAATGTATTAAACTTCTGAAGCGCTGGTTGTGTGACATGCGGTTAGGTGTCATTGTGGAGAACAACTGGGCCCTCTCTGTGACCAGGGCCAGCTGTGGTGTTGCCATTCTTGGTGCCTCTCTTTGATTTCCTGAGCACAATCTACAGATGTGATGTCTGGCCGGGATGCAGGGAGTTGCAGTGGGTCAGATGGGCAGCAGCCACCAAACAGTGATCATGGCCTTTTTGTGCCAGTTTGGCTTTGGGAAGTGCTTTGTAGGTTCCTGTTGGTCCAACTGCTGAGCTGGTCATCACCAATTGTATAAAATCCACTTTTCTTTGCACATCACAATTTGATTGAGAAATGGTTTGTCATTGTGCAGAACAAGAAAGAGGAAACTTGAAAACAATGATTGCTCTGGTTTTTGGTCACCTCATGAGACACCCACTTACAAGCTTTTCCACCTTCCCAATCTGCTTTAGATGTTGAACCATGGTGAATAGCCAACGTTGAGTTCTTTGGCAGTGTCTCATGTAGTTATCAGGGATCAGCTTCAATGATGGCTCACACTGGGTTGTCAGCTTCCATTGGCCACTACATTCGTCTTCAAGGCTCTTACATTGGTCAGCAGTTCCTGGGCCAAATGTGTTGGTGCTGAAAGTTGTCAGAGCTGCTTTACAACCCATTTTGAACTCAAATAAGAAAATCGTTCCAGTTTGCTTTTTGACTAACATCATTTCCATAGTCCAAGATAAATCTGAAATAAACAGCAAGTAGAAAGTCATTAGCAAAAACATAAAGCGAGAAATGTGCTTTAAAATGCTGTATAACATGACTACATTATTAATGTTGTCCGGTGTCAAATAGGGAATTTCAACAGTGTGGAAGCCACAGTATTTTTGCACCTAAATTCGTTGTTTGCAGAGCTGTTGTTGCCTGGGTAGGGGGCTGAGCCCTAGACAAGTGGGGTGCTGGTTTGTTCCCACCAATCTTTATCCCAGGAGGAGGCACTGCCATGTGTTCTCAACCAGAATCTCCTGTCCAAGGCTCCTGGTTTGGTTGACAACATCCTGTTCAATGCAATTTTTGTTGTCAACAGGTTGAGCTATGATGATTGATTCAGCCCAAGGAACCGGGTAGTGAGCACTTAAGGGACAAGTAGCCAACTTATTAGCAATATTAGGATAATTCTTCTATACTTGTTAAGAAGATGAGGAAATCTGCAAGCCCTGATCTGGTGGTTTTTATCACAGGGGCACTGGAAAAGCTGTTTCAGGGTCCCGGGAGTCCTTGTGAGTTTCTTCTGTGCTGGGAATGAAGGAGCTGAATCTAAGTGTGTGGCTGAGACACTATCCCCACAGCTGCATCCCCCCAACCTCCCACATCTGCACCTCAACAACCAGGAAGGCTTTTTTAAAGTACCAAAACATAGTACAGTATCTTAACAGTTATTTGTTTTTGCTTTTTGTTGTTTTTGACATCAAGTTAAAAGTTTCAGGAGTTTTCTTTCTTGAAAAAGAAGTATTATAAAGATGGTGAGGGACACTACCACAAGTGGCCAGGGAAAGAAGGAAGCCTAGCTGGTGCAAGAGACAGTGTTGGTAGGACCCAGTGGCGGTGAAATCCTCAAGTTTTCATCATCTTTTTCATACTGGGTTTACCTTATATTCCTTTTCTTAAAAAGATTTTTTCTTCCTTTTTTTGAGACAGTCTTATTTTGTCACTCTGGATAGGGTCCTGTGATTTCATAGCTCACAGCAACCTCAAAATCTCAAAGGATTCTCTTGCCTCAGTCTCCTGAGTAGCTGGGAGTACAGGCACCTGCCTATTTTTAGAGACCGGGTACGCAATCCACCGCCTAGGCCTCCGGGACTACTAGGATTACAGGCATGAGCTACCGTGCCCAGCCCTTTTTCTTAACTCTTGAGAAATATTTTTTAGATTATTAAATTTGTGTTCTCCGTAGTTGATTATTTTAATCTTAAAGGTTTTCTAAATTTTAAAATTTTCAATTGTAATGGGTATACAAAATTGTATATATTTGTGGGGTACATGTGATGGTTTGATTCAGGCCTGCAATGTGAATTAATTAGATAAGGCTAATTGGGGTATCCATCACCTCAGGCCTTTATCACTTCTTTGTGTTAGGAACATACCAGTTATACTCTTTTATTTTCAAGTATGCCTAACTTGTTGACCATAGTAAAAGTTGTGGGTTTTTTTTTTTTTTTAAGAGTAAACACTCCAGTATGATAGGTAAACAATCTGGTGCTGAACCTCCTCTGAGATGACATGTCTTCCTCCGCAGCCACAGCTGGGGCCTTGATGGAGAAAGGCCACCCTGAGGCTGGCTGGCTGGCTGAGGTCCTTGGCCCCAGAAAGAAGGCAAGGTTTTGCCTGCACCTGACTCTGTCCATAGAATGTGTTCATTTAATTGCCTGCATTCTGGATAAAATATTGTTTCTAATTAAATATGCGATTAATTCACACATCAACTTTGTAACAATAAATTTATAACCAAATTCCTTTGAACTCTACTGATACACAAAGTAGCGAATGATGAATACTATTACTGTGTTTTATTCTCAACTGAGACGAAGAAGGAAAAATAATTGGTCAGATTGATAGAAAATGAAAGCCCCTCCTGCGCTGGAGCCCGCAGAGGCGAAAGCGAACCTGGCCTGGCGGTCAGTCCTACTAAGAGGGAAATCGGAAGCGAGCGTGGAACTACTGCAACTGATGCGCTGCAAACGGTCAAATGTGGCAGTCGTGGCGAAGCGAACCGTTCCTGCGAACAAAGTTTGCCACCACTGCCACCCAGCGCCCGCCAGCCCCACGCGCCGTAGCCGCGCCCGGGCAGGGACTGGGGGTAGAGGCCGGCCGGCGAGGCTGGGTTGCCCTGACCCGGGCGAGCGGGGACCACAAGACCGAGTCCTCCCACGGCCCTGAGCGGTCAGGCGGCTTTTCAGCTCAGCCCGACCGCGGGTCTTCCCCCCCCTCCCCCAGCACTCGCAGCCCGACACCACCGTGTCCCTCTCCTCTGCGTACGCCCGGCCCGACCCCTGCGTCCCCGTCCCCCGAGTACGCGCAGCCCGACCCGTCTCCCCCGCACACGCGCAGCCTAACCTCCCACCTCCCACTCCGCGCTGCGGGGTTCTCGGCGTCTCCGGGACCAGCAGAGAGGCAGCGCGTGGAAAGCGGCTCCCGACGCACGAAAATATTTGTCTCAAACGATCGGCAGGGGCTGCGGCAGGCCCAGTCCCGTGGGGTCTGCCGCCCTCTCATGTCCTGCAGCCTCCTCGACCCGCCCTGCGGCTTCTGCCTGCCTGGTGCCCCTGGGGGCTGCGGGATCAGAGATGCGCGCTGCAGCCCAGCCTGTCCGGGGGCACGTGCCACAGTCACATCCCTACATATTTGTCCCTTTCCCCTCTTTTATTCATTTATAGAACAACTTATTTGTACTTATATAGTTTCATTATGTATATATATGAAATATATGATATATATATATTATACATTGGAGTAGAACCTGATACTTTGTTACTCATTTTGTCGCTTAAATTCACTTTGAGAAAGATGCTCAAGCCATAAATCCAAGGAGCCCTGGTTCCTATAATCAGAAAATGATGGAATTTTTTTAATTAAAAATTTTTAAAATTATTATTTGTTTTAGAGACAGGGTCTCATTCTGACACTCAGCCTGGATTGCAGTGACCTCATCACAGTTCACAGCAACCTTGAATTCCTAGGCTCAAGTGATCTTCTGCCTCAGTCTCCCCAGTAGCTGAGACTGCAGGTGCCACAACACCCCGTGGATTTTTTCTATTTTATTTTATTTTAGTAGAGAGGGGGTTCTACTTCTTGCTCAGGCTGGTCTCAAATCCTAGAGCCCAGGAGTTTGAGGTTGCTGCCAGCTACTATGCCACCGGCACTCCACTCAGGATGACAGAGTGAGACAAAAAAAATTAATCTGGTGTAGCAGTGTATCGATTGATTTTTGGATGCAGAACTATCCTTGAATTTCTGGGATAAATCCTACTTGATTAATACATATGTGTAATCTGTGTAAAAGGAGAGTGGATTTGGTTTTCTAATGTTTTTTAAAAATTTATTTTTAATTAATTAATTAATTTATTTATTTTGAGACAGAGCCTCAAGCTGTCCCCCTGAGTAGAGTGTCGTGGCATAGCTCACAGCAACCTCCAACTCCTGGGCTCAGGCGAGTCTCCTGCCTCCGCCTCCCAAGTTGCCGGGACCACAGGCGCCCGCCACAACACCTGGCCATTTTTTTTTGGTTGCAGCCATCGTTGTTTGGTGGGTCTGGGCTGGATTTGAACCCACCACCTTAAGTGTATGTGGCTGGTGCCTTAGCCACTTGAGCCACAGGTGCAGAGCCGATTTTTAATTTTTTTAAGGATTCCTGCATCTAGGGTAATATTAGTGTGAAAATTTTCTTCTCTTGGGATGTTTTCATATGGCTTTGGTAGCAGACTATTATTGGCTTTACAGAATGAGTTAAAAGGTGCTCTCTCCTTTTTGAAAAACTTTGAAAAGGACTGGTATTAATCTTTCTTTAAGTGTTTGTTATATAATTTACTAGTGAAACCATCTAACCCTGGCTTATTTTTATTGAGACATTTGATTACTAATTTGATTACTACATTTGATTTCTAATCAGTTTTGTTAGTATGTTTCTAGAAATGTGTTATTTCATCTAGGTTATTTTTGCTAGATTACTGTGCAATTTCTCATGTTGTTCTCTTATAAGCATTTTTATTACTGTAAGGTCTATAATAATTCCTACGTTCTTCCTGGTTTTAGTAATTTGAGTTTTCTTTCTTTTTTCTGGTCAGTCTAGTTACATCTAGTTTAATGTTTGTCATTTGTGGTGAATCCTTTTAAAAGAACTGGTTTTGTTGATTGTATTGTTTTTCTGGTCTTTATTTTTTTTAATTTTGGCTGTATTTTTTATTATTACTTTGTGTTTAGGTTGCTCTTTTTTTTTTTTTTTTTTTTTGTAGAGATGAGTCTCACTTTATCACCCTAGGTAGAGTGCTGTAGCGTCACAGCTCACAGCAACCTCC
>NW_003852632.1:305834-309769 GCF_000181295.1 Otolemur garnettii
TGTCGTTTGGCGGGTCCGGGCTGGGGATTCGAACCCACCACCTTAGGTGTACGTGGCTGGCGCCTTAGCCGGTTGAGCCACAGGCGCTGAGCCCATTTTGCTGTTTTTTTTCCTGTTAAGTTTCATATCTTTTGGTTTTGAATTTATCCAACATTTCCTTCTTTGTTTGATTTCTGTAGTGTGCCACTTTCCTCATTCATTATCCTTTTTTTTTGAGACAGTGTGTCTCTATGTTGCCCTCAGTAGAGTGCTGTAGAGTCATAGCTCACAGCAATTTCAAACTCCTGGGCTCAAGTGATTCTCTTGCCTTAGTCTCTCAGGTAGCTAGGAGTATAGGCACCTGCACAATGCCCGGCTATTTTTTGTTGCAGTTGTCATTTTTCTTTAGTTGGCCCAGGCTGGGTTCGAACTTGCCAGCCTTGGTGTATGTGGCTAGCACTGTAACCACTGTGCTATGGGCGCAGAGCCAATTATCCTTATTTTTTATGTAAAAAAGTATAAGGTAAAGAATTGTGAAATGACTTGCCTGAAGTCAGTCACACACAAAATTCCCTTCATTTCAGAAAGTCTTACTGGGCGCAAAACATGCACCTGAAAGAATGAGATGTCTGACAGGACCTGTAAGGTTAGGGCTCTTAAACTCACAACATTTGCATTCTATTAGGGGAGAACACATTTTCTTTTACATTTAAATGTCAACGTTTACTTGCTGCTTTGCTCTGTTTCAAAGAAATAATGGAGTCCATTTTTAAGAGCAGTTTTAGGTTCACAGAAAAATTGAGCAGAAAGTAGAGTTCTACACACCCCTGCTTCCCTCCCAATATACCCCTTCACCACCAATGCTCTGAGCTGGTGTAGTGTGTCCACTACAATTGATGTACCAATGTTAGCATATTGTTACCAACCAGAGTTCATAGTTTATGCTGGAGTTTGCTTTTGGTATTGAACATTCTGTGAGTTTAGACAAATGTGACAGTATCCTATGTAATAGTTTCCCTGCCTTACAAATCCACTGTGATCCATCTACTCATCCATGCCTCACTGCAACCCTGGAAGCCACTGATCTCTTCACTGTGTGCATGGTTTTTCCTTTACTTTTTTTTTTTTTTAATTGAATGGTAACTATGTACATTAATGTACTTCTGGGGTACAGTGTGGGGTTTTGACACACAATCCGAAACACTTCCATCAAACTGATTAACATAGCCTTCATGTCATTTTCTTAGTTATTGTTTTAAAACATTCACATCTTTAGAAAGATTCACTTGGACCCTTGTAAGATAAACCTCAGAAGTGATCCCTCCAATCCTCCTCCCTCCACCCATTCGCACCCTCCTCTTTTCCTCCCCCCTCCCTGGTTTTTCCTTTTCTGGAATGTTGTACAGCTGGAGCCACACAGTGCACAGCCTTTTCAGATTTGCATCCTTCAGTTAGTAATGTGGACTTAAGGTCCCTCTGTGTCCATAGCTTGATGGCTTGTTTCTTTTCAGAAATAAGTTGGTAATATTCTCCCATATGGATGTGCCACCGTTCATCCATTGACCGACTGGAAGACATCTGCAATGCAATTCTGATTTCCTTATTTCTATTTCTGCATATATTTCTAGACTTAGTCATAGTGGCCACCCTAGGGGACACCTATTAACATATTAGCTTTTAACAACCATGTTTTAATTTATTACTGAGCTTTTTTTTAGACAGTCTCACTGTGTCACCCTGGGTGAATAGAGTGCTTTGGCATCATAGCTCACACCAACCTCAAACTTTTGGGCTCAAGTGATTTTCTTGCCTCAGCCTTCCGAGTAGTTTGGGACGACAGGCACATGCCACAACGCCTGGCTATATTTGGAGATGAGATCTTGCTCTTGCTCAGTATGGAACTCCTCGGCTCAAGCAATCCACCTGGCTTGGCCTCCCAGAATGCTGCGATTATAGGTGCTGCGCTCAGTTTTAACAGTATACAAAGACGACTCCTTTATAGCTCTGTGCCCTCCATTTTATGTTGTAATATTACAAACCACACTTTTACACATCATGTGCCCATTAACATAGTCTTATAATTATTGTTTCATGCATTTCTCTTTTAAACTATGTCATAAAAAAGAGAAGTTTACAAACCAAAACTGGTTTTTACATTGACCTATGTAGCTGCACTTAACCATTGTTTTAATTTTGCTTATTCCTTTGAGTTATTGTCTATGGTTCCTGTAGGATTTTTTCCTCTTATTGTTTAGCTAGGGATGTCTTTATTTCCCCATCTTTGCTGGATTTAGAATTCCAGGTTGACATTGTTTTTCTTTTATCCCACTGTTTCCTGGCCTCCCTGGTTTTGGAAGAAAAGTTGACCATTAATCTTATTCACAATCTCTTGCAGCTGACAAGTCACATTGCTCATGCAGCTTTCACGACTGTCTCTTTATGTCTGGTGTTTGACAATTTGACTATAATGTTGTTTGGTGTGGATCTCTTTATGAGTTTGTTCTACTTGTGTTTATTTTTTATTTTATTTTATTTTATTTTTTGAGACAGAGCCTTAAGCTATCACCCGGAGTAGAGTGCTGTGGCATTACAGCTCACAGCAACCTCCAACTCCTGGGCTCAATCAATTCTCCTGCCTCCACCTCCCAAGTAGCTGGGACTACAGGCCCTTGCCACAATGCCTGGCTATATTTTGGTTGCAGATGTCATTATTGTTTGGTGGACCTGGGCTGGATTCGAACCTTCCAGCTCAGGTATATGTGGCTGGCGCCTTAGCAGCTTGAGCCACAGGCGCCAAGCCTCTACTTGTGTTGCTTGAGCTTGGACACATAGATTCATATCTTTCATAAAATTTGGGAAGTTTTGGCTGTTGTTGCTTCACATATCCTTTCTACTTTCTTTCTCTTGCTCTCTTCCTTCTGAGAAGTTCATGCATGTTGATCTGCCTGATGGTGGCCCACAGGTCTCTTAGGCTTGATTCATTTTTCTTTATTCTTTTCCTTTTGTGCTCCCTGACTGCATAATTTCAATTGTCCTATATTCAAGTTTGCTGATCCTTCTTTATGCCTGTTCAAACCTGTTGTTGTAACCCTTCAGTGATTTTTTTCATTTCATTTCAGCTCCAGAATTTCTATTTGGTTCCTATTGATAATATCTCTATCTATTAATATTCTCTATTTGGTAATAATACATCATTTTCTTGGTTTCCTTTAGTTCTTTGTACATGTTTTAAGTACTTTTAAGACAAATGATTTAGTTTTTTCTAGTAAGTCCAATGTCTGGGTTTCATGAGGGATGGTCTCTACTTTGTTTCTTTGCATGCCTTGTAAATTTTTGTCAAAAACTAGATGTTTTGAGTATTATAATGTGGCAACTCTGTAAATCATATTTTTCCCCTCCCCAGGTTTTGTGGTGGCTGTTTGCTGTGGGCTGTTGTTATTTGTTTATTGACTTTTCAAAATTACTTTTGTAAAGTCTATATTGTTTGTTCTGTGTGGCCACTGAAATCTGCATTCCATTAGATTAGTGGCCAGCTGATGTTTTAACAGTTTCTTTAATGCTCCACCCCACTCTCCAATAAAAAGAAAAAAGGAGAAAAACTTACACCACACAGATTTTTCTGGTCTTGGCAGATTGGTGCTGTGCTGAGACTCTCCTGTAACACCCAGCCAGGCTATTCATAACTCTGTCTTAGCTCTCTCTTCCTGAACGTGTGCAACATACAGGCCACCTGGAAGGGAAAGCTTAGGGTCTTCTCATGTCCTTTCTTTTTATTTCTTTTCTTTTTTTGCAACAGAGTCTTACTCCATTGTCCAGACTAAGGTACAGTGGCATCATAGCTCAGCAACCTTAAATTCCTCAGCTCAGGAGATCCTCCTGCCTCAGCCTCCAGAGGAGCTGGGACTGCAGGCACCTGCCATGATGCCTGTTTTTTTTTTTTTCTATTTTTAGTAGAG
>NW_003852632.1:310061-320023 GCF_000181295.1 Otolemur garnettii
GGTCTTGCTCTTGCTCAGGCTGGTCTCTCAAACTCCTGAATTCAAGCGAGCCCCCCACCTTGGCCTCCCAAAATGTTAGAATTATAGGTGTAAGCTCCCATGCCAGCCTCTTCTCATGTCCTTTCTCATGCCTAATCCTGGGCTTGCCTGTGGCCTTCCTGATTCCTTGGTACACACAGGATTTTTAAAGGCCCTTATTCTCTAAGTATCTCTTTTTCCAAACTCTTCTTCCCAGACTCTGGTCTTTCTATTCCTTGTCTCAGGCTGCTGCAGCCAGTACATACATTTGTCCTACAAGTTTTCAGTAAATGCCCAAATGCCACCCTTGGTCTAGTCCCTCAGAGAGACCCTAGTCAGGCCCACTTGCACAGCCAAAGTTCTTTGAGAACAGAGTCTGTGTTGCTCTCTCTGGCAACCTGTACAAGGAGTTCATAGTGCTATCTTCATGGCCATCAGCGATCTAGAAAATGGGAAACAGCAAGTGGGCAATTTAAAATGGCAATGTTCTCTTATTGCAGTGTGGCGATTTCTTTCTTCATTATATTTTCCCCCTGGTGGTTGTACGTCTGTGGCAAGATTCCAGAGTTCTGCAAAAATTGATTCTGACAACTTTTGCCAGTAGTATTTGTGGAGGAATGAACCCTAGAGTTCCCTATTCCACAATTTGTGGTGATACTGCTCCACTCATATTTCTTAATTTTCTATTTTGTGGGGCAGCACCTGTGGCTAAAGGGGTAGGGCACTGGCCCCATATACCAGAGGTGGTGGGTTCAAATCCAGCCCCAGCCCCCCCCAATTCTATTTTGCACTCAAAGAACTTAATCTCTTTTAGACATTAATTTCAATAATTTATCACTCTTATGCAAATGTAAAAAGGAAAATACAAGCCAGGTAGATCAATTGAAGTATTACTAAATGTCTTCGTGCTCACTCTGTGGCTCCTCTGAATCACTTTTTCATCTATGAGGGGTTTTACACAACACTGCTCTCTGTCAAGAGCCTTGATAGTGTAGCTTTTTTTTTTTCTTTTTTTTTTGAGACAGGGTCTCTGTCTTCCAGCTGGAGTGCTATGGCATCATCATAGCTCACTACAGTCTCAAACTTCAGGGCTCGTGATCCTCCAACTCAGCCTGCTGAGTAGCTACTGTAGGGACTGTAAAGACTGTAGGCATGCATCACCACACTCAGCTAATTTTTCTTTTGTCCTTTGTAGAGACTAGGTCTTGCTCAGGTGTCTAACTCCTGACCTCAAGGGATCCTCCTGCCTTGGCCTCCCAGCGAGCTAAGACTATAGGTGTGAACCATGGTGCCCAGCCTTGATTTTTTTTTTTTTCCATTGGGTCACCTGCTGGTGGCTTGAGTCCCAGCCCTGTTAAGAGGGAGTTTACTGCACACCTACTGGTGGTTTTATTCTTTCAGTCTTGTCTTCTCTTTCACAAACTCATATATTGGGAATAAGGTTCATTCATAAAAGTCTCTATTTTTAGATACAAACATAACATACATAAACCTCACCACTGTGACACAAAACCCAGGAAAATAAGCCACAAAGTTGAAATTAGCCTAAGATAGAAGGTAAACAAAAATATCTAATCTGGTATTTTAGAACAACAACCTGATGAGGGCATTGCAGTCAACAAAAGTTTCCCACCTCTTGAAACCTCATTTCATATTTAAATTTAAACAGCACTACTCTTAAACACATTTTTACTTTTTCAGACTCTAATTTGGAGAACTGTTCTTGTGTCCTGTGAAGTGTCTGAATATGATCTCCAGGGATAGAGCAAGCTGAATTATGGTCACTCCATCTCTGAATGAGCGAGGGCAGCCAGGCTGAGCCTGGTCTTGACAGCCGCACTGGAGCATGTCTTAATGTTTCAGCCTCCTGGGTCTTTAAACACTGCCATGTCCAAAGAGTTCACACCAGCTGACTTCACTGGAGCAACTCAGCTGTGCACAGTGTAAGAATGTTCTAGTTGACGTGGAAGAAGGGAGACTCCACCTGCTGTGCTCTGGGACTTCTGTTTTGTGACAGATGCTGAGAACACTGAAGAAGTGGAGGTGGCTCATGCAGACATTGACCTGAAACATGTCTTTAGCAGTGAAAAATCGCTAGAACAACTTTGCAATTATTGTGAATAAACTAATGTGGAGTCAGGAAAGGGCCTTGAAATATGGGCAGTAAACAGAGATAGCCAGGAAATGATGACAAAGAACTGTCACAAATACTAAACTTTAATTATTAAAAAAACATGCCTATCAAGGGAATTGCCTAAGCCCAGGAGTTGGAGGTTGCTGTGAGCTGTGTGACGCCACTGCACTCCACTGTGGGGGATAAAGTGAAACTCTGTCTCTACAAAAATAATAATAAAATAAATAAAAATGAGAAAGAAAAGAAAAGAAAAGAAAAAACATGTCTGTAATCCTAGCACTCTGGGAGGCTGAAGTGGGTAGATTGCTTGAGTTCACTGCTTTGAGACCAGCCTGAGCCAGAGCAAGACCCCCGTTGCTAAAAATAGCAGGGCGTTGTGGCAGGTGCCTATAGTCTCAGCTACTTGGGAGGCTGAGGTAAGAGGATTGATTGCTTGAGCCCAAGAGTCTGAAGTTGCTGTGAGCTGTGATGGCACAGCACTCTACCAAGGGTGATTGAGTGAGACTCTGTCTCTAAAAATAAATAAAAATAAAATGAAAAAACCTTTAATTATCCGCACATATCACAAAAAATCTATCCTTTGGATCTGTGATCTCTCCCTCTTCTGCAAAAGGGAAGAACTCTGTTCTAGCCCATCTTCTGAGTGTGCACGAGCCACGATACACGCACTGCTGGGGTTGACTCTTTATAGTAATGGCGTGACATCAACATCACATACCCTCTCTGAGTAATTCTAAGGCAGTTGTAATTCTAAGGAAGCCTGTCCTTTTCGAAAACCTATTTGGCACCCCAAGTTGTAACATCAGCGTCTCCGGGGAACTGACTGCAGAGCCAGAGTGAGACTGCTGTGCGGTTGCTGCTGGGACCCAACACCCAGGGGCGAGGGGCTTGGGGGAGAAGCCCAGGAAAGAAGAGCTGTGAGGTGGAGGAGCGTGTGAACGGTGGCACAGACTTAACAAGCCATTTGACCACAACTGCCGGCCCCAAATTGCCAGAAAATTTAGAAGGCTAGAAGGCCCAGCCCTCCTGAGTCTTTTCATACACTTCACAACGTGAAGTGCGGACGCCCGGGCTCACAACTCAAAACTTTCCCACGGCGCGAAACCGACACACATTCAGCGCTCCCTGAAATCCATTAAGTTGAAAATATCCGAAGTTGAAAGCACACTTCAGGCTTGAGACATTTTCAGCTTACAAAGGGTTTGCCAGGATGCGACCCACGTAAATCAAGGACCATCTGTCCCCGACAGCTACTCGCAATAATCTGGTTTGTCTCCGCAAAGGGCCCTAGCTGCGGGTTGCCAGCACGTCCTGGTCCAGGGCAGCTGGGGCAGGACTAGAGCAGCGAGCCTCGGCCGCTAGGCGGCACTGCGGCACAGCCGCAGAGGGAGCGCGGCCGGCGATGTAGGCTCAGTATAGTGCCCGCGTCTCCGCCGTCTGGCCGGCGCTCTACTGCGAGGTCCTGCGATCCCTCGGGCAGGGCGCTCCAGCCGTGCTGCTGGACATGGACCCCGAGGGCTGGAGGCAGCCAGGACACAGAGGAGAGCAACTGGCGCGCCCGGATTCCCTGGGACGTCCGGGTTTGCGCCGGCGACCCCACCGCCAGCCAGAATGCACGCCAGGCACTCACGACCAGGTTGCGGCTGGAGCGCGGCCCCGCACCCGGCCCCCTCCCGCGACGGCGGCGCCGGCCCAGTCCTGCTTCTTGATTGCAGCTCAGCAGGAGCGGAGGCTCCCGAGCCCACAAACAGGAAGGCGAGAGGGCTGGGCGCGGGCAGAGGGAGGATCATTCCCAGCAGCGGCCTGGCGGCCCAGGGGCGGGGGCGGCGGCACAGGGGAGGGCGCGGAGCTGGCGGGCGGTCCCGGCTCCCAGGGCGCCCCTGCTCCTCCCCCGCTGCCCCGGGGCGCCCTGCGGAGCCGGAGCCGGGGCGGGGCGAGCGCGTCACCCGGCTAGAAAAGGCGGCGGGCCCGGCCCCGCGAGGTGACAGCCGCGACTGGACGCAGAGCCCGGCCCGACGCCGCCATGAGCGCCGCGCTCTTCAGCCTGGACGGCCGCGCTCCCTGGCCCGCGGAGTCCGCGCCCTTCTACGAGCTGGGCCGGGCGGGCAAGCCGGGCCGCGGGGCTGAGCCAGGGCCCCTGGGCGAGCCGGGGGCCCCAGCCCCCGCCATGTACGACGACGAGAGCGCCATCGACTTTAGCGCCTACATCGACTCTATGGCCGCCGTGCCCACCCTGGAACTGTGCCACGATGAACTCTTCGCCGACCTCTTCAACAGCAACCACAAGTCGGGCGGCGCAGGCACCCTGGAGCTGCTGCCCGGCGGCCCCGTGCGCCCACCGGGCCCCAGCCCCGCAGCCCCGCGCCCGCTCAAGCGTGAGCCCGACTGGGGCGACGGCGACGCGCCCGGGTCTCTGCTGCCGGCCCAAGTGGCCGCGTGCGCGCAGACCGTGGTGAGCCTGGCGGCCGCTGGGCAACCCACACCACCCACGTCGCCGGAGCCGCCGCGCTGCAGTCCCGGACCGGCCCCCGCGCGCGGCCCCGCCCGGGAGAAAGGCACAGGCAAGAGGGGTCCGGACCGCGGCAGCCCCGAGTACCGGCAGCGGCGGGAGCGCAACAACATCGCAGTGCGCAAGAGCCGCGACAAGGCCAAACGGCGCAACCAGGAGATGCAGCAGAAGCTAGTGGAGCTGTCGGCCGAGAACGAGAAACTGCACCAGCGCGTGGAGCAGCTCACGCGGGACCTGGCCGGCCTGCGGCAGTTCTTCAAGCAGCTGCCCAGTCCGCCCTTCCTGCCGGCCGCCGGGGCCTCCGACTGCCGGTAACGCCCGGCGCGGGCGCGACAGACTCTCCAACGACCTATACCTCAGGCCGATGGGCCGCGGGCTCCGCCGCGGTTCCTTCGGAACGTGTGAGCGAAAGGAAGCCGCAGCCTGGACTCACTGCCACTGAACTGCGAGAGAAGCTATGCGTGTTTATCGTCCCTTAACTTATTTTTGTAACGGTAGCTTTTTCTACATCTTCTACTCATGCAGCTAAGGTACCTTTGTAAAAAAAAAAAAGACTTATGACAAACCCTTTGTATTGTAGGTAAGAGGGAAAGACTGAGCATGCTCACTTTTTTATATTAATTTTTACAGCATTTGTAAGAATAAAGCAGCATTTAAAATCGCCCCTGCTTCCTGTATTCACAGTGACTCCCGCATGACGGCGGAGGCAGGACCCGGCTAGGGAAGGGTGCGGGGCTGTGGGCGCTCAGCGAGCACCTGAGGCCAGGTGGCCAGGTGTGGGTTCTGGGAAGCCTAGCTTGCCAGAGGAGGGGCCGGTCTGCCGGGGCTGCCTCTGCCCAGACGGCGCAGCAGGCCGAGTTCAGTTAAGCTAGTAGCTTTACAGCAGATGGTGCTCCCCCAAAAGTGCCCAGAGTTCGGCTTATTTGGGGGCCTTGCGGAGGGCAGCTAAGGAGTTCCCTAACTAGGTGGCTGTCTGAAGGGTACGGGGAGAGGAGGTCTCAGACTGTCTTTGGCTTTCTATGGGACTGTGCTTTCACTTTCCTCACTCTTGTAGAACACGTCAAATAGATTTTCAAAGGGCACAATAAAAGTACAAAATGGTCACGTAGATGAAAAAGAATCGCAAAACTAAAGACTGGCGATCTTGCCAGAAATTGTAATGTTCAAGGTTTAATCCAAACAAAGCCGTCTGCCTTCTAAGAAAACTGGGCAGTGGGCACCTTGTCTTGGTCTTGCGCTGCTCCCTGTATATTATGTGATTAATTAACCATGGCCTGTCATGCTTATATTGCTTTAAGGAAGGAAACAAAATCTTTAGTGTCCAAAGATAATTAATTTGTGGTTTAAATCTCTGCCAGCAAGGCAAACGGTAACTGACTACTCGAGTCTGTAATCTTTGCCCTTTGTGCACACTTAGCCAGCCTGATCACACAGGCGTGTGGTGCGTGAGCTGTCTTTCTGCTCAGGACAGCTGTGCTGCACATTATGGGTAACAGTTTCACCTCTGACATAGTTCCCCAGGACATTTTCCCAAAAATGCTTATGCTTGACATTGATTGTGGTATCACAATGTGGGACAAATATTTGAGCTTTGCCAGGAATTCTTTGGGGGACTGTTAAAACAATTACTACAAGAAAAACATGATGAATCACGGTGAAATTTTAAATACTTTAACAACTGAACAACTTTTTTTCTGATAAGATTCTACATGTTCTTAAATTTGCAAGAGGGTAATAAAACCCCAAAACTGCACAGGAAGTATTTTGATTTATTCTTTACAAATAATTTTATTAACATTTACCCCAGAAAAATCTTAAGATTTAATCCAAGATCATAAACTACGTTCACTTTGTCCATAGTTAACAAATAACTAGGCCCCAAATTACCACCACCGCCCTTACAGCCACACTGCAAAGTTCACCACTCCTGTGGCAACTGCAGTTCTGCAGAGGTGCCTCCAGCACTCAGCAGCTCTGTTTCCTCCAATCCAATGCAGTTTGTTGGGTGACTGGTGAAGGACTGGACAAAACAACTCAGCAACCCCACCTCCTTCCTGAGGACACTCTTCACTTCATAACTCTGCAGTGATAAAGCCATGCTGGTTAGAGCAAACAGCCCTGGATGAGCTGCCCTAGCAACACAGAACACCAAAAAACCAGAGCAGAGGCCTTTTCCCCTGTTGGTGACCTTCTGCTCCTCAGATGGTAGAGATTCGGGGTAGGAAGGAAAAAAGGAACGGCTGCTGTAAAATCCTGCTTATCATGGCAAGTGAAGGAATGACCACTCTGAGAGGTGAATTCTGTTTTTATATAAGAAAAACTAAAATCTCCCTTCTTAAAGTTTTTAATTGATGCCACAATGAGCCCTTCTCCTTGGCTTTGGAAAGGAGCTGGGGGACCAGACACACAGGGCTCTGCGGGGGGCCTGCAGCTGGCTCTGCTTCCTTCAGGCACTTCCCCATCTAGCAGCACTTCCGGTCAAAGGATTTCCTGGTACTCTGCCCTGAACAAACTTCCCTCCTTAATAGGATCCTGCTTCTTGTAGAATTACACTGGGCTAAACACCTCTTTCTGCGTTGTAATAAGGAGACTAGGCTTTTTCTTCTTGTTCTGTTTGGTTAATCCCAGAATTTTATCTCTGGATGAGAACACAGGCTCAGGGCAGCCTGGGTCCCCACCCCTGAGCGGCTGGGAGGGTGTGGTGTGCCCTATAGAGAAGCTGCAGAGCTTTTGCTGCTGGGGAGGAGGAGCTGAAAATAAATAAAACCTTAAAAGTGTTGACATGATTATTACACATCTTAGGACTTCTGGGATGCTAAGCCCAGAGGCAATGCCACTTGCAGAGTAATTTCAGTCACCCTACCCCCTCCTTGGTACAAGGGCCTGGACAAGTGTCTGCAGCAGTCCCCTTCAGTTGGTATCCATCATTAAGGTGTCATAGCCAAGACTGTGGTTACAGAGGCCAGACAACATGATCAAAGCAGGCATGTGGCTTCTTGGTGTCTTTGCCACCAAAGGTGGGCACCTCACTGCACATGCCCTGAATGTGGGCTGGCCTCAGTGACTGGCTTCTCATGCACAGAATGCAGTGGAAGGGACACCAAGTGACATTCAAAGCTTGGTTAGGGCAGGTGCTCAGCTTTCAGATGGCTTTCTTGGGACCCAGACACAGGCCATGAGAGAGTCTGGCCAGAGCCTATGTGACCCCAACCCAGTCTTAGGGTCCTGGCTGATGCCTACGGGGAGCAGAGAGGACCTATCTTGGGGAGCTCTGTCTGGACTGCTGCTGTGTGCAGAATCAATTTTTTTTTTTGAGACAGAATCTCGCTTTGTCACCCTCAGTAGAGTGCTGTGGTGTCACAGCTCACAACAACCTCAAACTCCTGGGCTCCAGTGATCCTCTTGTGTCAGCCTCCCAAGTAGCTGGGACTATAGGCACCTGCCACAATGCCTAGCTATTCTTTTTAGAGATGGGGTCTCATTCTGTCTCAGGCTGGTACTGAACTCCTAAGCTCAAGTGATCCACCTCCCTCGAGCCCGGCCTCAGAACCAGTACTGAAGCCGCTAAGGTTTGAGATGGTTTATCAGGAGCAGTCTGGGGCGTGAGAACCACTCTATGCCAGCTCACTGGGACACTTCATTCTCCCACTAATGGGATAGGCATGGTGTGAACACCTAGCTTATTTCATGTGCCTTGTAAAGAGTTTTGGGTTCCTCAATGAGAAGTTAGAGTAAGGTCAAGAGAGCAGTTTAATGGAGTCAGGGGAGGTGGGAGTGAGAGCTGCTGCCCAGACAGGCAGAGATGCTACAGCCTTCCTACGGTGCCTGTGCAGCATGCTGGAAGGTTCTTGCCTCTTGGTTGTTCACTGTCAGGGGTTTATAGGGTGGCAGTGAGCAAGACAGAGCTGCTGGTCTGGAGAGAGTGCGGGGTCACAGAACTAGGGGCCACCACACAGGCCTCAAGGTGGAGGCAGGAGCCAGATGCCACCCAGCCAGTCAATGCCAGGGAGCCCCAAAGGGCCCTGGAGCCCCTAACCTGGAATAAAAGTGCAGGATTCTGACTTGAAAAAAGTCAGCACAAAGTCATTTATTTTCAAAATGTTAGTTTTGGCTGTATCATCTACAAATGGAGTTTAAATGATAAATCTTTTATCTTTGGGGAAAAGTGATACAAAGAGGTTAAGATAACCGCACCAGCAAACTCACACACATTCTTCATTTGAACATCTATCTGCATATGTATAAAATAAGCCTCTATTTTTATAAGTCACAACATGTATGTTATTTCAGCTTTTCCTTTTCTGAAAGTCTTAGCTTTAGAAACAAACTTCAAACCCCACATCTCTATAATGTTACCAGTGAGAGGTGACATGCACAGGGCCATCCTGCTGTCCTCACACCTGCAGCTTGGCCACACTGAAGTGGAGCACAGAACTCAACACTCAGGCCTCCTGATCAGAAGCTCTGCATGTGCTCCAGGGAGTCCATGCCACCTCCGTGGAAAGCCCTGATCTGATTCTTTGGATTTTGGTGAATGCACATTCTTACTCAGGAAACAGCCAGGATTCAGACTGGTGACTCTCAGATAAAGCCTCCACTTAGGCCCTTCATACCCATTTTATACCCATTTTCTCCTGGTTTTTCTCCAGGCCAGACATAAAGACCCCATTATCCACTGTGAGCAAAGCTGAGGACAGGGTATGTACCTGTAGGTTCCAAACTTACCCCTGGTCCACTGCTGTAGATGCTAACACCATAGACACCAATCTACGCACCTGAGTACACATGCATAGTTGTACACAGCATGCTCAAGCAGACACACGCACTCATGCTGTGGGCTCTTGGGTTTTAGCTATGGGAACATTCTAGTGGGCAAGTAAAGAGTGAGAGGACAAGCTGCCTTAGCCAGAAGGAAACCAAGTGAAGGATGGGGGATTTCTGCCAGGCCTCCTAGTCTCTAGGTCCCTAAAGAGTGGTGGGGATTGTCAGGGGGCATCAAGCACCATCCACTTGTGCATTGCTGAAGGCTTCTCAGAGGAAGCATCAGGCTGCCCTCTTGGGGAGCAACACTTGGGCACTGTGCCACGCCCACACATTATTAGTTTCAGTCTGTTTAGGCTGTGGGCTTGGTTCATTCTGTTCTGTGGTCTCGAACAGGAGCTTCTTGTAGGCTTCCCCCAACATCCTCTGCTGAAATGCAGTCCCTGATACACCAGGTTGTCTTCAGCAAAAGCCTCCTGCTCAAAGCCCCACCTTGGAAACCTCCATGTCACTGGCCCTGGGCAGCACCCCCTTTCTAAC
>NW_003852632.1:320232-326647 GCF_000181295.1 Otolemur garnettii
GGTGGCTCATATCTGTAATCCAGCACTCTGGGAGGCTGAGGCACGTGGATTGCCTGAGCTCAGGAGTTCAAGACTTGTGTCTGAAAACTAGCTGAGCTATGTATGGCAGGTGCAGGTAGTCCAGCTACTCAGGAGGCAGAGACAAGAAGATAACTTAAGGCCAAGAGTTTGAGGTTGCTGTGAGCTCTGATGCCACAACACTCTACCCACGGCAACAAAGTAAGACCCTACCTCAAGAAACAAAAAGAACAGAACACACATGAGTGTCCCTGACGCACATGCCCATCTGGGCTGGCCCCTAGCTCTGCTAGGTGGCCATGCTGAGGGCCCTGGTAGGGAAACCTGGGTTCTGTTGTGTTGGGATGTGATGAAAGTGTTGGAGGAACTGTGTGAAAAGCAGGGGCACAGATCCTGGCCTGTGTGCATTCGGGGGCCTCCTGCAGTCTGGGCTCAGCTGCAATCCCTACTTGTGGAGCAGCAGCTCCACTGAAGGTTCTGAGCTGGAGCTCAGGTCACCCATGAGCTTTAGAGTCCATGGTTTATGCCAGGAGGGAGCAGAAGCCTGCAGAGCTACCCAGGAAGTTCTGCTGCTGAGTCAGGCTGAGAACCCTGGGCTCAGTCCAGTGGTCCTCAGAGGTCCTGCTCTATGGTTCATCCCTTCTCATTGCTCTATGGTTCATCCCTTCTCATTGAATCCAAACTGCCAGTTATGGTTCAGGTGAAACAGGTAAGCTGCAGTGCCTCTGGGGTGCCGGAGCACAGGCAGGTGGGGTGGGAGAAGGAGCCTCCACAGTGTGATCAAGTCTGCATAAATTCTGCCTGAAATCTGGCCAGGACCCTTACTCAGCAGACTAAAGGGTTTGAAGGCAGGGCAGTGCCTGTGGCTCAAAGGGGTAGGGTGCCGGCCCCATATACCGAGGTGGCGGGTTCAAACCCAGCCCCCTGCAAAAAAAAAGAAAAAAAAAGGGTTCGAAGGCAGTCATTCTCCCATCACCAGAGCCCCAAGAAGCTGGCCCAAGTCAGGTTCCTGGATGCAGGCCCTGTTCTGGCCATAAATACCTCTCCAGAGCTGGGGCTGTGCCTAGTGCCACCACCCCAGTGGCAGGACCTGGGCATCCACTTTGCTGCTTTTAAATGGCTATGACAAGACAGAGGTAGCATCTGAAGGACATCTCAGAAACTGTCGTTGGCCCATAAATTATGATTTAGGTGGTGTTTTCTTGGAGGAGCACCTCACACTGGACTCAGCCTCACCAAGGCGACTCTCAGGGTGGGCAAGCCGGTTCTGAGGAGTAATGGTAACACTGCCAGTCACTTGGGGTCTGCAATATCCAGCAATTAAAATACAGTTTCTCAGGCAATTCTGTTCTATTAACATGATGCCATGGGAGGACTCCAGTCTCTGGACTGTGCTACTGTGATCAAAGCCACGGGAGGTTCCTGCATCTCCCTTAAAGCTGAGCTGAAATGACCTCATTTCCAAAGAAGGGATTCCCCTGGAGGCCACCTTTGCTGGAGAGCACACTTACCCCATCTGGGCCTGCAGCAGTCCTTAGCAGAGAAGAAATGCAGCACTGTGACGGCTGGGACAGCAGAGCAGAGGGCTGGGTCATTTCCCAGGACAGGGAGCACTCGTGTCCCCTACACTGACATATTCAATCTAAACCATCAATCTTCAGAGCTTCCATCTCAAAGCCTTAGGTCAAATCTGACTTTGGGGCCAGTGTGGGAACTGCACTCATGAAGGGAGGACCCCTCCCTGGGATGCCTCTGGAAGGAGGTGTGCTTTCCCAACCTGACGCGGTGCAGCTCCCCCCTCGCCCTGCCTTTTTTCAAGTTGAAAACCAGGGTGCAAGCACCTATCTTGACCTTCACTCTGCACTGGGTGATCAAGGGGTAGTTCAGGAAGACTTGTAGGTGCCCCTTGAGAACAGGAGAACCAGCCGAGAACAGCTCCCACAGGAAAGGGTGCCTCTGGTGTGTGCAAACATGAGGAAAGATACGACCAGACAAGGCACAAGTCAGAGCAGTTCCAGTAGTGGACAGTTTCCTAAACGTGAGTGTTTACCAACATGGCAAAGGGGATATTCTCAAAGTGCAGTTCCCAGGGGAGGCTGAAAGCAGCCCAGACTGCTGTTCTGAGGGATGTCAGCTTCAGCTAACAGAGGCCAGAGGCTACTGAGGGGACACTTGGGCAGAGAAGCGTGTGGAGCAGAGGGGGAAGGCCAAGGGCCCAAAGTCCTCTGGAGGCCAGGTGAACCATATTCCCTCCTGCCAGGAAGGGAAAGCCTGCCCTCCATTGGCTACCACACACACCTCGTTCCCCGTCCTGTCTCTTCAATGTGATTTAGCAGTGACTTGTCTATACCTAAGGCTACCAACTTGAGAGGTATCAAGGAGACTTTTGGTCTTTGCTTCTTAAGAAGCAGAAAGCTATTTTGGGTGTGGGACACAACTACAAGAAGTTCTCTACCTAACAAATTCAAATACTGTGACCTTCACATTAACCTGAAATTAAGAAAAGAAAAAAAGAGGAAGCAGAAAGTAATGAGGTTGCTCCTTTGAGAACTGATTCCACAGAGGACGGTATGCCAGCAGCCAGATGCAGGCCCTGGGGTAGGCAGCACAGCTGGGCAGGGAGGGGACATTAGTCCAAGTGGCTGCTCACTGTCTCTGCATAAGGTTGTACCCCTCATAAAGGCCAAGCTGTACAGTGACCAGTGAGTCTCACTTCTTTTTTATTTTTATTTATTTATTTATTATTATTTTTTGAGACAGAGTTTCACTCTGTGCCATGGGTAGAGTGCTGTGGCATCCATAGCTCACAACAACCTCAAACTTCTGAGTTCCAGTGATCCTCCTGCCTCAGCTTCCCAAGAAGTTGGGACTGCAGGTGCTTGCCACAATGCCTGACTAATTTTTCTATTTTTAGTAGAGACAGGGTCTCATTCTTGCTCAGGCTGGTCTGGAACTCCTGAGCTCAGATGATCCACCTGCCTTGGCCTCTGAGAGTGCTGGGATTACAGGAGTGAGCCACCTTGCCTGGTCTCTTCCTTTTAATTTCAAAATATTAAAGGGGCACAAATGTTCTGGTTACACAGATTGCTTCTGTAAGGCTTGAGTCACAGCTGTTAAGTGTCCTTATCACCCGTACCTGTTAGGATTTTACCCATCCCCTCCTCCCCCTCCTATACTTATTCTTGTTTTTTTTTCTGTTTTTCTTTATTCTTCTGATTGATAATAAAGATCTGAGGACAAAACCTAGGTTTTCTATTTTAAGATGATAACAGCTATAAAAAACCAGCAGAAATCCCTGTTAGGAAGACACACTGGGCACTTGGGCTCAGCAGACATCCAGAAGCATCTGGAGGAGCTGCCCATAGAAGGCCCCAAGCAGCTGGGCTGAGGACTCCTGGGGCTGGGTTGCTGCCATGCCCTTCAGGCCCCAGCTGCTGTCCCCTTACCTGTCCTCTGGCCTCTGTTCCAATCTCCCATCGCCACACTGGTCACACGCAGGCCAGGAGAAAGCCGTGTTCTCATCCACACTAACCACAGTGCCTAGGTAGGGCAGAGGGAAGCCAGACCCGTAGAGGTGGTTTCTGCTCTTCCTGACACCTTTCTGACCCTCAGCACATGGATGATAATGTGAGGGGCCCCTTGTGACTTCCTCACTTGCCAGTTTATATAACTGTTCCTAAGCTTTTGTAATTTCCATTTGTTGTTCAAACAAAATTACAATAAAAAGGTTTAAAACTTGCCCACATACCACCACCTAACCAAGTATTTTCATTTTTGCTTGATATTTTATGGTCTTTTTCCAGATGCACACATATTTAAACCTACTGTCAAACCGCCTGTGTCTGTCTTATTCTATTTCTCAGGCTGGTGGGTTGCCATGAGGACTGTGCCATGAAGTGTGTGTCATGGCCCCTCAACTGTTCCCCATCCTGGACAATTGTGTCTCTAAGTTACTTCAGGGTGTAACTGTTAATATCTCTGTAGAAATAAGAACTGTTCTTTTTTTGGGTAAACTTCAGATAAATGTGAGGGTTCACATGATTAGGTTGTGTAATTCGTGTTTGTAAGGTAAAGTCCTTCACCAAGGTAGTGTGCCAAATACCCGTACATTGTACCCATTAAGTGGGAACTTAATGAACCTCTTTCCCCTCCCCCGCTTCTTGAATTTAAATGTTTTTTCTCTCATGTAGTCTTGTAGTTGTTCATCTACTGGTTTCATATCAGCATTGAGTGCATTGGATACTTGATTTTCCATTCTTAAGATACTTAGGAGAATATTCTCCAAATCCATCCAGGTAAATATAAAAGATGTGAAGTCTTCATCTTTTTCATGGACGAATAGTACTCTATTGTACACATATACCACAGTTTATTAATCCACTCACGGACTGATGGGCATCTGGGTTTTTTCCACATCTTTGCAATTGTGAATTGAGCTGCTATAAACATTTGAGTACTAAATGTCCTATACTACATCTAGGAATTTTCTGGACTGAGGCCCTTTCTTAGGACAGACTCTTAGAAGTAGATGTCAAAGATAATGACTTGGAGATGTAGAAAAATCCTTTTTTTTTTTTTTTTCTGAGAAAATGTCTCACTCTGTCACCCTAGGTAGAGTGTAGTGGCCTCAGCCTAACTCACAGCAACCTCAAACTCCTGGGCTCAAGCAATCCTCCTGCCTCAGCCTCCCGAGTAGCTGGGACTCAGGCGCCCACTACTATGCCTGGTTAATTTTTATATTTTTAGTAGACACGGGGTCTTGGTTGTGCTCAGGCTGGTCTCAAACTCTGGAGCTCAAGCGATCTTGCTACCTCAGTCTCCTAGAGTAGTGTTACAGGGGTGAGATACTGCGTCCAGCCCAAAAAATCCTTTTAGAAAGTGTTTCTCAAAAGGACGTTCTAATTTACACTGCCATAAGTAAGAGTGCTGGTTCTACTACAAGGTTACTAACTCCATCTTAAGCATTTGCCTCCTCTGTAATAGAATTGTTTATTTTAGTTTCCACTTATTTTGTAAGGAAAGATAAATATTCTTTTTATTTTATTTTATTTTATTTTTTAGAGATGGGGGTCTTGTTGTGGTGCTTAGGTCGACCTGCAGTGGCATGATCATAGCTCATTGCAAACTCCAAATCTCTGGTTTCAAGTGATCCCTTAGCCATGGTCTCCCAGAGTGCTAGGCCTACAGGTGTGAACCACTGTGCCTAGCCAAGACAGAAAAATAGCTGGCATTCTTTCTTTCTTTGGGATACCATGCCATTCTCTTGCTCTTTTTCTCCCCCCATCTTCCCTTCTCTCACTCTCTGCTCACTTCTCTCTCTTTCTCATCTTCCCCCTCACCCCTCTTCTCTTTCTCTCATACAAAATGAACTGATATATACATATATATATATATATTTTTTTTTGGCATGGGCTGGGTTTGAACACACCACCTCCAGCATATGGGGCCGGCGCCCTATTCCTTTGAGCCACAGGCACTGCCCTAATGTGGTCTACATGGGGACTTCAGAAATCACTTCTCTAACTCTGCAGGAGACTTGTCTAACTCTACAGGGGAGAAGTCACTTTTCTCCCTCATGATAGAACTGTGTCTTTCTCTTCTGGAATTTAAATCTTAAAATAATAAAAAAACTAATATTCTTATTGGCTCGTTAATATATGATTTCTCTGGTGTCCTTATTGCTATTGTGATTAAGGATACAGAAATTTCTTTTTCAGTCCAACATCTGTGACTTATTTATTCAAGAGACATACAATGACATGATGCTATTTAGTGTGGGCTGCACAAATGGTACTAGAAACCCAGGGAAGAATGCTGCAGGGACGATTCCATAGTCTGGTTAGGGAAGTAGATAAATAAATAACAAGTAAAAATACCATGAAAAAAATTGCTAAATGAGAAATGGAAAAAACCCTTGAGAAGCACAGCAGAGAGGCCCTCTGGGCTGGCTTGAGGGTCAGGAAAGGCTCATCAAGAAGATGATGAGGTGGGTCTGCAGGTGACAGGGCCAGACTCAATGCACACCTCAGCAGGCCCTGCACATCCCTGAGGGCTGGGGCTGGCGAGCCTGGAAGGGCCTGTAGCACACCGTGAAGCCAGTAGAGCTTCCCTTCTTCAGGCTCTTGCCAAGGATTGAAAAGGAATGACCTTCTTGGATGTGAAGCATTAGAGATACCACCTAAATACACTGGTAAATCATGGACCTTCCTAGTTGAAAAGTTGTAAAATTAGATATTTGAAGAAAAAGATGAAGATTATACACAAAAATAAGAGGGCCTTTTTTCTCACTCTTGGAGCAAAATATTTCATTCCCCACTATAGCAGGCATTAGGAGAAAACTTATCTTTAGAGGATAAAATAGAAGTATGAGAAATGGTAGGTTTGACTTATTAAAATA
>NW_003852632.1:327008-328640 GCF_000181295.1 Otolemur garnettii
AGCTAATGACATCGTCCTTGCAGGTCTAATCAAAAGTGGGTCAAAGAGATGAAAAGTAAAGTCAATATAGGCTCATCATGCACCCAGGAACGAGTCTGATTTATAGCGGACAGATGAGTGGGGTGTTGAGTCCCCAAACCCCAGAGCAGGCCCTGTGCAGAGATCCGGCTACCACCCTTGGCCTGCAGGCCCAACATGGGGCCAGGCTTGCCGGTTTACTAGAACTTGGTAAATAAATGTTAAATGAATTAATAAAAAGACTGTCAGCAGCCAAAGTTACTTTTTATCCTAGGATATCCACAGTAACCCTAAATAAATGTTAAGGGATGTCTAGGAAGTCTACAATTAAACGTTAGTGTCTAGAACATTCATTTACATGAGATCAGAAAGAAAAAAAAACAATTTTCTCAGGGTTGAAGGTTAAGACTGCAGTTTGCAGTGAAAAGCCTTCACTTTGCCTTTCTTATGTACAGAAATCCCTTATCATTAGGTTTAGGGAAAACATATCACTTAGTTGTGAAAACCTCCCTTGTAAAAGATGCTTCCACAGGGCTTCATGGAAACAGCTGGCCCAGAGCATGCAGGTCTGGTACTCACTGCTGCACAGGCCTCTTCAATGATCTGGACTCTACCCTCTCTTTATTTATTCAATGAACAAAGTTGGGATTCTCAGTTCTTCCTTCCATTTAGAGGCTAAAACCTGTTTTAAGATAGGACTTAGCTACCCTTTCCACTGAGACATCTGAATAAACATGTGTTTGCAGCACCTGTCCTCACAGCAGTGTGTGAAACTGCTTCTTCCCAGCCAATAAAGGAGAAAAATGTCCCCGCACACTCCAGAGTTGCCATTCAGGCAGTGCAGAGGTGATAAGGTGCCATGAGCAGTGAGCGAGCACCAACCCTGAGAACTGGATCACAGACAGGTTTGGCAGCTCTCAATGAGCAGAGAAAATGCTCAATGTTCAGCTGTCTGAGACCTAGATGCTCAGCTGACTCAGGGTTGATTGAGGGCTGCTGGGGCACCAACACTCACTTCTTTGGAGCCATGTGGGTGACAAGTCGTCACTGAGACCTTCTGGGCCAGGGAAAGGCAGAACAGGGCAAGGCTGAGGTACTGAGAAAAGGAAGGCTGCTGTTGGCATAGAGCAGTAAGCACGCAGCATTTGTGGGCTTGATGGAGTTGGAGCTGGGCAGCCACAGCTGCAGGGGTGCAGGGTGAGTACATGGCTGGGTGTGGTCACTGCCCAGCTGTTGCTTGGCTATGGCCATTCCTGTGTGGGAGGCTCAGCTAATCTCTGCTGTCCTGCAGCTGGGACTTTGTTTTCTCTTAATGCCCAGCTGACTGGTTCTTCTCAGAGAATCTGGTTGCATTGAGCCCTGCCTCCATGATGACAGCCTGTTTAGAAATCCCTCAGACCCTCACACAGCACATGAGTATGGCAGCCTCAGAGCAGATCTGGAAGCAGAGATCACAGAGAATTTCATATGAAAATGGCAAGATGTGAGGAAAATATGTCAGAAATTTGAATCTATATAAAGAAATAAGCACAGGTGGTGCCTGTGGCTCAAAAGGGTAGGGCGCTGGTCCCATGTGCTGGAGGTGGTGGGTTTGAACCCAGCCCCAGCCAAAAA
>NW_003852632.1:328660-331689 GCF_000181295.1 Otolemur garnettii
AAAGAAAAAAGAAAAGAAAAGAAATAAGTACATTAGAGAAGGAATAAATGAAGATAAAACAAATTCTTTTATGTTTCTTACCTAAATTGATCTCAGAGATAATTGTTTAATCAATAATAATAATGCATTCAGTGATTATACTTTATGGAAATGTCTGACAGCAGTGTTATAAGGGATGAGAGGAGGAAATGGCAACACTCTGCTATAAGGTACCTGCACCACTTTTGAAGTGAGACAGTGTTATTTGAAAGTAGACTCGATTGGTTTTGATTGTCTATTGCACACTCTAGGGCAACCACTAGAAAAATTTTAAAAATAAGTATAATTGATATGTTGAAGGAAAAAAAGAAAATAGAATCATAAAAAATGTTTAATTAAAATGAGAAAAGGTGTTCAAGACCAGGCTAAATAAGAACAAGATCCCATCTCTACTAAAAACAGAAGAACTACAGGCCAGGTGTGATGGCTCATGTCTGTAATCTTAGCACACTGGGAAGCCAAGGCAAGTGTACAGGATTGCTTGAGCTCAGGAGTTTGAGACCAGCCTGTGAAAGAGCAGGACCCCATCTCTAAAAATAGCGAGGCATTGTAGAGGGTGCCTATAGTCCTAGCTACTTGGGAGGCTGAGGCAAGAGGATCACTTGAGCCCAAGAATTTGAGGTTGCTGTGAGCTATGATGTCATAGTACTCCACCAACGGTGACAAAGTGAGACTTTGCCTCAAAAAAAAAAAAAAAAAAAGACAAAATAGAAGAACCGAGGCAAGAGAATCACTTGAGCCTAACAGTTTAAGGTTGCTGTGATATATGATGATGCCATGGCACTCTGCCCAGGGTAATAGAGTAAGATTCTGTCTACAAAATAAAATAAAAAGAAAAGTCAGAAAAAGAGGGTAAGATTTAAAAAAAAAGGGCCAACTAATAAGAAATAATTATAAATATAATCAATGTTAATTCAGTGTCAATAAACATTTAAATGTGAATGGTCTCAATATATGAGTTAAAAGAGACTATCATAGTGGACAAAAACCAAAACTAACTATATTTGTCTATAATAAATATCTATTAGATACAAAGACACAAGTAGATTAAACATGAAGGGATGGAGAAAGATATGCCATGCTAACGGTAATAAGAGAAAGCTAGTGTGGCTATTTTAATTTCAGACAGAGCAGACTCCAGAGCACAGAAAATCACTGTAGATTAAAAAAGGGCATTAAGTAATGATAAGGGGGTCAATTCACTAAGAAGACATAAAAAGTTTTAATATGTATGCACTTAACAATAGAGTATCAAAACACATGAGGCAAACTGGTAGAACTGTGAGGAAAGTTTAACAAATTCACTATAATTATTGGAGACTTCAACACCTCCCCCATCAGTGATTGACAGATCCAGCAGGCAGAAAATTGGTTAAGGATAGAATTGAACTGATAGCATCATCAGTCAACAGGACTTAATTGAGATTACTGAATTCTTCATCCAACAACAGCAGAATACGGTTTTTTCTCAAGCTCATATGGAATATTTACAAAGACCATATCTGGGCCTGAAACACACCTCAAGCAATTTAAAAGTATAGAAATCATACTAAGTATGCTCTTAGATCATGAAAGAATTAACTAAAAGTCAGTACAAAAAATCCAGAAATGGGCCAGGCTCACACCTATAATCCCAGCACTCTGGGAGGCCAAGGTGGGTGGATTGCCTGAGCTCACAGGTTCAAGACCAGCCTAAGCAAGTGTGAGACCCCCATCTCTAAAAATAGCCAGGCGTTGTGGTGGGTGCCTGTAGTTCCAGCTACTCGAGAGGCTGAGGCAAGAGAATAGCTTGAGCCCAAGAGTTTGAGGTTGCTATAAGCTATGACACCACAGCACTCTACTAAGGGTGACAAGAAAACCCCCAAATATTTGGAGTATAATAGCATATGAGTCAAAGAAGCCTCAAGAAATCATTAAACAGATATTTTAAACAAACTAAAATACATTAAAATTTATGGGGTGCAGCAAAAGCAGTGCTTAGAGGAAAATGTATGGCACTGAATATGTATAGTAAGCAAAAGGATTGAAAATCAATAACCTAAGCTTTCATTTTAGGAAGTAAGTAAAAGAGGAGCAAATTGAAACCAAGAAAAATAAACCAATAGTGAAAATTAGATCAGAAATCAATGAAATTGAAAATCAACAGAGAACAACCAAGAAACCTAAAATCTGGTTCTTTGGAAATATCAATAAAAATTGGTAGACTTCTAGCTAGGTTAACTAAAAATAACAAAAGAGAAAACATAAAAATTACTACTGTCAGAAATAAACAGAGGTCATTAATCTAGATACCATAGGCATTAACAGAATACTAAAGGAATATTATTAAAAACTCTATGCCTCAAAATTTGATACCTAAGGTGAAACAGAACAATGTCTTAAATTATACAATGTATCAAAACTAACACAAGTAGAAACAGACAATCTGAATAGACCTGTATCTATTAAAGAAATTGAATCAATAATTAATAACCTTCCAAAATAGAGAGTACCAGGCCCAAATGGATTCACTAGTGAAGTCTACAGTATTAGTAAATCTAGATTATGTACCAGAATCAAATGGGATTTATGCCAAGTATGCAAGGCTTGTTCAACATTTAAAAATCAATTAATATAATCTAGCCTATGGATTAATATAATCCATCCTATCAACAAGATAAAGAAAAATTATGTGATCAGATCAATAGATGTAAAAAAAGGAATTGGAGAAAAGTTAAAACTTAATCATGATAAAAAACGTCAGTAAACTAGGAATAAAGAGCAGCTTCTTCAATTTTCAATCCAAGGAAAATGAAGCTCAACATAAGATTCCAGGAAGAATGGCCAGGCATGGTGGCTCACACCTGTAATCCCAGCACTCTGGGTGGCCAAGGCAGGAGGATCACTTGAGCTTAGGAGTTTGAGGTTGCTGTGAGCTATGATACCATGGTGAGCTATGATACGATGGCACTCTACCCAGGGGGACAGAGCAAGATTCCCCCCCACCCCCC
>NW_003852632.1:332871-333794 GCF_000181295.1 Otolemur garnettii
AAATAATTTAGCAATATCATTTAATATTAAACACACACATTCCTAGATAGGTCTCCACCAGAAAAAAATTAAAAAAAATAAGCATACGCAAAACCATACATAGTACAACTACTTTGGAAAACACTTTGGCATTATTCAAAACGGTTAAATGAAGGGTTACCATATAACCCAGCAATTCTGTTCCTGGATTTGGGATTGACACTCCAAACTTAAAAACAGGTGTTCAAACAAAAACTTGCCCATGAATACTTACAGCAGTTCTATTCACAAGAGCCAAAAGGTGGAACAACTCAAATGTCCATCAACACATGAAAAGATAAGCAAAATGTGGCATATCTGTAAAATGAAATACTATTTTGTGGGCAGTGCCTGTAGCTCAATGGGTAGGGCGCCGGCCACACACACTGAGGGTGGCGGGTTTGAACTCGGTCAGGGCCAACTACAACAATGATGACGACTACGACAAAAAGAAAAAAATAGCTGGGCATTGTGGTGGGCACTTGTAGTCCCAGCTACTTGGGAGAATCGCTTAAGCCCAAGATTTGGAGGTTGCTATTAGCTGTGACACCACAGCACAATACTGAGGGTGACATAGTGAGACTCTGTCTTAAAAAAAAAAAAAGAAAGAAAGAAATATCATTTTGCCACAAAATACAATTTTGGCGTGCTATGTTGTATGTGAAACTTAAAAACATTTTGCTAAATGAAAGATATCAAATATACCATACTGTATGATTCCATTTATATGAAATGTCCAGAATAGGCAATTCATAGAAACAGAAAGTAAATTGGTGGTTTCCTAAGATTAGGGTGTGGGAGGTGGAGGGTAACGGGGTGTGACTGATAATGGACCCAGAGTTTCTTTTTGTTCCCAAATTAGACTGCAGTGATGGTTGCACAATTCTGTGAATATATTATGAACA
>NW_003852632.1:334243-339441 GCF_000181295.1 Otolemur garnettii
TTCCATTGCTGCAGAGAAGAATATCATGGGAGAAAAACCAGGAATACAGATGGAGCTGGTGATACTTCAAAGTAAAAGTATCCAAAGTCCTCAGAATATAAAGGAGAATGAAGAAACACGGGGACCAAAAAGACTCTCAGGCCAGTTAGTTGCATCTTGGAGTAATCATGACATCTGAATGTTCCTGGAAGAATGGGAATTCCTTGAACATGAAGTGCTCTTTAGGAAGAAGAATCAGAAGCTGGCAAAGGCAATTGCCTGGTGTCTCAAGAAGAGGGGCATAAAAAAAAAGCCGGCAACAGTGTCTCCAGATGATGATAAGTTTACAAGATTTGTACTGGAGTATTCACGAGGCCAACCAGAAACCAAGGAGTGAACTCTTGCCATGTCCTTATGGAGAGGCCTTACACAGGATCTTGGGATATAACTGGGAGCACAATCACTTCTCAGATTCTCCCTATGAAGAAACAGCCAACCTTCCACCTCCCCAGTATGAGGTCCAGGTGAATGGCATCCTTGTAACCCCACCTATGATCTTCATGTAGAATCCTCAGGGACCTGAATGGAACCCCTGGGCCATGAGCCTTCCATGGTCAGCTCCATGCCTGTTTCTTCCTTTTTCCATGGCAGTCCTTGGATCCTAGCAGCAGTGGTAATGTAGATCCCAAACTTAAAGAAATTTTGAACCTGGATCCTGACTGTACATGAAAGACTCAAATGTTGCATTCTATATACTTATAAACCCTTATCTTCCCCAAACCCAATGAAATGAAAATAAAATATGAGATTGAAAAAAAAAAGTACATGAACCCCCTTAAATCCTCCTTTATAGACACTGGTAGGGACCGATGTCCAAGAATGTTTATTACAGCCTGGTTATAATTGCAAAAGCACAGGGACATCCTAAATGTCCCCAGCAGTAGAGGGACAGTTTGTTCATCTGAGGGAATATTATATGGCGATAAAACTCTTTTTTTTTTGGCACAGAGTCTCACTATATTGCCCTTGGTAGAGTGCCATGGCATCACAGCTCACAGCAACCTCATACTCTTGGGCTTACGCAATTCTCTTGCCTCAGCCTCCCAAGTAGCTGGGACTACAGATGCCCACCACAACACCCGGCTAGATTAAACTCTTGAGTGAGAGCTCTCTCTCCTGACCAGGACATATACACCCATGAGAGCACTCTAAGAGGGAAGCAGCTCTCCAGGCCACTGTGTGCTCCCCCTGAAATGGAGGATGCTGCAGGGTGGTGCACCAGGAGGCTGTTACCTTTCTCTGCATTCTCTTTCCCTACTTCTGATGGACATGTATTACTTTTATTAATAAAAAATTTTATAAAGTTAAGAAAAGAAAGTATTAATGCTGTTTTCAGCTCTAGCCTCATATATCTGATCAGCTGCTGAAACATCTCCAATATAGCAAAAAAAAAAAACGTAGTTCTTGGGACAGAGCTGAGATGCTCACCACAAAGCCGGCCTCAACACCACAACCTTCTAGAGGAAAGAGCATGACCATGGTGGCCTTGTCTGAGCCAGGAGGATGAAGGTCTCTGTGTGTGTCCTCTGTCTCCACTGATGCCCTGCTCCCTTTCTACCCTGTTCATCAGGCAACTCCCAAATTTCCCTCCTAAGTCCACTTCTGGGTCTACTTCCCCACTGCACCACCACTGCCACCAGCCTTCACTCTGCTCCTGACCTGTCCTGCTTGCCACTCAGGGCGCCTCCCAGCCTCGACTCAGGCCCTCCCTGTGTCCAGCAGCCTGTCTTGCCACCTCCCGGTACCCCTGCTTACCACTCTTTCCTGCTGGCAGCCTTTGTAAGTCTTGCTCTCTTTCTAGGAGATGTTCCTCCTGCCCCCATCCCTGCCCTGAGTTGTCTCACTGACCCTTTAGCTCGAAGCTGGGGACTCTCATCTTTGAGGAGCCTTCCTGGAGCTCCCTGACAAGGCAGGCCTGGTGTCTGTGTGCTTAGCTGACTCATGTTCTTCTGTACCAGCTCTGAGTCCTACGTGTAAGAACTACTTCTCATTTTGTTCCTCATGTACTCCACGTCTGGGACACAGCAGGCATAGCACTCAATACTTGCTAAGTAAATGAGCAAATAAATATAAAATAAGTACAATATTTAAGAAAATATAAATACCATTTCCAACAACAGGGTTGCTCACCTTGAACACTGCAAATGGAGTTGGCGGGTGTGATAGAGCCCAGCTGGTTGAGCATCACTGGGCCAGTCAGCTCGCAGGGGCAAGCACCAGAGGCCATGCACAAAAGGGGCTTTTGAAGCAAGAAGACAGTCCGCTCAACACAAACAATTCAACCTGCCAACAGACACACTTCAGATTACCGAAGTATTGAAAAAAAGTGAATTCTCCTGCCCATAAACACAGTCTCCTGCTGGCTTCTTAAGAGCCCTGTGGGGACAGACTGTAGGTGTGGGGTGGGATGACAACACACTCTCTTGGTGTTGTGAGCATCACTAGACTCAGCCTCAATTTAGAAATGGTGAACTTTGTGGGATGTGAATTATATTTAAATAAAATTTAAAAACCTATAGTTTAGGCAGGAGTCTAGTTTGATGGACCAAAGGGTGACTGGTCCAAGTATATACCTTTAAAAATGTTCTAGCTTTTGGTTTTAAAAAGGATATTCTAGGCCATGACTTCAGGTGGCTTCTGCACAATATAGGGTGCCGCCGACAGACCACCCCACAGCATGCAGTGGTGTTTGCGGGTGTGTCAGCACCACAGGAGCATTGGCTCTGTCCAGGTGGCCACAATAGGGGTCAATGAAAGCCTGAGGTTGATACATGGGCCTGTTGCCCCACTGTCCAGGTCTGTGATGGGCTTCAACTGATTATAAACAGCATTGGCATCAATTGACAAGGTGCCAGTAGTGCCAGAGCAGTACTAGTGCCAATAGTGACAGAGGCATCCAGAAGCCACATGAGCCACTTTGTGGGCGCTGATCAGTTGCCCCTAGGTCACAGGTGTTGAGAAGCAGCAAGCACACCCTGGTATCAGAGAGCATCCCTGAAGAGGGTGCCCTGAGGTGCAGCCACAGTGAATGATGCCAAGACTTCTGGCCCCAGCACGCACGAGGGGGACACGCAGATTGGCAGGGTTCTGGGGAGCCCGGGCTCACTCTTATCCCTTGTTTGCAGAGTGATGTCAGTCGCCTGCAGCCAAATCTCCCTTTGTTCCAGAAGAAGCAAACTCTTCAGCTAAAATTGGAAGACACAGAACAGTATTAACTATTCTTATATCCAAAAAATTTTAAAGCAATAATATACTAGCCACACCACATGGTTCTATTCATGGGACAATCATAAATATACTATCATAATATACTACCATATACAATCATAATATACTAGCCATGCACCGTGGCAGTGGCTTGTTCGCAGCAAAGGAGGCCTTTACCCAGGTGCAAGGTTGAGGCACTTGGGGCATAGCCTTGTTAAAGGGGGTAGTGACCGACATGTGCAATGACATATGTTTTAAAGTAATATATGTGTGGCAGATAAACCCATGAAAAGATGCTCAACATCATTAGTCTTCTGAATGAATCTCCAGACAATTATTAATGTGTTAAGTAAAAAGGCAAATCTGAAAAATATCCGTTACAGGTTAAACTGTGTCCTCTGAAAAAGATCTGCTGTAGTTTAAGACTTCAAACCAAATACCTTAGAATGTGGCCTTATTTGGAAATAGGTTCTTTGCAGATTTAACTAAATTGAGGTAATTGGGGTGGGTGCTAACCCAATATGGTATGATGTCTTTATAAAAGAGGATAATTTGGACACAGAAGGAAAGGGGTTTGAGGACACACAGAGAGGATAGGTGAGGTCCAGCGACTGGAGTGATGCGTCTGTAAGGCAGGGGCCAGGGACTATCAGCGTTGGCAGCTGAAGGGGGCAGGAAGGAGCCCCTTGGAGCCCATAGAGGGAGGAAGCATGGCCTTGGCCACACCTGGATTTCTGAGTTCTGGCCTCGGGAAGTGTGACAGAATAAATTCTGTTCTTTTAAGCCATATAGTTTTTGGAACTTTATATGGCAATCCTAGGAAACTAATACAGACATACACCGCATGGTTCTATTCATGTGACAATCATAAAATAATTATAATGACAGAGAATATGTTCCTGGTTGCCGGGTTAGGAATGGGGGAAGGATGGGTGTGGCTATAAAGGGGAACAAAAGAGACCCTGTGGTGATGGCACAGCGGCATATACTGATTGCAGCAGTGGTTATGCAAGGCTGTATGTGGGACAACATTGCACAGAAGTGCGTGTGGGCACATGCACGCCCCCTGCACACATGACTGGTGGAATCCCAATTGACGCTGTGGATTGTGTCGGGGTTACTGGGAGTAGGATTTTGGCCTGCAGGGGGTATATCAAAGCTCCATGTATATTTCTCTGCAATCTACTTATGAATCTGTAAGTATTACAAAATAAAACTTTAACACGAAGCTGAAAAATACCATCTTTTCACTTTCATGACTTAATCAGTGATCTGTTTGATGACTCGGGCTCTGGCCATGACTCAGGGAACCATCCTGAAATGAACTCTCACTGCAGAGGGTGAAGGAGATTGGCTTAATCTCAGATCAGCCCCAGGACTTAGCTTATTTCAATTCTTCCCTGAAGAAGTTGTTTCTTGTTGATTCTCTTTCCCACAAAAGCAGAATATAGGAGATGGACAGAATTTTAGTAGATCAAAGAATCTGCTCCATTGGGTTCCGGGTCTCTTGACCACGGGAACAACGTTTCTTAGGTGTGCCCCCACTGGAAGCTGTGCTTACTGGCAGGCTGCTTCTTGGACAGGAGGGGATCCAAGTATCTCCCCCAGTTATCCTCCCCAGGGTAGGTCCCTCCACCCAGCAGGTGGACAGCTTGGTTTATTTTTCTGCACCCCAGCACTGCCCTCCCCTGGCTTTGGGCAAGTGTATGACACAGGCTTTCTCAGGTGGGGGCTGTGGGCAGGAGTGTGCTATCACAGCCAAGTGACTGGTCTGAGGACAGCATCCTACCCACAGTGAGCCCACAAATGGCCTAAGAACATGACATCACCTTCAGTTTGCTTCATCCTAGGGAGGCCGGAGACACATCATGTGCTCCACCTTGTCTTTGCTGAGGCCCTGTACACTGAGGCATACCACTGGGTGATTTATTTTGATCATTCTCTTAATTCCT
>NW_003852632.1:339461-350033 GCF_000181295.1 Otolemur garnettii
GGAGACACATCATGTGCTCCACCTTGTCTTTGCTGAGGCCCTGTACACTGAGGCATACCACTGGGTGATTTATTTTGATCATTCTCTTAATTCCTCACAAGAGGCACTAATCAGCTGTCTAATGATGAAAAGGTGAATGGGTAAGTGGAAAACAAAGGAAAAAAGAAGGCATTTCAAAACTATTAAATTTACCCCAGAATAACCAACTATGATAAGATGTGGAAAGACAATGTCACATCTGCTTGACAGATGAGGAAACTGAGGCAAGAAGGTTCAGCAACTGCATAAGCTCAGTGAACATGGTGGGGGTCACTTCAGGATCAACAGGCACCTGGGCACTGGGTCAGTGACAATCCTGGGAACAAGGCACCCCACTGCTCAGAGAGGGTGGTACACACATGATAAGCTGAAGAGTTCCTCACAGAAAACAAAGATGGCAAAATATTGATAATAAAGAATAAAGAACTAAATGAAGTCCATTCACAATTTAATCCTCTGCTTCTGTCTCAATGGGCAATGTGCTTTTATTTAGACTTCAGAGTGCTCTGCGTGCCGGTGAACACCAGGTAATGCTCAGGTTTTGTGGCAGAAACACATGTATTGTACCTTCTGCAGAGAAGGCAATCCATGAGATAAAGTTTTACAAGCCTCTCCTACACAGATCAGTAGTGTTCTTGTAGCACCTGTGACACCCTGAGGTGCTGAGCCAGTGTCCTATGCCATGCTCAGCAGACCATACCTTCCCCTGGCCCCGCTGCTAAGCATCCTGCTGTGCACTCAGCAGGTCTGCTAGACACCAAGACACACCCATCCAGCTGTGCTTCCTCCTGTTTCACAGCACCTGTCCCTGCAACCCTGCTCAGCATTTGAAGAACGCTAGGGACCTAGGTAGACCTGAGACCAGCAAACTGGCCTGTGACCAAACCAACTCACCACCTGCTTATGTGTGGCCTGCAAGCTAAGTATGGTTTTTACATTTAAATTTTTTACATTTTAAGTTCAAAAACTCACAGGAAGAATATTGAGCAGTCTGCCTCCTCCTGCTACAGATGAAAGATGATATACTATGCCTGAATATGCAACCATGGAGAACTGCCTGGTGTGAAGTAGCAGATACTCTTTTAGTCAGTCTGTAGCTCTTCTGCCTAGGAACGATCAGAGAAATGCAAATAACTAGTTCACAATAAAAGAACAATGGAAGATAACTCTAGATAACTTAAGCAGAAGAGAACGGCTCCCAAGTCAGGCCGCTGAGTTGTGCTGTGTGGAAAGCATGCAGGCTTCATGGAGACTCCTCTCAAGTGTGTACAGTGACACTCACAAGCTGTGGGATTTGCTCTGTCAGGCCTTGGTAACCCAGAACAGTCTGTTTAAAAAGACAACCCCTGTGCCATCCTATCTCTGTGCCCAGGTCACGTGCCCAGGTCCCAACTTCCTTGAACCAACTTCCTTGACCAAGAACCCTTGCTGTCAATTCCCTGCTGTTCTGACCTGGCTGGTCACAGGAGACACTCTGACAGCCCAAGGAAGCATAGGCACCCTGGGTCTGGCCTGTTTCCTTCACACACACCCACAAGGAGCCGTGCACAGAAGGCATATGTGTACCAGCATATGAGTACACTCATACAGCCATGAGTGGAGGAGAACTTAACAAACAGGATGTGCTCTGTGCCTCAGGTGATTAGATTTACATGGATGTTCCTCCATAAGTTAAGGTCCAGTAGGGGCTTCTCCTAGAGTGCACTTTGTGCAATTCAGGTGCCAAGAACTTCTATTCCCCCATCTACTTCCATCTGATTGGACAGCAAGCTCCTCTACACTACCGCTCTCTAGAGTTGCTCACGGTCTCACAGGGGCCACAGAGGGGCCCTTCATCTGTTAAAAGGCCAGAATTCCCAGAATTCTGGGTCACTGACCTCAATCCTTAGATCCCCACTTCCACCCTAGGAATGAGATTTCAGTGCCTATTCCCTTTCTTTAACCAGCCTAAGTGTCAGAAAAGAATTAGCATTACTGGGCTGAGAATCTTTGGGGTGTTTGCTCCTAGTACTTAGTACAGTAGCTGGCAGTCACACCTTTGCAAGGAAGGGGTTCATCACCACTTCAGCACACTTACCTGGATTTTAAAGATGATTTTCTATTTTGGCACTAATTTCTAAGAGAGATTACCGTTAATCCTTGTAATACATTTATATTATAACACCTTATGAGAGAGAGAGAGAGACAGAAATAGACAGATGATTACCTGTGGTCTTTGATATATCACCCTGGCATAGAAGCTGCAATGGGTACCAAGATCATCAGCTTGGACAGGCAGAGAAAGAGACATGTGAAACTCACATAGCATGCAGACACAGCAAAATACTTGAGGAACCTGCTAGAAACAAAAACATTACCTGGAGAATCTCTCTTAAGCAGCGGGTAATTGGTGGCTGATAAAGCTTAGAAATGGGGGCTTTGTCAATTATATCAATTCATCCCAGAACTAGAGGAACCATGAGGATGTAACAAAGGGTAGGAAGAGGCAGATGAGTTTTTACCTGTTTAAAATGAAGGCAAAGGTAGACTGTGAATGTCTTGCGAAAAGATGCAAGCGCACCATTAGAACGCACTCCTGACCCTGTGTGCATCTGCCCACGGGGGCGCCCCTGACTGTGCACACGTCTGCTAAGGAGGGTGATCTCTCTGGTATGCTGTGGGGGCACTCCGATACAAGTATAAGAACCTCTGTACTTCTGAATTTATTACCAATTTGAGGTTTTATTTTAGAAGTCTATTTTTCAGAGTACCTTGAAAACATCATTTAGAAATTAATTCCTCTTTTTTTTTTTTTTAGACAGAGCCTCAAGCTGTCTCCCTGGGTAGAGTGCCATGACATCACAGCTCACAGCAACCTCCAACTCCTGGGCTCAAGCGAGTCTCCTGCCAAAGCCTCCCAAATAGCTGGGACCACAGGCGCCCGCCACAACACCTGGCTATTTTTTGGTGGCAGCCATCATTGTTGTTTGGTGGGCCGGACTAGATTCGAACCCACCACCTTAGGTGTATGTGGCAGGCGCCTTAGCCACTTGAGCTACAGGTGCCGAGCCAATTCCTCTTAAATAATCAAAAAATAAACATTTCTGACAACCACTAAGTTGCTTGGCACAAGGTCTCGGTCACAACACGTAACAGCACAAGTTCACGATCTTAGCACTTCGAATAAGCAAGATGGCTCCTCATTTTCAGGCTTGGGAGCTGTGGGCTTAAGTGGCTGTGGGCCAGTCTGCTGAAAAAGGCTCAGGGGGGTGTGGAGGGAACGCTTTTGAATCCATTTTGCTACTTGTGAACCTTCATCACACGCATCTGATGAGGAAGGGAAATAGAAATGCCTGGTGACCTCGGACACTGTGACTGTCCAGGGGCCATATCAGCTCTACTTTCCTCGGAGACTGAGTGCTGGTTTTACAAGGGACTGAAAGGTGGTAGTAAAACCCTCTGTGTCTGCCTGGGCATGAGGCTGAGGCCTTGATTGTTGAGACAGCAAGTGAGGATTGGGAATTAAGCAGTTATCAAAAAGTCACCTCAGTCAACAAAAAAAGAATAAATAATCCCATCCCTCCACTGAGCAACAGACATGAACAGAACTTTCTCTGAAAAGGGACGAATGGCTAACAAACATGAAAAAATGCTCATTGTCTCTAATTATTAGAGAAATGCAAATCAAAACCACCCAGAGATATCACCTAAGCCCGGTGAGATTAGCCCACATTACAAAATCCCAAAGCTGCAGATGCTGGCATGGATGTGTAGAGAGGGGAACACTTTTACACTATTGGTAGGACTGCAAACTAATACAGCTTCTTTGGAAAGAAGTATGAAGAATCCCCAAAGAACTCAAATTAGACCTCCTGTTTGATCCCCTAATCCCATAAGTAGGCACCTACCCAGAAAAAAAAATCACTTTATCATAACGACATTTGCACCAGATCATTTACCCTAGCTCAATTTATAGTCGCCAAGATGCAGAAACAGCCGAATGCCTACCAACACAGGAATGGATTAATAAACACCTTAGAATACTAACCAGCCGTAAAAAAGATAAAAACCTTACAAAAAAGATGAGACTTTACCTGGATGGAGTTGAAACCCATTCTTCTTAGGTAAAGTAGCACAAGAATGGAAAAGCAAATGTCTAATGTACTCAGTACTAACATGAAGCCAGAAGATGACCTAATTCACACCCATATAAGAGAAAAATTCATTTCAATTCAAGATGGGTGGAGGGGGAGGAAGGGAGGGTGAGAGAAAGGAGGAGGGAAGGGGATTGGTGTGCTCCCACCTAATGGGCATACTGCCTGGGGGTGGGACACAACTTATAACAGGGACTATACCTAACAAATGCAAACATTGTAACCTAATTCTTTGTATCCTCAAATTAACCTGGAATTAAATAAAAAAAAAACTAACCTCAAGGGACATGGTATGCAGCACAGGGGAGAACAGCCAGGGCTGGGGCTCCAGACAGAGCAGGTGGATCTAAATCCCCACCCCAACTTATATTACAGGTCACCACAAAGGAATAGAGCTCCTTGCTGCCTCCATGGGGACAAGGCCCATACAGGAAGTGGTGATGGTGCTTGGCCCCTGGCACGGGCATGGAGCTGCTCTGTACTGGGCTTACCTCTTCATAAGACTGTCCATGGCCAGGTGCTTTCAGCAGTATCGCTGGGGGCCACAGGGAGTCAATCAAATTGAAAAGCCCCTCTGTCCTGGAATAAGAAAAGACACAGTCATAAGTATTCATCATCAAATACCACCTAGGAAGTGCCTGGCCAGTGAGCTGGCAGAAGGAGTAACAGACACCACCCCTAATGCCATGGAACTATAATTGAGGTGTTGGTACCGCAGACATGGTGGACAGAGGACACAAAGATAGACGAACACACAAAGGAACCCAATGCACAGGAACAGGAGCTTGTCCATTACACAGTGACACATCTGCACAAGGGAACAGTGCACAGTCACTGAAACGGTTGTGTAGAAAATACCTAAGGGCATGGAAACATGTTTGTGATATCTTGCTAAGTAAAAAGCAGCCAGAAAATTGTAAGGCCTCCCTGTATGTATCTATACATGGGACTATATGTAATAAGCCAAAGGAAAAGAGTAAAAGATGTAAAAATATTTTTTGTGGTTATCAGAGCAGAGCTTGGAAGTGATACTTACTTTCCTCTTTTGATTGTATATTTCCAGCATTTTCCAAAAACAAACATAAATTACTTATATAATACGGAACTTATATAAAATAACACAATGGGACACAAAAGGACAGACACTGACTGATCCCACTTACACAGTCCCCATGTCAGACCTGACTGCCTTCCGAGACCCAGCTCCCAGCTTGACTAACCCCTTGCTGACGGGGAAGACACAGGCTTGGCCTCAGCGTGGAGGCCCATCTTGCTTTACCTCTACCTTTAAACACTGTTGAGGCCTTTGGAAAGTCACATGACGCTTGGGCCCAGTTGTTGGTACCACAGCAGGAGTAAGAGAAGGGAAGCAGAGGTAGTGCCAGGGCTTCTGTGCTCAGAGTTAGTGCCCCACACTGGCCAGCTGATGTTGTCAGACTATGCGTCCTCACTGCTAATGCTATAAATGTCTACATTGGTTTTTGCTCAAAAACTTACCCAGTTTAAGACAGGATTTTAATCCCAGAGTTACCCTGTAAAGGAACAGTAATATTAATGGTATGATAAAAGATGAAGGTAAAAAAATTCTCTCTGTACAGTTGGAAAAATAAATAACCCTTTCTAGATAGTGACAAGTGCTTCCAATTTTGCTAAATTTTTGGAGTTTCCCAAAAAGTATTCCGTGGAGTCCAATCCATGAAAACAGGCTCCTGTGGTCTGCAGGGCTGCCTTGAACCATACCACTGCAGGGGGCACTGCGTTCTCCCTACAGTGGGGCTGGGAATCCAGAGGGTCTGGAGAACTCTGTGTGAAGGGCACCTGTAGTATCCTATGAAACCCATGTTTCTTCAGTTTATAACCATGAAATCCTTTTAGGTGTAGTCACTAACAATATCCTAAGAAACCAGTGTTTTCTTGGAATTCTCTTTGAGAATTGTTGTTCCAGGCATACAGCTGTAGAAAGGTTATATTTGAATTAAATGACTTTTATTTATTTAGAAGGTGCCACTGGCTAATTCTAAAAGCTTGGGCAGATCACATTGTTTATATTTAATGCAGATTCTTAGGTACAGGATGATTATGTGTTAAATAAAATTCTTAGCTCATAAAACAGCATCTCTGTTTTATAAAAATAGTTATGATTTTGACAGCTTCACCTTGGGCAGCTCACACATTCCTGCCAATCACCCCAGACTCTGATGGGGACACACTTGGTGTACAGCTAACGTTGGCACTATTGTTCTTCTCACTGAAAGTCATTCCTTACTATTCATTCATTTTGTTACAGAAGAAACACTTTATTTTTTAAAAGTCATCATTTAAAAATGGTCAAACAAATAAGTTATCTGAAAGGAGAGTGGCAACCACAAGCTTGTCTTTTCAAAAGCCAATAAAAGTTTTTTTTAAGGGTTTTTAAATAAATGTTTAAAGACAAAAAGGACACACAGATTAAGTCATTGTAGTTATGACTTGACGATATCATTATGCCAGAATAAATTTCCTGGAGTGTAATCTACAGCTTGCATAAAATGCATCTGTATAAAAATTTGGGTCATTAAACTTCCACTGTAAAAATTTGCCTGCAGGGACAGTGCCTGTGGCACACGGAGTAGGCTGCCAGCCCCATATACCAGAGGTGGCGGGTTCAAACCCAGCCCTGGCCAAAAAAAATTTTTTTTGCCTGCCAATACTTGATAGAAGTGCTAAGGTCCCCATCTCTGCATTTGGAGTGCCGGCAGATGGGTCCTCCTCATCTGCTCCAGGTCTGAGGCAATGGTTGGGCTCCCATGGGCAGACACCTTCCAGAAAGTGTGGGAGGAGAAGGGCAGGTCACCAGTCACCTTGGAAGGGACAGCCACTTACCCACCACATCCACCAGACCCTCTTGCTGTTATCTAAACACCAGCTGCATGTGAAAAGCAGCCAGAAATGGGGGGGGGGCGCCTGCTCAGTGCCAGGCAGGCGTGGGGAAGCCCACACAGCTTCCCTAAACTCACTCCCAGGATAACGACAAGTTTCTAGAGCTACATTTTAATTTATAGTACCAATATACTTTTTAAATGAAAATGTATCAAGATATATGCACATACTAAATTACATTTGCCAAACAGTATACTTAAAATGGTAAATGTTATGTGTATTTTACCACAATAAAGATTATATTTACTATAAAAAATAAATACCACTGGAAGCAGTGGTTCATGCCTGCAATTTTAGCACTCTTAGGAGGCCAAGGTGAGTAGATTGCCTGAGCTCAGGAGTTTGAGACCAGTCTGAGCCAGAAGGAGACCCTGTCTCTAAAAACTAGCTGGGTGTTGTAGCAAGCACCTGTAGTCCCACCTACTTACCTACTTGGAAGGCTGAGGCAAGAGGATTGCTTGAGCCCAAGAGTTTGAGGTGGCTGTGAGCTATGATGTTATGGCACTCTACTGAAGGCAACAAACTGAGACACTCTCTCTCAAAAAAAAAAAAAAAAAAAAAAAGAAAGAAAGAAAGAAAAAGAAAACAAAACGAAAAAAGAAAAAAAGAAACACCGAATGTTTTGATTAATGTTTCTAGGGACTGCCAATAGTTCATTAAAACAGTAACAATCCCTTCTGCATGAGGTGTAATATGGTATGAATATCCCAAGTACAATAAAGAACTTGGGATACTCATACCTCATGCATAAGGGATTCATTTTTGTTGAATCCCTTGAAGGGAATTCCTATTGTTGGGGATTCATTAAGGGTACAAGAAACCAGGTTTCACTGATTCCATTTGTTAGGTAAAGTCCCTCTTAACAAGCGTGTCTTGCCCCCAGAAGGTGTGGCACACACCAAAAGTACGAATGCAACTTTTAAAATTGAGATAATTCACATACCAAAAATTTACCCATTTAGTGGTGCAAAAGTGTACCACTTTTTAGTATATTGATGGAGTTATGGAAGCATCACCACTAACTAATTTCAGAATTTTTTATCAGTCCAAGACAAATCCTGTATCTACTAAGCAGTATTCTCATTCCTCCCAGCCCCTGGCAACCACTAATCTACTTTTTACATCTTTATTAATTTGCCTGCTCTGGATGTTTCCTATAAATGGAATCACTCAACATGTGTTTTTTTGTGACTAGTTTCTTTCCCTTAATGTTTTTGAGGTTCATTCATGCTGTAGCATGTATCAATAACTCATTTGTTTGTTTGTTTGTTTTTTGAGACAGAATTTTATTATTCTGTAGCCCTGGGTAGAGGGCCATGGCATCATCATAGCTCACGGCAGCCTCAAACTCGTGGGCACAAGTGATCTTCTTGTTTCAGTTTTTCTATTTTTAGTAGAGACAGGGTCTTACTTTTGTGCTGGGTGGTCTTGAACGTGTGAGCTCGACCAATCCACCCACCTCAGCCTCCCAGAGTGCTAGGATTACAGGCGTGAGCCACCACACCCAGCCTCATGTCTGAGTTTATTGCTGAGTTTTGTTTTTTTTTAAATTTATTGTTGGGGATTCATTAAGGGTACAAGAAACGAGGCTTCACTGATTGCATTTGTTAGGTAAAGTCCCTCTTACAATTCTGTCTTGCCCTCAAAAGTTGTGGCACACACCAAGACCCCACCCTCTTCCCCCCTTCCCTCTTTCTGCTAATCCCTTCCCCACTCCTCCCTCCTTCTTCCTCTCTCTGCTCACTGCCCCCTTGTGTTTAATTGTCCTTATATCAAAATTGAGTACATAGGATTCATGCTTCTCCATTCTTGTGATGCTTTACTAAGAATAATGTGTTCCATTTCCATCCAGGTTAATACAAAGGCTGTAAAGTCTCCATTTTTTAATGGCTGAATAGTGTTCCACGGTGTACATATACCACACCTTGTTAATCCATTCTTGTATTGGTGGGCATTTAGGCTGTTTCCACATTTTGGCGATTGTAAATTGAGCCACAATAAACAGTCTAGTGCAAGTGTCCTTATGATAAAAGGATTTTTTTTCCTTCTGGGTAGATGCCCAGTAATGGGATTGCAGGATCAAATGGGAGGTCTAGCTTGAGTTCGATTTGATGGTTCTCCATACTTCCTTCCAAAAACGTTGTATTAGTTTGCAGTCCCACCAGCAGTGTAAAAGTATTCCCTTCTCCCCACATCCATGCCAGCATCTGCAGTTTTGAGATTTTGTGATGTGGGCCATTCTCACTGGGGTTAGATGGTATCTCAGGGTGATTTTAATTTTCATTTCTCTATTAATTAGGGATGATGAGCATTTATTTATATATTTGTTAGCCATTCGTCTGTCTTCTTTAGAGAAGGTTCTATTTATGACTCTTGCCCATTGACATATGGGATTGTTGGCTTTTTCATGTGTATTAATTTGAGTTCTCTATAGATCCTAGTTATCAAGCTTTTGTCTGATTCAAAATATGCAAATATCCTTTCCCATTGTGTAGGTTGTCTATTTGCTTTAGTTGTTGTCTCGGCATTTAGTTTAATTAAGTCCAATTTGTTTATTTTTGTTGTTGCAATTATCACAGCAGTCTTCTTCGTGAAGTCTTTCCCCAGGCCGATATCTTCCAGTTTTTTTCCTATACTTTCTTTGAGGATTTTTATTGTTTCATGCCTTAAATTTAAGTTCTTTATCCATCTCGAATCAAGTTTTGTGAGTGGGGAAAAGTGTGGCTCCAGTTGCAGTCTTTTATATGTGGATACCCAGTTCTCCCAGCACCATTTATTGAATAGGAGTTTTTCCCCCGAGGTATATTTTTGTTTGATTTATCGAAGATTAGGTGGTTGTAAGATGTTAGTTTCATTTTCTGGTTTTCAATTTGATTCCAAATGTCTATGTCTCGATTTTTGTGCCAGTACCATGCTGTCTTGACCACTATGGCTTTGTAGTACAGCCTAAAATCTGCTATGCTGATGCCTCGGCTATATTTTTATTACTAAGAATTGTCTTAGCTATACGGGGATTTTTTTGGTTCCATACAAAATGCGAATCATTTTTTCCAAATCTTAAAAGTACAATGTTGGTATTTTAATAGGGATGGCATTGAATAGGTAGATTGCTTTGGGAAGTATAGACATTTTAACAATGTTGATTTTTCCCAGCTATGAGCATGATATTTTCTTCCATTTGTTATTGCCTTTCTTAGGGTTTCATAATTTTCTTTATAGAGGTCCTTCACCTCTTTTGTTAGGTATATTCCTAGGTATTTCATTTTCTTTGAAGCTATGGTGAAGGGAGTTGTGTCCTTAATTCGCCTCTCATCTTGGCTGTTGTTGGCGTATACAAAGGCAGGTAACTTGTGGACATTGATTTTATATCCTGAGACATTACTGAATTTTTTGATGACTTCCAGGAATCTTGTGGTTGAGTCTTTGGGGTTCTCTAAGTATAAGATCATATTGTCAGCAAAAAGGGAGAGTTTGACCTCCT
>NW_003852632.1:350221-351709 GCF_000181295.1 Otolemur garnettii
TATAGAATCCTTTTTCTGCATCTATTGAGAGGATTATATAGTCTTTGGTTTTATTTCTCTTGATATAGTGAATAATGTTTACAGGCTTGCATATAATAAACCATCCTTGCATCCCTGGGATGAAACCTACTTGATCATGATGTATGATTTTTTTGATGATAAGCTGTAACTATAGGCTAAGATTTTGTTGAGAATTTTTGTATCTATATTCATTAGTGAAATTGGTCTGAAATTCTCCTTTTTAGTTGGGTATTTTCCTGGTTTTGGTATCACGGTGATGTTTGCTTCATAGAACGTGTTAGGGAAGATTCCTTCCTCCTCAATTTTTTGGAATGATTTCTGGAGTACAGGAATAAGCTGTTCCTTGAAGGTTTGATAGAATTCTGGTGTTAAGCCATCTGGACCAGGGCATTTTTTGGTTGGAAGATTTTTTATTGTTTCTTTTTATTGCTTGAAATTGGCCTGTTCAGGAGCTCTATTTCTTCCTGGCTAAGTCTAGGGAGAGGCTGTGATTCCAAATATTGATCCATTTCCTTCACATTGTCAAATTTCAGAGCATAGAGTTTCTGGTAGTATTCAGAGATGATCTCTTGTATCTCTGTGGGATCAGTTGTTATTTCCTCTTTATCATTTCTGATTGAGGTTACTAGAGATTTTACTTTATTTCTAGTTAGTCTGGCCAAAGGTTTATCTGTTTTATTTATTTTTTCAAAAAACCAACTCCTTTTTTCATTAATTTTCTGAATGATTCTTTTGTTTTAAGTTTCATTGATCTCTGATTTAATTTTGGATATTTCTTTTCTTCTGGTGGGTTTAGGCTTAGATTGTTGTTCATTTTCCAAATCCATAAGATGGCTTGTGAGTTTGTTGATGCTCTCTCTTTCTGTTTTTTGAATGTAGGCATCTAAAGCAATGAATTTTCCTCTCAAAACTGCTTTTTCAGTATCCCACAGGTTTTGGTAGCTGTGTCTTCATTGTTGTTGTGCTCAAGGAAGTTAATGATTTCCTCTTTTATTTCTCCCTGCACCCAACTGTCACTCAACAGAAGGTTGTTTAATTTCCATGGCTTTGTGTGGGGTTGAATGTTTTTATTGGAGTTGAGTTCCAACTTTAGTGCCTTGTGGTCTGAGAAGATACAAGGTAAAATTTCAATTTTGATTCTGTTGAGGTTTGTTTTGTGTCCTAGGATATGATCAATTTTGGAGAATGTTCCAAAACATGGGGTGATGAGAAGAATGTATATTGTTTATCTTTGGGATGGAGTGCTCTATATGCATCCATCAAGCACAGTTGCTCTAGGGTCTCATTTAAGTTCCTTATATTTTTGTTTAACTTCTTTTTAGAGGATCTATCCAGCTCTGTAAGAGGAGTATTAAAGTCCCCTGTTATTATGTTATTATAGGATAGCATATTGCTCAGACTCAGTAATGTCTGTTTCAAGAATCTAGGAGCAGGCTCGGCGCCTATAGCTCAACCGGCTAAGGCGCC
>NW_003852632.1:352188-354129 GCF_000181295.1 Otolemur garnettii
CGTTTGCCTGAAAAATTGTCTTCTAACCCTTTACTTGGAGTTTTAATTTGTTTTTTGAAGCTAGGTGTGTTTTCTGCAGACAGAAAGTGGATGGCTTGTGTTTTTTAATCCAGTCAGCCAATCTATGCCTCTTTGGTGGGGAATTCAAGCCATTGACATTTATTGAGATAATTGATAAGTGTGGTAGTGTTCTATTCATCTTATTTTGTGAGAGTTTATTGCTTAGTTTTATCTTTTGCATCATTGTGGAAGTTTGGTTCTGTCCATTAATTTCTGAGTTCTTACTTAGCTGTTGATCCATTGTGATGGTCAGTGCGTAGAATGGGTTCAAGTATTTCCTGTAGAGCTGGTCTTGTGGTGAATTTCCTCAATGTTTGTATATCAGTAAATGATTTGATTTCTCCATCAATTTTAAATCTTAGCTTAGCAGGATATAGAATTCTGGGCTAGAAATTGTTCTGTTTAAATAGATTAAAGGTAGATGACCATTGTCTTCTGGCTGAGAAAGTTTCATTAGAGAAGTCTGCAGTGACCCTAATGGATTTGCCCCTGTAGGTCAAATGGCGCTTACTCCTGGCAGCTTGAAGAATCTTTTCTTTTGTCTTGATTTTGGACAGGTTCATCACAATATGTCTTGGAGAATCTTGGGTAGAGTTGAGGTGACCGGGGGTCTGATATCCCTCTGAAAGGAGTGTGTCAGAATCTTTGATGATATTTGGAAATTTTTCATTTATAATATTCTCAAGTATAACTTCCATTCCCCTGGGGCATCCTTCTTCCCCTTCTGGGATACCTATAACTCCTATGTTTGAATGCTTCATATAGTCCCACAATTCTGACAGCAAACGTTCTGCTTTCTCTCTTGTCTTTCTGCCTCTTTTACTATCTGAGAAATTTTAAGAGCTTTGTCCTCTACCTCTGAGATTCTTTCTTCTGCATGGTCTAATCTGTTGTTGATACTTTCTATTGCATCTTTAAGTTCCTTAATTGACTGCTTCAGTTCCTTCAGCTCTGCTATATCCTTTCTATATTCTTCATATCGTTCATCTCTTATTTGATTCTGTTTTTGGATTTCCTTTTGGTTATTTTCCATCATTTCCTTCATTGTTATCATATGTATTCTAAATTCCCTTTCTGTCATTTCTAACATTTCTTTATAGGTAGAATCCTCTGCAGTAGCTACCTCAAAGTTCCTTTGGGGGGGGGGCGGTTGCTCTAGAGTGGTTTTTCATGTTGCCTGGATTTTTCTGCTGGTTCTTCCTCATGAGTGATTTATCTGCTTCCTTGCCCTAATTTTCCTTTCACTTCCTCTTGTTCTTTAAGTTCTCATGCTTCTGGACTAGGGTTTTGATGAGTCCTTTTGGTACAAGACAAGAAGGATAAGAAGATTGAAGAGCAGGAAGAGAAAAAGGAGAAAAAAAAGTGGGGCAAGAAAAAAGAGAAAGGAAAGGATGTGGGTAAAAGGGAATATTAAAAGAGAGAAGAGAGGCACAGAAAGAGGGAGACAGGAGCAATATGGGTGTACACTAGGGTACTTTGATCCAATCTTATAAACCCCCAACTTCTGGGGATGTTGAGTTGGGTTGTTCCCTTGAGGTCAGTAGCTCTTTGCTAGCCTGTTCGGACACAGTACCCCACCTCCACCAAGCAGAGAGGAAAGACAAAAATGCTGTAAAAAAACTAAAACAAGCAAACAAAAGCTTTATGGGGCTCGGCGCCTATAGCTCAACCGGCTAAGGCACCAGCCAAGTACACCTAAGGTGGTGGGTTCGAAATCCCCAGCCCGGACCCGCCAAACAACAATGATGGCTGCAACCAAAAAATAGCCAGGTGTTGTGGCGGGTGCCGAGGCGGAGGCAGGAGACTCGCTTGAGCCCAGGAGTTGGAGGTTGCTGTGAGCTGTAATGCCACGGCACTCTGCCCAGGGGGACAGCTTGAGGC
>NW_003852632.1:354358-355476 GCF_000181295.1 Otolemur garnettii
AAAAAAAAAAAACAAGAAAGAAAAACAAAAACAAAAGTACCCCAAACAGACAACAAAACAAAACAAAGTGTTATATATATCTTGCTGAATATTGCCTGGGCAACAGGTGATCTTCTGGGGTATGAGATGTTAATCACAGTGCTGATATGGCTGTACGAGAGATGGAGATTGGAGGCCTCTGCTGATTTTTCAAACCACGTAGGGTGGAGAGCCTAAATTTCACCTCAGCTGGCTTAAAAGGCACTTTAAACTGCCAACCTGGGCTAAGCAGAAGCTTTCCTGGGAAAGCACTTGTCACTGGGATCACTCCTGAAGTGGCGCTCTACTTACTCAGTGCGCCTAAACGGATCTCACACTATGTCCCTGAGGACCAAGGCTGCAAGGCATCTCAGTCCCCACCTTTAGGCTGCTCAGTCACTAGATTACTCACTCCCACCCAATCCTTGCTCTGTGACCCTGAGGGTGGAGCTTGCTGGGGCAGTTCTCCCACAATGGCTCTGCCAGGCCCACAGTTGAACACTATTAGCTCCCTCTGGCTCAGTGGCTCAGTCTGGGGCCCTAGACAATGCTTAAAGTCCTCTGCTCTCTTGCCCAAGTTCTCCCAAGGTAGTTCAACTGACTGCCAAGTCCAAAAAAATACTCAAACAGCTCACAGGGAAGGCCTTTCCAGTTTGCAATCTTGCAGCTGCTGTACTTACAGCTGCTGGTGGGGGTAGACTAAACGCACATACACAAGCACTTACCAGTTCTCCACTACTTTTGTCCACCTTATGGGGTCCAGAGGTCCCTCGCTGACTCCCTATGTCTCCAAAGGTATGTTTCTGGGCTAATCCCACCAGCCAGAGATGCCTGCAATCTCCTCTCCCCAGACTCACCGTGTACAGTTGGAAGGAAGCTGTTAGTCAGCCACCATCTTGCTCCTCCCCTCTATTGCTGAGTTTGTTTTTTTAAAAGATTTTTTTAAAACTAAATCATAGCTGTGTACATTGATGCAATCATGAGGTACAGTGTGGTATTTTCATATACATTTTGAAATACTTTCATCAAACTGGTTAACGTAGCCTTCATGTCATTTTCTTAGTTATTGAGTTAAGACATTCATACTCTGCTTTTAGAAA
>NW_003852632.1:359103-360581 GCF_000181295.1 Otolemur garnettii
GCTTTCCATTAGCCTGGAATATAGATGACCATCCCTTCACCCTGAGTCTATATTTGTCTTTTAAGGTAAGATGAGATTCTTGTATACAACAAATGTCTGGTCTGAGTTTCTAGTAAAATTTTAGGTATTGAGTTGTTCAAAAGTCCAGTGGACATTTTTAATCCTTTCACCACTGTGGAATTAGAGTTTGATCAATAGTTTCTGAGTTAGTTTACTTTTGTGGTGGCGGATTGCACTGGTCATTATGGAGGATAGGTCTGAGAATATCCTGGAGAGCTGGTTTAGTTATGGCAAATTTCTTCAACCCATGGATGTCATTAAAGTATTTAATTTCTCCATCATAAATGAAACTCAGTTTAGCTGGATACAGGATCCTGGGCTGAAAGTTGTTTTATTTTAGGAGATTAAATGTCAATGACCACCCTCTTCTGGCCTGAAAGGTTTCGGCAGAGAGATCTGCAGTTATTCTAATATTCTTCCCCTTGTAGGATATGGTTTTCTTATATCTTGTTGATTTCAAGATTTTCTCTTTCATATTAACTTTAGTGAAGTTAATTATGATGTGTCTGGAGGTGTCTTATTTGGATTGAGTCATGCTGGGGTTCTGAAGCTGTCTGCTATCTGAATTTCAGAATCTCTTGGCATATCTGGAAAGTTCTCTTTCATAATTTCATAAAGAAGAGCCTCTGTGTTTTGTGAAGCTACTTCCTTGCCTTCAGGGATTCCTATCAGGTGAATATTAGTTTTCTTCGAATTATTCCAGAGCTCTCTGAGAGAATGATCTGTTTTTGCTTTCCATTTCTGATCCTCTTTGGATGCTTGGACTATTCAGAAGCTTTGCTTTCTACGTCTGAAATCCTTTCTTCTGCCTCCTGCATTCTGTTACCAAGGGATCCTACCTTATTTTTCCAATCTTTGAGGGCTGCAATCTCTTGCCTTAATGTTTCAAAATCTTTGGTGGTTTTATCTTTGAGTTCGTTGAATTCTTGAGTGAACTTTTGGAATGCTCATTGAAAATCTAATTCTATCTTTCCCTCTATTCTATTAATCTTATTTGCAATCAAATTCTGAATTTGATTTCTGACATCTCAGCCATCTGGGGGTCTTCAGTTTGGTCTGTCACATCCTTTCTTGGGGGGGGGTTGACCTACTCTGGTTATTCATATTACCAGCCACATCCTTTCTTGGGGGGGGGTTCGTCTACTCTGGTTATTCATATTACCAGAGATTTTCTGCTGATTGCGCCCCATGATTACCCTGTTTGGTTTTTCCCCTTGAGTTTTGTCAAGGACCTGTATGGTGTTATGGCCTGAGAGACTGGGGACCGGCTTGGTGTGGTGGGGCTAAGTGGCTCTGTCTTATTATCAGCTTGTCTCTGTCCTACCCTAGTGAATCAGTTACTCTTGGTTAAAGTCTCTGCTGTGGGCTCGGCGCCTATAGCTCAACCGGCTAAGGCGCCAGCCACATACACCTAAGGT
>NW_003852632.1:360821-363461 GCF_000181295.1 Otolemur garnettii
AAAAAAAAAAAAAGTCTCTGCTGTGGAGAAATACCAGTAATTAAGTCGCCCCGCTCCCGCAAACAACAACTGAGCAAGGAAAATCAAACCTTCCCTCAACCATATACCCAGAGTGCCACTTTGGATAGTCTTTGGGTGATTTGCCTGGTTCAAAAGGTCTAAATTGGTTGTCCCAGTTGGCACCTGTCTCAGGTGGGAGAATTCAAATGTCTCCAGCAGCTAGATAAGAAAGTTCTGCTCGCAGCTCAGATATAACTTGCTCCAGTGCTCCAAGAGGGCAAAGGGACCCACCAGAAAATGAATTAGTCTGGGAGGGTTGGTACCTCCTTCCCCACCTTGCACTCAGTCACTGCTAATCCCACAGGGCTGTGACAGTTCACTCCAGCAAGCAACTGCTACCGGGATTTATGACTGCCAGAGTCACCTGGAAATCTGAGTTCGGGAGGGGAAAATCAGGCCTGACAATCTTATTATAGGCTGGGGTAGCTCACTCAGTTCCAGCCCCGTGCCTAGTTGATGTTGCTCCAGCTAAATTCCTCTGCAGGTCAGATGCTGATAAGAAACTCAGCCATGGGCAGCAAGCAATTAGAGTTTACACTCAGGTGTCAATTCCAACCTCTGCCCACTGCCTTTGTCTCAGCTATGTTACCCTGAGGGCTAGGTGCTATTACGGTCAGATAACCAGTCCCTGTAAGTCTGTGAGTTGCATGTATTCTAGTCCCCGCCCTCCACCCAGGTCAGTAGTCACAGAACTTCCCAAATCCCCTCCTCCAGTGGCTTCACGGGAGAAAAATTCCTGAAACCTCTGGTTGCCCAGAGAGACAGTGCATGTCTGTCTGGAATGGCCTTAGGGATGTGAGCCCCTCCTGGTGCTGTAGCTGCCACTCTCAGGATACCACCACTCCTGTGCAGCTCCCTCTCAGCTGACCGACCTCTGCTCACTCTCGTGCTAGAGAATCAGCATGGACCAGCACCAGCCCTTTCCCCCTCCACTTCTCTCAAGGAAATGCCCAAGAATCTGGACTCCATGGGTGACAAACCTCCAGACCTTGGGGTCAGAGTGGGGGGGGGAATCCTCAGAGTTCAGAGTTGCAAGTAGGGAATATATACAGTTTTATACAGTTTTACAGTTTTATGCCTGGCAGGAGGATGCCATGGCATGACAGCAGGGGTCAGAGGTTCAGTTTTTAGGGGATCTATCCTGTGGGGTAGAGTAGGAGGATGTTTGAACTCTGTTTGCTTGTTTTTATGGAGTAAACTGAGAGCCCTTTTGTGGGGGAGGGAACTCCCATCCACTTGGTGGTGGATTTTGTACCTTTTGATTGTATTTTTGGGGTCACAGCGTGCCTCAGCAAGGTTGAAGTGTGTTCTTCAATCTTCTCTCTTAGCTCTGCTCCAAACCATCAGCTCCCTTGCTAAACTTCTGTCCTTTAAGTCTCTTTCTGGACAGAAGCCTTTGTAAAAAGATGGCTGCAGTCCACCATCTTGTCTCCGTCCCCTATTGCTGAGTTTTGAGTTCTTTCTCTATTCTAGATATGAGATTTGCAAACATTTTCTTCCTGTCTATAGCTTGTCTTTTCATTTTCTTAACAGCATCTTTTTCAAGTATAAGTTTTTAATTATGATAAAGCCCAATTTACCAATTTTTTTCTTTTAATTGTGCTGTTGATGTTAAGCCTAAAATGACTCACCCAGTCCTGGCATCCAAAGGTTTTCTCTTTAAAGTTTTATAGGTTTATGTTTTATACTTAAACCTCAGATCTATTTTGAGTTAATATTTTAAATGTGAAATTTAGGTTGAGATCCATTTTTTTTTTTTTTTTTTGGCCTATGGACTTTTGTATAATCTGTTGAAAGCCTATCCTTCCTCCATTGAGTTATTTTATTTTACACCTTGGTCAGAAGCCCGATGACCACACTCCTGAGGTTCTACTTGGACACTCTCTGTTCTCTTCCTTCATCTGCACTGATCTCTTCACCAATATCATAGTCCTAATTACTGCAACTACAATTATGTAAGTTGAAATTGGGCACACTAATTCCTCCTACTTCATTTGTTTTCAACATTGTTTTATCTACTCCAGCTTTTCTTTTGCATTTCCATATAAGTTTAATATATGCTTGCGCACATCTACAAACATTTTTCTAGGATTTTAATGGATCTTCATGCCTTTTGGGAAAAATGAGCATCTCCACAGCTGCACCCAATCATGGCCATGTACCAAAAGTTGCCACAGCACACCTCTCTATACCCAACCACTGCCACAGCACACCTCTCTGCACCAACCACTGCCACAGCGCACCTCTCTGTAGCCAACCACTGCCACAGCACACCTCTCTGCACCAACCACAGCCACAGCACACCTCTCTGCACCACTGACACAGAACACCTCTCTTCAGCCAACCACTGCCACAGCGCACCTCTCTGCACCAACCACTGCCACAGCACACCTCCTTGCACCACTGACACAGAACACCTCTCTATACCCAACCACTGCCACAGTGCACCTCTCTGTACCAACCACAGCCACAGCGCACCTCTCTGCAAAAAACACTGCCACAGCGCACCTCTCTGCACCAACCACTGCTACAGAACACTTCTCTGCACCAACTGCGACCACAGCACACCTCTCTGCACCA
>NW_003852632.1:363650-367409 GCF_000181295.1 Otolemur garnettii
GCCACAGCACACCTCTCTGCACCACTGACACAGAACACCTCTCTGCAGCCAACCACTGCCACAGCGCACCTCTCTGCACCACTGACACAGCACACCTCTCTGCACCAACTGTGGCCATAGCACACCTCTTTGCATGTTTAGATCATCTCCAATTAATCAGCATTCTGTAGTTTGGACAAGTCCTGTATATGGTTCATTATATTTGTACCTAAATATTTTATTTTTAGTTGTACTATGTTTTTAGCTTTTGTTTCCAAGGGTTACTCGCTATTATTTATATGTTAATCTTTTATCCTGCAGCTTTGCTGATTATGCTTATTCATTCTAGGAGGTTTTTTTGGTGTGCTTATTTGTTTTCTGAAGATTCTTTGAGATTTTCTACACGGACCACAGTGTCATCTGTAAATAGGGACAGTTTTATGTCTTCTTTTCTGATATGTTTGCCTTTTCCCCCCCCTTTCTTGCCTTTGAGTGCTGACCAGCCCACTCTTAAAGCACTCTGTCAGAATCTAACATTTGGCTTCCACTGTGAGCCAGGTCTCAGGTCTGATACAGAGAAGTGAGCAGATGATGCACATATAGGGATGGAATGCACAGACCTGGAGAGGCAGGGTGGACAGGGCAAGGCTAGGGTTGGCAGGTGAGATTTGCACTCACCCACCCATCAGCCCTGAGTCTAGAATGATTCCTTTTGTTTCTCTCCCCTACCCCATGCACACATACTCCTAACAATGAAACACTCAAAGAAAAGCTGAGCAGGGATTGACAGAAGCTATAAACCTATATGGGCCTTTAGAGAAAAAGTAAAACCAAACCCACTTCTCCTCATTTGTGCACATCTGTTTCAGCAAGTGGACTTTCAGCAAGTGGACTGGCTTTCTGGGCAAGTAAAAGGCCACTGAGAGATTCAGACCGAGATTTTCTCACATTATCTAATCACTGGCTAAGACTGGGAATGCAAAATTTCAGGAAGTTTTCTTTTTCTACATAATCTTATAAACAAATCATGAAAAAGAGACATCTGAATTTCTTCCAGAAATGGGTTCATATATTCTTGCCGTAATTTATGTGCCAGCAGGATCTTACTACAGTTAGCCTCACTGCATTTCCAACTGTTAGTGTTAGAAAGGTTACCCAAAGATGAACTTTCCTAGCAAGAAAAGCAGATAAACTTGAAAATCAACTTTCCAAAGAGGGAAGTGATCAGAGTCCAGACGTACAAAGTTCTGTAATAGAACAAGCTAACAGCACAGGTGCTCAGAGGTACAAAGTGCTCTCTCCTCAGGTGTGCGCTCCTGCGGCCAGCAGTACGTGCAGGATGTGAGGTCTGAGATGTCCTTGAAGATTGCTGTCAACTTCTGCACCCCTCTGAGGCTAGGGCCATCTCTAGCCATGGCTAGTCATTAAAGTTAAAGAGGCACCATATGTTAACATAATCGCACTTGGAGAAGGACCTTGAAGATATCCTTCAGGAGAAACAACAGGAAGCAGGGAGGCATACCATGTGAATCTAATAAAGTCCCTATGGAGACACAGGACTGTAACAGATGCAAGGGTTGCTGAGAAGGGAGACCTGTCAACTCATGTCCTTCAGGGCTAGGAGGCACATTCCCCAGCCTGCAGATGCTGCTGGAGATGGGTATTGGCTCTGAAGAGCACTGGGGGTGGAGAGGACACCTTTCCATTACAGTGTAGAAGTTCATTCCTTCTTTGTAGTTTTCTGTGATTCAATAATTTCTATGCTGCTGTTATCCCTTTCAGTCCTGTCCCTCTGCTTAAGAAGGTAAGATGCTTCCAAAGTCTGCAGTGCTCAGTGAGGGTGGTGAGGCCTTCATGGCCCAAGGAGAGCGGCAGGCCAGGCAGACACTGAGCACCTTCTGCAGGGTGACACACACGCTCAGCCTACTGAAGGCTTTTCATGCAGCCAGGGGCTTTGGGTATTGATTAAAACAACATAAAACCGGTGGGGTGCCTTATAGCATAGTGGTTACGGTGCCAGCCACATACAACGGCACCAAAAAAAATAGTTGGACGTTGTGGCGGGCACCTGTAGTTCCAGCTACTTGGGAGGCTGAGGCAAGAGAATCACTTAAGCCCAAGACTTTGAGGTTGCTCTGAGCTGTGATGCCACCGCACTCTATTGAGGGCAACATAGTGAGACTGTGTCTCAAAAAAGAAGAAAGAAAAAACAACAACATGAAATTGAACATCAACATTTCCAACTCATTTGTTATAACAAAATACAAAGAGCAACTAATTTTAACTTTAGAATATTCTCTGATTTGTTTTAATAATTCTCGATTTTTTTTTTTTTTTTTTTGCCGTTTTTTGGCCAGGGCCAGGTTTGAACCCGCCACCTCCAGCATATGGGGCTAGTGCCCTAGTCCTTGAGACACAGGCGCTGCCCTAATTCTCAAATTTTTAAAAGAAAGAAAAGAAATATTCCAAAGATTATAAAGGTCTAGGAATAATTAAATAGAGATACTTATACGGAGCAAACTTAATATTTCTTAGAATCAAAAAATCCATTTTCTTTCCTGGATTTTGTTTGTGAGATATACAGGAAGCTGCTGAAACCTAAGTACAAAATGCATGAAAGGGGAAGGGATGGGGGAACTGATTTAAGACCACTTTGGAAGAAGTCTCACAAAGTCAACTCAAGCGTCTGAAGTGATATAATGCACAGATGTTTCTCCAGAGGTTAATAAGAGCCAAGGCTCCCCATCTTGGGAGGATGAAGGTGCTGGGAAGTGAGGCTACACACAAGCAGAGACCGTCACTGAGTCTATCCTCCTCTGGCCTTCCAGCCTGGAAAGGCAGCTGTCCAGCCCAGTATCACCCATGTACCTAAGAGCCAGTACTGGGGTTAGTCCTGGGGAAAGATGGCAGAGCATGTCTGCTGGGGACTGAAGGAGAGAGTGGGACAGGGGCTGGCACCCAGGGGAGTCTTAGAAACACACATAGACAGTTAAGAAGAAAATGAGGTTCCTGCCTCAATGCCATTTGAAACAATGCTAAATTTACACATTTTTACACAAATTTTACTAATATTTTAAAGTAGTAAATGATTGACTTCCTCTGGCCTCATCATAGCGGGTATTACTCATCTTGATGGCTAAATGACAAATGTCATTTGGAAAACCAACTATTCAAAGAAAAGGCAACCAAGATTTCCTCAAGCTCTAGCACACAGAAAGAAGTAAACATGGCAAGTCTTCTTTATGGTACGCTAGAAGGCCACCTGATGCTGGTGGTTCACTTGCCCATTCTTTCAGTTATTTCCGCATTTTTCACCCCATCTGATACTACCTCACATAACTACTCCCAAATCTTCACAGGGCAACCCAAGACTGCCTGAACCACTTTCTCTTGGGTGTGGACAGAGTGGAATTTGCTCTAGGATTTAAGGCACAGTGGTGCTAACAAGTGAGGAAGCAGCCTGGCCCATGGATCAGATTCATCTTCAGAGAGCTCAGAAAATTTTTTTAACCAAACACATATTTTGGGCATAAAATGTTCTTAAAATTTGTCTTGCTGTTGCTAATTTCCCTGTACCTATTATTGTGGTACTCACAACTCTCCAAGAGGGTTCATTTGGAAAATGAATACTTCAGACCAGTCATTTGCACAGTGGGCCTTTCAGGTGGCCTGCAATGACAGAACTATTTTCTTCTAATACCTTATTTTCCTTTCTCACTTTCATTCTCCCATTTTCCAGAGGCTCACGATGCATTATAGTACAATAGACTGAATTCAGAA
>NW_003852632.1:367673-378787 GCF_000181295.1 Otolemur garnettii
GGGAGGCTGAGGCAAGAGAATTGCTTGAACCCAAGAGTTTTAGGTTGCTGTGAGCCATGGTGGCATGGCACTCTACTGAGGGTGACAAAGTGAGACTCTGTCTCAAAATAAATAAATAAATAATAAAAAAGAAAAGAAAAGAAATAAGAAACTATTTTTTAGTAAAAATAAATGTTATTTAGGTAAATTAATGTGTTGCAATTTTTTTCAGTTTTAATTTCAAATATAGTAAATGTTGATAAATAAAACCCACATTTAAAAAACCTCTTTGGGTCCTTGATAACTTATTTGCAGTTTTTGGCTGGGGCCAGGTTTGAACCCACCACCTCCAGTATACAGGGCCGGCGCCTTACTTCTTTGAGCCACAGGTGTTGCTCCTGATAACTTTTTTTTTTTTTTTTTAAAGAGATGGGGTCTCAGTTTGTTGCCCAGGCTGGAGTACACTGGTGTGATCATAGCTCACTGCATCTTCAGCTCTTGGGCTCAAGTAATCATCCAAAACTTCCTGGGGTTGTAGGTGCCACCACCACACCTCACTGGTCCTCAGACATCTTTAAGAGTATCAAGGGGTCATGAAAGACAGGAGTTTGGAGGCACTTTTGAGACTGTCTCCCTCTCCTGCCTGATGTAGGCCACACACGTGCTTGTATCTCTGCTCACATAGCAGAGACTACAGACCTCAGCATTTCTAATAGGTTGTCTGTTTGTTTGTTTATTTATTTATTTAGACAGAGTCTCCTTCTGTCACTCGGGCTACACCACTGTGGTGTAACTCTAGCTCACAGCAACCTCAAACTTCTAGGCGTAAGTGATCCTCCTGATCAGCCTCCTGAGTAGCTGAGACTACAGGTGCCCACCACAATGCCTGGCTAGTTTTTCTATTTTTAGTAGAGACAGGGTCTTGCTCTTGATCAGGTTGGTCTCAAAGTCCTGGATTTAAGGAATGCTCCTGCTTTGGCCTCTCAGAGTGCTGGGACTACAGGTGTGAACCATCACTCCAGGCTGTATTTTCGGACATATTAAAATTATTTGTAAAATTAGATGAATGCATGTGGGTTATTTGTTTTTTTTTTTAGATGGAGCCTCAGGCTATCCCCCTGGGTAGAGTGCCAAGGCATCACAGCTCACAGCAACCTCCAACTCCTGGGCTCAAGCGAGTCTCCTGCCTCAGCCTCCCAAGTAGCTGGGACTACAGGCGCCCACCACAACGCCCGGCCATTTTTTGGTTGCAGCCATCATTGTTGTTTGGCGGGCCTGGGCTGGGGATTCGAACCCGCCACCTTAGGTGTATGTGGCTGGAGCCTTAGCCACTTGAGCCACAGGCGCCGAGCCCATGTGGGTTATTTGTAAATAATGAAACACTTTCTCTAACTCCGTTCTTTCCTGTGGCCCAACACTCAACCAGAAAATACTTGTAGGAGCAGGCTAATGTGCAGTGTCGAGAGAGACTTGAGGGGACTGTGAGAAAGGGAGATCCTCCCAGGGCTCCAGAGGCTGTGGGTCATACCTGTTTGCCTGGCCAGGGGCCAGTATCTCTAGGCACTGCCTTGGCTCCTACTGCAAACATCACAGCAAAGACTACACAGTCTAGAGGACATGATTCCTACAAGAATCACTGTAGCTTTTGTGCGAGGACATAGGGAGTCTCTGTGGAGAGGTCACCCACGTGGCCCCTTTAAAGTGGCTCTGCCCTACCTCACCCTCTCTATCTGGGACCTATTGCCAGCTGAAATCCTCTTGCTTAGTTAGTGCTGCTATTTTCATATCCTTACAAAATCACGAGCCTCTTGAGAGCTCATCGTGTCTGTCCTCTGGGCAATCCTAGTGCCCACAAGAGTATCTGGTGCCAAGGAGGCAAGTAGCACTGGCCTGGAGGAGTGTGGCTGGGCACCCCACTTCCTAGAGGGAGGTTCTTGTCACTCCTCACAGGCTCCCTCAGGGCTTCAGCTTGACAAGTTTTCATGAGCTCTGATATCCTTAAGAAACCCCTTGTTTATTTCTACCATTCTGGGAGGTTGAGGCAGGTGGATTACTTGAACTCAGGAGTTTGAGACCAGCATGAACAAGAACAAGACTTTGCCTCTACTAAAAAAATAGCTAGGCCTTGTAAAAGACACCTGTAGTCTCAGCTACATAGGAGGCTGAGATAAGAGGATGGCTTGAACCCAAGAGCTTGAGGTTGCTACAAGCTATGTTGCCATGGCACTCTACCCAGGGTGGCAGAGTAAGACTCTGCCTCAAAAAAACAAACAAACAAAAAAAAACCAGAAAACAAAAACCACGGCTTCTGATTTCTGATACTTTCTTTCCCCTAACCATACTTGTTCATTTTATTCATATACTCTCAGACTCAATGCTAGTTGGAGATATGGTTTAGATATAATTAAGAAACAAGAATGCCTTCCAGAAGGTATCTTATGTCCTTTTATGTTACCTTTATATACACAAAGGTCAACCTTGAATGAATTAAGCAAACTTTTGCCTTGATACTGAAATGTATTTCCTTCTATTACCAAGAGATAGCCCAAGAGATCATTAATAAATTGGTTAGGAGCCATGGAAACCTTGAGACCCCAGCAGGATTAGATTAGCAGTGGCTGTATCATTAGGCTGGGCATGGTGAGATGGGGCTATGGCTTTGGAAAGCAGTTTGGGAGTAATCCAGCCATTCATCTCCTAGGTGTCTGCCCAAGAACTAAGAACTTATGTCCACACAGAAACTTGTACGTGAAGTCCATAGCAGGATTATTCATGATAATAATAAAGTAGAAACAATGCAAATGTCCATCAACTGATGAGTGGATAAATAATTCTAATCTATCTATACAATGAAATGTTAATTAGCCATAGAAAGAATGAAATTCTGATACATGCTACATCATAGATGAACCCTGAAAACATTCTGCTAAAGTAAAAACATCAAACACAATAGGTTGCTTACTGCATGATTTCATTTACAGACAGGCAAGTCCACAAGGACAGAGCAGAGTGGTGGCTGCCAAGGGCTGGGGGAGTAGAGAGTTGCTGCTAATGAGGATGAGGCTTCCTTTGAGGGTGTTGAACATGCTCTGGAACTGGACAGTGGTGACAGTTGCACATCTTTGTGAACACAATAAAAACCGATGATATGTACACTTTAAGGCCACATTTGTGGTATGTAAATTACATCTCAATGGAGCTGCTATTTAAAAAGTGTCATTAACTTAAGACAGAGGCCTCCAGCAAGGAGACCACAAACCCGACCCGAAATACCTTCATCGTTATACATCATTCAGCTCTGCTTAACTATTTTGTAACATCATTTTCCTTCCCTTTCCCTGAAATCTCCCACCCAAACTGACCTCCAAACTTCCAGGAAACGAAAAGCTGGGTTTCTGCCATGAACTACTAATGCCATTATCTTGACTGGAAAGCTAACCCTGGACCCAGTGGGCAGCATGAGGGCTGGGAGGCAGGAGGAAAGACTGGCCAGGAGAACTACACTGTCCTCAGCACCCTTCTTGTGAAGTGGTTGCTTTTCCTTTTTCCTAAGTCAAGACAGGTCATGGAATGCTAGCTCTATGTATCTACAACTGCTTGGCCACGAGCACCCCCATGTGTGTGCCTACACCCTACTAAGCCAAGTGTGCTGGTGCTGTGGGCACTTCCTCTGCCACAGGAGCTGGTTGTGGGCATGGGCAGGACAGCTGTGTCTGTGGAAGCTGGGGAGAACATGGCTTAGAATACAAAGAAAAATACCTACTTTCACCTTGACTTTCCATGAACATGTGGATGATATAAAGATGTGGACAATGCTGGCAGCAGGCTGTCCTGACTGTTGGATGAATTCTGTATTTAAACCTATTGCTAAGTCATAAGATACTGGAAGACTGTGCACACCACAGAGCAGCATGCCAATCACCCTTCTGGTAACTCTGCAGTAGCAGAGTGGGTGGGTATGGCAGAGCAGGCCAGGTGGGGGACTGCAGAAAATATTCCATGAACACCTGATCAATGCAGAGAATTAGTAGACATGTCCCAAAACTAGTTCACTGAATTTCAGGAAGATACTTTTCAAATTATAGCTAGTTGGTGAAACTGAAAAAAAGGAAATTAAAATGCACATCTGAAATTAAGCCTTTTGTACTCTTCCTTTGGATCATTGCTTAAATTTATATAATTATGTAAGATAAATTTGTAACTCTAGAGTGCTGTACTTTTATAGAACATCTACTAGTTATATTAAAAAATGTCCTTCTGATTACCCTACCAGACTTCAAGCTATATTACAAACCCACAGTAATCAAAACAGCATGGTGGGCTTGGCGCCCGTAGCTTAGCAGTTGGGGTAATGGCCACATACATGGAGGCAGGCAGGTTTGAACCTGGCCTGGGCCTGCTAAACAACAATGAAAACTGCAGCAAATATATAGCTGGGCATTGTGGTGGGTGCCTGTAATCCCAGCTACTTGGGAAGCTGAGGCAAGAGAATTACTTAAGCCCAAGAGTTAGATGTTTCTGTGAGCTCTGATGCCACAGCACTCTACTGAGGATGACATAGTGAGACTCTGTCTCAAAAACAAACACCCCCCCCCCAAACAAACAGCATGGTATTGGCACAAAAATAGACACATAGACATATGGAACAGAATACAAAACCAAGAGATGAAACCCATCTCTACTTGCCATCTGATCTTTGATATGATAAATGAAACAAAAGCTTAGGGGAAAAAAATCCCTATTCAACAAATGTTGCTGGAAGAACTGGATAACCATGTGTAAAAGACTGAAACTCAACCCACATCTTTCACCCCTTACAAAAATTGACTCAAGATGGATAAGAGACTTAAATCTAAGACATGAAATGATAAAAATCTTAGAAGAAAGTGTGAGGAAAACTCTTGATGGTGTTGTATTGGAGAAAGATTTTATGACAAAGTCTTCAAGAGCCATCTCAACAACAACAAAAATGAACAAATGTGACTTAATTAAGCTGAAAAGCTTCTGGACACAACAAGCAAAACAAAAAGACAGCTTTCAGAATGGAAAAAGATATTTGCAGGGTATGAATCTGACAAAGGGTTGATAATTAGAATCTATAGAGAACTCAAATAGATCAATAGAAAAGGAGTAAATACCCTTGTAATATGCTCCATAGGTGTAGGCCCACCATTAACCCTCCCTCTATTGAAACTTCCCCCCCTTCCCTCCTTATTGTAAGGATACAAGTCAAATTTATCAAGTATTACCCTACTTCTGATTACCCTACCAGACTTCAAGCTATATTACAAACCCACAGTAATCAAAACAGCATGGTGGGCTTGGCGCCTGTAGCTTAGCAGTTGGGGTAATGGCCACATACATGGACCACAAATGTCTTAACACTATGATTAAGTAAATGAGGTGAAAGCTATGTTAATTAGTAGGATGTAAGCACTCCAATTTGTATAAATAATCAACACATTGAATCCCACAAAGGCATAAATGTATTCATGATCTATGTATATATGACTTAATAAAAAAAATAAAATAAAAAAATAGAAAAGTAGTAAATAATCCCATCTACCACTAGGAAAGAGATTTCACAAAACTTTCTCTGATAAAGATAGATGACTGGCTAACAAACATTTGAAAACATGCTCATTTTCCCTGATCGTCAGAGAAATACAAATCAAAACCACCCTAAGATATTACCTATACCCAGTGAGAATAGCCCATATCACGTTTCAAAGCTGCAGCTGCTGGTGTGGATATGGAAAGAAGGGAACAGTTTACTCTGCTGGTGGGACTGTAAACTCATATACGACCTTTTTGGAAGGAAGTATAGAGAATCCTCGAAGAATTCAAATTAGACCCCTCCATTTGTCAATTCCATTACTAGGCATCTACCCAGAAGGAAAAAAATCCTTTGGGCAGTGCCTGTGGCTCAAAGGAGTAGGGTGGCCAGCCCCATATGCTGGAGGTGGTGGGTTCAAACCCAGCCCCAGCCAAAAACTGCAAAAAAGAAAAAAATATCCTTTTATCATAAGGACATTTGCACTAGACTGTTTGTTGCAACTCAATTTACAATCACCAAAATGTGAGAACAGCCTAAATGCCTGCCAACACAGGAATGGATTAACAAGGTGTGGTATATGTATACCATGGAATACTATTCAGCCATTAAAAAAGATGGAGACTTTACATCTTTTGTAAAGTCTGGATGGAGACAGAACACATTCTTCTTGGTAAAGCATCACAAGAATGCAGAAGCAAGAATCTAGGGTACTCAATTCTAATATGAAGGCAGTAGATGAGCTAATACAAGGGGTGGAGTAGGGGAATGAGGGATTAGGGAGACAGAAGGAGGGAGGGGAATGGGGGGGTCATGATATATGGCACACCTCTTGGGGGTGGGACACAATTACAAGAGGGATTTTTTCCTAACAACCACAATCAGTATAACCTAATTCTCTGTACCCTTGACAAATCTCAAACAATTAAAAAGAAATATCCTTCCTAATATCAACTCTCACCTCAAGATTTGGGACATAAAATTATTAATTAGTATAATAACTTTGTAAAAAACAAGTCCCTTAGACCCCCCCCAACACACACACTTTTGTTGTACCTCATCAGGAAATCACACATGTACACTCAGCTGCACAGGGAACCAGGAAATTCTGGAACATGTCACTGTCTGTACTGGCAGCTCTCTGTCTGGGCTGCCTGGGGTTCTGGTTCTCCCAGAGTCTCAGGTGACCTGTTCACTAGCCAGCATGTAGGTAGGAACACCCCAGTTTCCAAACAATATCTGTCGCCCTAACTCTTGATAAATATGTATTTTTTTAAGCAAATATTGCAAATGTGCTTTGATACTTGAAATTTAAAAAAAACTGCCTCCTCACAATTCATTCTATTATGAATCCACACATCAAATAACTTTCCCTCAAAGACTTTGAAGACCTTTCTTCAAAGACTGAACCTTCTTAAAATAATTCACACTGACATATGAGATAATGAAGAGGAAAGCAAAACCCTCTTTACTGATGGGCTAGGCTTCAACTTAATTAGTAAACTGCCTGCATGGCCTGGATGGGCTTGAGGAGGTGAGGAGGTGGTACCTGGGACCTTTCCTACTTGCTTCCTGGGTGGGCAGCTGGCATTTCTAAGCATCTCATTCAAGTACTCATGACTCCTGCCAGTCACAGACAGTCACAGTAAGGACGAGGCAGTGACTTGTGCTGCAGGCAGATCTTTGGCATGGACTATCCCTGCCTCCACTCCACAGCCCAGGTGTATGGAACTAGGCTGAGCCTCAGGCTACCGGAATGGAAGCAGAATCTGCTTTCTAGCAACATGAAGGTAGGTTTAGCCCTGCCTTTCCACTTTCTAGCTGTATGGAATAGGGTGAAATATTTACTCTTGACCTTGTTTAAGTCCCTCACCTGTGAAAGGGATAAGATGGCACCTGCTCTGAGAGGTTATTCTGAGGGTGACATAGGTGCACGATAAATGGCATAAACACCTTGATATATGGTATAAACACCCATTTGACTTCTGCACTTCACTGTTTCCCTTGATACCAAAGTTAACTTCCTATAAGCGGATTTCTGGGCCACGGGGAAAAGAGAAACAACCTCCCTCTGTTCTGGGAGTGTCCTGGTTAAATGTGGCCTGGCCCAGAAAAGTCACATGTCCAACCAGCCATTTCAGAAACTCTTATGATACTTCCTGGGGCCCTGCCTGTGGGTCATGAAAACGAGTCCAGTCACATTCTCTACAGCCCCACTCTGGGATCATTACACCAAATAAAAATACCATTCATGACCTCGGGATAGGTGGAGATTTCTTTCTTTTTCTTTTTAAATATTTATTTTTATTATTTTTTATTAAATCATAACTTTGTACATTGATGTACTTATGGGGTTCAGGGTACTGCTTTGATATACAGTGTGAAATGCTTACATTGAACTAACACATCCATCACAATTATACTCATTTCTTAATAGTTTTGAAATGTACCATTGCATCATGCACATTAGGTGAGGTCCCCCTACATACCCTCCCTCCTCTCATATCTTCCCTTCTACTTTCTGGACTATAGTTATGTTTTGCCATTTATATGAATGTGTAGGTGATTATATATTGATTTCATAGTACTATTGAGTACATTGGATACTTTCCCCCCCATTCTTGAGATACTTTACTAAGAAGAATATGTTCCAGCTCCATCCATGTAAACATAAAGGATGTGAAGGCTCCATCTTTTTTTATGTCTGCATAGAATTCCACGGTGTACATATACCACAATTTGTTAATCCATTCCTGGGTTGATGGGCCCTTGTGCTGTTTCCATGTCTTGGCTATTATGAATTGGGCTGCAATAACATTCTGGTGCAAATGTCCTTGTTGTAAAATAATTTTTGATCATCTGGGTATATACCTAGTAGAGGAATTGCAGGATCGAACAGTAGGTCTACTTTTAGTTCCTTGAGTGTTCTCCAAATTTCCTTCCAAAAAGGACATATTAGCCTGCATTCCCACCAGCAATGTAGAAGTGTTCTCTTCTCCCCTCATCCACACCAACATCTGTAGTTTTGGGATTTTGTGATGTGGGCTAATCTTACTGAGTTAGATGATATCTTAAAGTGGTTTTGATTTTCATTTCTCTGATGATTAAGGATGATGAGCATTTTTTCATGTGTCTGTAGGCCATGCACCTGTATTCATCAGAGAAGTTTCTGTTCAAGTCTCTTGCCCACATAGAAATGGGGTTATTTGTTCTTTTCTTATTGATTAGTTTGAGTTCTCTGTAGATTCTCATTATCAGACTTTTGTCAGAAGTGTAACCTGCAAAGATCTCCCATTCTGAAGGTTGTCTGTTTGCTTTACTTACTGTGCACTTGGCTGTTTGATCAGATCCCAGTAATGTATTTCTGGTATTGTTTCAATTGTTCAGGGGCTCCTCCTCATAAAAGATTCTCCCAGGCCAATTTCTTCAAGTGTTTTTTTCCTGAACTCTCTTCTAGTATTTTTATAGTTTTATGTCTTAAGTTTAAATCTTTCATCCAGTGTGAATCAATTTTTGTTAATGGTGAAAGGTGGGGGTCCAGTTTCAGTCTTCTAACAGGTCACCAGCCAGTTCACCCAGCACTGTGTTAAACAGGGAGTCTTTCCCCCACTGAATATTTTTGAGAGGCTTGTTAAAGATCAAATGATCATAAGAATCTGGGTTAATCTCTTGGTTCTCTATTCTGTTCCATAAATCTACTGCTCTGTTTTTATGTTAGTACCATGCTATTTTGATCACTGTAGATTTATGGTATAGCCTGGAGTCTGGTAATGTGATGTGATTTGTTCTTATTTCTGCATAATGTATTTGCTATTAGAGGTTTTTTTCTGATTCCATATAAAACAAAGTACTATTTTTTCAAGTTCTTTAAATTATGACAATGGTGCTTTAATAGAGATTGCATTAAATCTGTATATTGCTTTGAGTAGTATGGACATTTTAACAATGTTGATTCTTCCCAGCCACGAGCATGGTATGTTTTTCCATTTGTTAACATCTTCAGCTATTTCTTTTCTCAGAGTTTCATAGTTCTCCTTATAGAGATCTTTCATGTCCTTTGTTAGGTAAATTCCCAGATATTTCATCTCCTTTAGGAGATTTCTTAAACAAGCACAAAAGAAAGTACTAATCATAAAGGAAAAGGTTGATGTATTTGAGAAATTGGTACTTCTGCTAATAAAAAGAACAAAAAGAAAAACTACCTGTAGCACATAAACCATGTATGTATGTGGCCAATGAAGAATGCATGTTCAGAATATATAAAGCTCCACCCCCTGCCCCCCAACAATAAGCAAAAGACTGAAAAGCACTTCAACAATCTGGAGACACAGATGGCAAGAGGCTCTCAGCCTCCCTGTGATTAGGAACGGCAATTGAAACCACAATGAGATTCTACTACAGCCCTATCAGGCTGAAAAAAAAACTAGAAAAAAGACATCTAAATATACCCAATAATGGAAAGAAAGTAGTTAATTAGGAATATACTATAATTCTAACAGGAATGGAGACTCAAAGGCCAGTCATGCTGGTTCATGCATATAATTCTACCACTTTGGGAGGCCAAGGTTGGGGGAATGCTTGAGGCCAAGAATTTGAGACAAGCCTGAGAACATAGCTAGATCCTATCTCCACAAAAACTAGAAACTCTAGCTGGGCATGGTAGCAGGCACTTGTAGTCCCAGCTACTTGGGAGGCTGAGGCAGGAGGATGTCTTGAGCCCAAGAGTTATAGGTTGTTGTGAGCAAGGCTGACACCTCTAGCCTGAGTGACAGAACGAGATTGTCTCATAAAAAAAAAAAAAAAGAAAGGTAAGGGAGACTGGAACTTCCAGTTTTGGAAGATAGCTTGGTATTATCTACTGAAGGTGAGGAACAACCCTGCCCCGACAATAGGCACTCCTGTGCCTAGAAGACAACATCAGAGGCTCTTGCCACTGTTTTGAGTGGCTGGGAATGCCTAGAACAACTGCACGGATAAACAGTGTATAAATGCACAAGATAGAGTGAAAATGAACAAACCTGAGCTCCTTGCAGTATCAAATGAATGACTCTTACAGAGTTTATCAGTTTAACAACACATCAACTGCACACATATACTCACGCAAGGGTGAGCCCCCATACCAGGCTCCTTTTGCAGCTGGGCCGAGGAGTTTCTGGTGAGTAAAAGAAGCAAAACACAAAGAATACACAAGTATGATGCCACCTCTATTGAGTTCAAAAGCAGGTGGAACCTAAATAAAGTGGAAATGCTGTAAGGTAACCACCTGAGGAACTGTAACAACCTGGCCACCATAAGGAATGAGAAGACTGCACTGATACCAACACATGGTGCATGTCTGGTCTGTGAAGCTTAGGTCAACATAAACAGGCAGCCAATGCAGGAAGTGCTCAGCTGTGGACGGCCTACTGTTTATTTTTAAGGATATACACAATGTGGTAAAACTGTAAAGAAACCTGTGAAAGAAATGTCAGAACTGACAGGTCTCTAGGATGGGGAGCAGGAGGTGTCAGAGGAGCTATGTCAGAAGTGACAGGACTAGGATGGGGAGCAGGAGATGTGAGAGGAGAAATGTCAGGAGTGA
>NW_003852632.1:389436-399389 GCF_000181295.1 Otolemur garnettii
GGTCTCTAGGACAGGGAGCAGGAGGTGTGAGAGGAGCAATGTCAGAAGTGACAGGTCTTCAGGATGGGGCGCAGGAAGTGTCAGAGGAGCAATGTCAGAAGTGACTGGTCTCTAGGACGGGGAGCAGGGGATGTCAGAAGAGAAATGTCAGAACTGAGAGGTTTCTATGGTGGGGAGGAGGATGTGTCAGCAGAGACTTGCAGCAAGCTAATTTGAGATACTGGCTATGTTTTTTTCCTTGTATTCAGTGGTAGCTTCATGATTGTGCTTTATTGATTTATTTGTTATTCATTAATTTACAAGTATGCTGTCTCTCTTATCTTTGCTATATCTCACAGTAAAAATGGTTAAAATAAAGAAAGGCAGCATGTACATGGCTGCAGGAATGTGATCTGTAGCTCTGCTTTGAAGTGGCAAAAACTGGAACCACCATGACTGTCTATCAGGAGATGGGCATCCTCATAGGATTAAGTGAAGAAAGTAAACCACATCTTTTTGTTTACAACTATGTTTATACTAGTGGAGAAAGATGTGAATGATTATTCACTGGGGTGATATCAACTGACTAAAGGGCAAAAGCAAATTTAATTTTCTTCATAATTTATGTTAATTACTTCAACAACAATGACCAACAAAAGCAATAGATATGTTATTAACTCATTTACAGATAGTATCAAAAGTCCTAATCTGAGCCTTTTAGAAATGTTTGGCTCAGGTTCAACAGCTGTGAACCTAACAACCAACCCCATTTTTGGTAGTTTTAGGGAGGGAAGTAAATTAACTTGCTTTTATTTTTTTTAAACCATCATGAAAATTACCTTTCTTAAAAACTCATATTTTCATCAATAAATGTCTAAGTAAACTTTAAAAAAAATCTCTAACCAAGCAGCTCATGGTCAGTTACTCTGATATCCTTCTTAGTTACCCCAGACAATTTCTAGTATAGATAGCTTATTGTTATTGTTTAACAAAAACAATGGAAAACACCAAGAATCCAAATTAATATCAACATCACTGATAAGAAATAATCAGATTTCTGTTTTGAAGGCCAGGGGTTCTACTATAAAAGGAATGGGAAATTTACAGAAATGAATTCCCCTAAAACTGGGAGTGATTAAATATCAGCTATAAGTAAACAAAATGCAGGCTTTGGATTTGGTGGAGCTGGCTCTAGGCCCAGCTCACACACATGGAGCCAAATTACTTAATCTCAGTGAGCTTCAGGGTCTTTATGTAAAAAAATAAATCCCTTCACCTAACTTGTCAGCCAGTTTGAGCATTAAATGCAAAAGCAGAGTGACTATAGTAACACTCAAACTTTCTTTGCGTTCCACTTTTAGCATCACGTATTAACTGACGGATATCTCATTGGCAGATGATAAAGATTTAAGAGTATTCCATCCAAAATGAAAATTCTCCAAATTTAGGAACACAGCTAATAAAAGCATATTTAAATTACATATTTGGATTTCATATTTGAGATGAATGAAGGGGTATTTCCATTCTCCATCATATTACTACCAATGATCCTATGATAATAACTATTGCCACAAACTATTAACCCGAGAGAGAAAAAACTATATCAAATATGTGAAATGTGTATATGTGTAATTTATCCTCAAGAGCTGCTTTCCAACTAGGGTGCTGGATTCCCAAAGAGCCAGGTAGGAAGATGATGGTGGCTCAGTTTCAAACGGAGCCAACACCCCAATTGGATTTGCCAGCTGAGCTACATAATAAGAAATGTTTTAAAACTACTGACTTCCTATTGGTCTGATTTTGGTGGAGAGGAGGATGTGAGGTTGTAGAGGGAAGATTCTTCTAAAAGAAAGGATGAATGAAAAAGAAAAAGAAAACCTTCCTATTTACTGAATTCTAAACTTAATGTTGTGCTACAAGGTAAATTGGTTAGTTAAGTTACTAACCTGGAGGATAAGGAGTTTTACACAGTCTGGTAAAACTGGTTTCTCTTATCCCTCTTTAAACTAAATCTCTCCATACTTTTAATTCTATTGGCTTCATTATCTAGCCTTTCCCCTCATTATCAGGTAATTGACAAGGCCTAGCAATTTCCAACTAGATTTATTTTCTTCCTTTGAAAAATGGAACACTTCCAAACTGCATCATTCTTTGAAATTACTCTTGTCTTTCTTTTCTCATTTTGTTTGTAAAAAGAGACAAGAAAATCTTGGATCAATATTGGCTAGATTTCTACTTTTTCACTTAATTAGAAAGGAGAAGAAAAGTTGGAGGAAAAAGGGAAGAACCAGTTCTTATACGATGTTGCATATTGTATAGAACACTTTCCTGTGCATCATCTCATGGCATTCTCCTAACAATTTTAGGAAGTTGATGTTATTTATTCTGATGACAACTGAGGATGAAATTAGTACTAGGCAATCAGCAAATTTAAGGCCCAAGTTGAGTCACAACTGCTTCCCCAAAGTGAGCAGGGATGCTGCCTGAAGTTTTTGTTTTGTTAATCAGCAAGTCCCCTTACATAAGCTTGGCCCACACAGTCAAATAACTCAGAGAGAACTTGGATCTACTGTGTCCCTTGGTTATGCAGGGGTAGGTAGTGGAGTGGAGGAGGAAGACCAAAGTCACTTTTGATATGACTACTAAAAAAAAACTACTAAGAAACAGTTTGTTCTGGTTCAGACTGCATTTGACTGATTAATCAGGTCTTTACTCTGCTGGCTGTTAAGGAGGACACAAAGACAAACAGCTCTTGGGCCCTGAACAGCAGGCTACTTTTAGTCAAAAGATATAGGTTGAGTGTCCCTCATCTGAAAATCTTAAAACTTTTTGGTAACCAACATGACACTCACAGGAAATGCTCATTGGAGCATTTCAGATTTCAAATTTTTGGAATAAAAATATTCCAAAATCTTAAATTCAAAGCACTTCTGACCTCAAGCATTTTATTTATTTATTTATTTTTAATTAAAAAAATCTTTTTTTGAGACAGTCTCACTTTGTTACCCTTGGAAGAGATGTCGTGGCATCATAACTCACAGTAACCTCAAACTCTTGGGCACAATTGATCCTCTTGCTTCAGCCTCCCAAGTAGCTGGAACTACAGGTGCCTACCACAGTGCCTGGCCATTTTTAGAGACAGGGTCTCGATCTTGTTTAGGCTGGTCTCAAACTCCTGAGCTCAAGCAATCCACCCGCCTTGGCTTCCCAGAGTGCTGGGATTACAGGCATGAGCCACAATGCCTGGCCATGGTCCTAAGCATTTTAGATCTGTACTGGAAAAATGAGTTTATAGGTGGGAGAGTCAGCTCATTCTACCCTTAGTGCTCTTCCACAGGCCTCTACTTAGAAATTCCAACCAAAGACCTCCTCTTTTGGTGACTGAGAAGAGGAAGAAAGCTACCCATCTCAGCAAAAGTTTTATTAACTGCCCTCTAGATTGGAAAGGCCTTGAGGACTGGAGCATCATGGAGCATCATGGACTCATGCATCCATTCATCATGGACTTCATGCATCCATGCTAAGTTGATGTTTAATAAATGAATAAATGAAGAGACAACAACACAGAAAAGATTGTAGTCAAAGCAGAACTTCTTATGTAATAGACAATAATGTGAATTTATTTTTGGTGAATAGCGGTAAATATAGTCTAAAAGCTTAAAATACTTTTACTTCAGTAGCTAAAGGGCAGGTACTCTGGCAGGGATGCTGGCAACTGTTCACCCCTAGTCTGCACAGTTCAAAGAGAATCTCTCAGGTGGTCTGTGGCTCGCCTCCATCCTGCTGCGTGTGCTCCTGGGGGTGTTCCAAGCACTGCTGTAGCCTGTTGTTTTCCCTTAGCATGCTTTAATCAATGTCTTGATTTTCACTCTCATGGATAGTGAAAGATTTGATAAAGTAGACATAAAACTGGTTTTCTTTTTTCTTTTTTTTTTTTTTACCATTTATTTGAAAAAGGTTTTCTCTGATTTTTTTTATTAAATCATAGCTATGTATATTAATGCAATCATGGGGTACAATATGCTGGTTTTATATACAATTTGAAATATTTTCATCAAACTGGTTAACATAGCCTTCATGGCATTTTCTTAGTTTTTGTGTTAAGACATTTATATTCTTACACCTATTAAATTTCACATGTACCCTTGTAAGATGCACCGTAGGTGTGGTCCCACCAATTACTCTCCTTCTACCCATTCTCCACTGTCCTCTCCCCTCCCTCTCCCCTTTCCCCTTCTTCTTGGGCTATAATTGGGTTATAGCTTTCATAAGAAAGCTATAAATTGGTTTCATAGTAGGGCTGAGTACATTGATACTTTTTCTTCCCTTCTTGAGATACTTTGCTAAGAAGAATATGTTCCAGCTACATGATGTACATATACCACAATTTATTAATCCATTCATGGGTAGATGGGCACTTGGGCCTCTTCCTGACTTAGTAATTATAAATTGGGCTGCAATAAACATTCTGGTACAAATATCTTTGTTATAATGTAATTTTTGGAGAAATTTTCATTGAAAAATAAAGGTGGGCTCGGTGCCCATAGCACAGTGGTTACAGCACCAGCCTGGCTGGTGGTTTCAAACTCAGCCTGGGCCGGCTAAACAACAGTGACAACAGCAACAAAAACAAAAAAATAGCCAGGCACTGTGGCAGGCACCTACAGTCCCAGCAACATGGGAGGCTGAGGCAAGAGAAACACTTAAGCCCAAGAGTTTATGGTTGCTGTGAGCTGTGATGCCACAGGACTCTACCCAGGGTGACATAGTGAGACTCTGTCACAAAAAAAAAAAAAAAAAAAAAGTAAGATAAAGGTGATGTCTAATTTATAGGGGTACCCATTTTAAGAAACAAATCCTTGTCCTTATTTCCCCAATACAGCCTTAATAGCCAATGCTAATAATTGGCATTTTTTTTGGGAGCCCTGTTCCCTAAGTTGTATCTTTTTGATATATGTGGAATTATGCTGAGAAGTTACATTTAAAGAGTAAATCTTCTTCAACTGCACATATAAAACATTTGAGATTTTCATGACTTAGTTTAAGCACTTTCTAGCCAACTGGTTCATTTTAACTTTTTAAAATTGAGGTAAAATTCATATAACATAAAATTAGCCATTTTAGTGCACGTTTCAGTGGTAATTAGTACTTTCATAATGCTGTGCATACATTACCTCTATTGGTTCAGAATATTTTCATTAGCTCTGAAGGAGACCCCCCCATTACAGTCACTCCCACTGCCCCTCCTCGAGTCCCTGGCCCCACCAAGCTGCTGTCTCCATAAGCCTCTGGAGTCACGCTGCACCAGGCCTCTGTCCTGGCTTCTTTCATCTGGCACAGTAATTTCAAGGTCTATCCACGTTGTAACACATTCCTTTCAGTCAGTTCACTTTGGACTTGCTGAAAACCTCTTTTGTGGCCACTTCACGTCTTCCAAGTTTGAAGACAATTTCTTACTTTACTTTGAATTCTGTTTCTGTGTTTGCATCAAAAGGGTGTTTGGAACAATTATCAGTTTGGCTTAATTATATCCCTTTGATTTTATTATTGGTGTTATATCTCATAATCTTCTGGCCTTGGCATGTAATGCCTTTTTTTTTCACTTGATTAAATCATCAAGGATTCATGATTAATGTGGTGCTGATGAAAATGGAGAAACTAAAATTTGGATATATATTGCTCAAGTTACTGTATATCTGTACATTTCTTTTTCATTTTAATGACAAAATAAGTTTATAAATCAAAGATTAAAATTTATAACTTTTCCTGATTATCCTCATTGTTCTTTTTTAAAATATACAGTATCAAAACTATTTTAACTAGATGAAGTTATTGAGTAAAGACCTCCTTATCTTAGAATTAATATAATTAAAGCAATAACACATATAAGGGTATGAATAAACTGCTGCAGCTTTAAAGAGTTATATATTTTAATCATAATTTGTGTGATTTGGGCCTAGAAACTTATTCTAAATGTCTTTCCTTTAAAATAAAAATAAAATTCATAATCTTTATTAGAATCACTAATAAAAATAATTGTCAGTTTACAGTAACAACAAAGACACTCAGAAACAAACTGAGTAAGCAAGTGATAATTAGGAAAATAGATCGCATCTTCCTAAAATTAGCTATTCCAAAGAAAATATCTTGTAGATCTTACTTTACCTTCCAAAATGCTCTGTTAAAAAAACATAATCCAGATGATTAGAACTCATTATTTTAGTAGAAAATCATACAAAGCTTTAGAAAACAAGCCCATCCTACTAACCCTGAAAAGTAAAGAAATAACCTCAAACTCTAAAGCAGCTTAAAGGTCATTTTGTCCAGTTCTTTCATTTTCAGAAAATCAGAGGCCACATCTATTGGCACTGGAGTAGAGTCAGCCATGCAACCCTGGGCTTCCGGTTTCAGTTTAAAGCCCTTCCCACCATACCCTGAGTGCCCATGTGCTCCTGAATTAGGAACAAACACACAAACCTAAGAAATGATGTCAAGAGGCAAGTACTTGAGAGTACAAGGTCAGTACATATGCAATATTAACAGCATCAAAAGCTGACATCCCGGCACTGGTAATCAGAAGCGGGGGTCCATCATTAACAACAGCTACTCAAATGGACTTCTAGCTAGTCTCTGTTACTTATACCTCCAAGTACAATTGTTAAATATAGATTCAAAAATCCCATTCCTAAAGGAATAAAAAGATTTAATCTTACGTCAAACACTAGTGAAGGTAACACTTGGGAGAAAGAAAAAAAACCCCACAGGGAAAACACAAAGTGTACCTCTAGACGGAGTCCGGGCTGGAAGTGACCGAATACCACTGCTGGGGCTACTTCTGCTGAGGGGCCCTGGTCTGAGTCAGCACTCTCCCTAAGTGACACTCTACTCTCCTTTCCGAAACTTGTGTGAAATCACGAGGAACAACTTTATTTTTCAAAATTATTAAAGCTTACAAATGTCCCTTAAAACAGCACTTCTAAGCACAGCAGTTATCAAGGAGATTGTGGACCTCAAACCCCAAGGGAAGTGTGTGGCTTTTAAAAAGGGTGGCTTTGTTGAAGAGGGAAAAGCAAAGGAAGGAAAATACTATTGAAATTTCTTATCCCAGGAGAGCTCTTACTGCTACATATTTCCTATTAAAGGAGCATCCGAAAGGATTCTCCAGTAAATAACCCAGCCCAGCAGAGCCCAGCCGGACACCTCGTTTTCTCTACAGAGTCTGTGTGCTTTGGGTCTCACTCAGCTGGAGAGATAGAAGCACACAGCCCAGCAGCCTGGCCAGTCACCTCACCTGTGCACGGTCAGCTAATTGCTGAGCCTCTTTCTCCCTCACTGAGTTCTGTGTGACTTAAAAGCGGCAAGGACAGCACGATGCCCATACAACTGTTTTCCTGAGAAAAACCAGTAAAGAATGCCCACACTCTCCCCAAATTTGATACAGCAGTTCCCAACATACCCTCGTTCACCTCTCCTCAGACTCAGTGAGGAGACTGTCTATCCCCAGAGGGGCATGGACAGCATAGTTGTCACCTGCAGTATAAGAGGAGCTGTGGACAAACCAGTCTCGGCTAAAATTGGCTCCAGTAATTATCAAAACTAGGCCAGGTGTGGTGGCTCACACCTGTAATCCCAGCACTCTAGGAGTCCAAGGTAGGCAGACCACCTGCACTCACAGGTTCAAGACCAGCCTAAGCTGGAGTGAGACCTCCATCTCTAAAAATAGCCAGGTGTTGTGGTGGGCGCCGGTAGACCCTGGGAGGCTGAGGCAAGGGAATTGCTTGAGCCCAAGAGTCTGAGGTTGTTGTGAGCTGTGATGCCACAGCACTCGACCCAAGTGAGACTCTGTTTCAAAAAAAAAAAAAAAGTTCAAAACTACACATTCAAATCTTGTTGAAAAATATCCTAAAATGAACCCAAGGAAACACCTAACTTCCATTCCACAAATACTTATTATATGCCTATCACACATGAGGAATTCTGCCACACAGAGGAAGTACAATAGTGAATGAGAGGCAGCACCTGACTGAGGGAGCCACTATCCAGCTGCAAGGGCCTAGCCCTGGGACCAAGCACACAGTCCAGCGTACTGCTAGTGCCTCTACATGCTGACAGCCAAGGCTCTAGGCAAGGACTAGAGCATGTTTGTGACCAAGATAGGGCCATCAGGAGGCCCCGTGCGGGGCAGACACGCAGCCCAGCAAGTGAGGAGGAGGTGGTGTGTGGTGCAGCCAGCAGGGTGGGTGGAGGAGGTGATGTGTGACGAGGCTAGTGGGGTAGCTGGAGGAGGTTGTACATGTTGTACATGTGTTGGGGAGAGGTCAGGCTCATCATGCAGGCCAGTGGGGGTGAGTGGAGGAGGTGGACACAGTTGCAGGCCAGCACAAGGATGGGGAGGGGTGGGGGGACAGCAATTCCATTCTGTGATGCATCTCAATGTTCTTTGTGGGAATGGTGATGTTCCTGTATTATTTACTAAAAAAGGGGGGGGGGGCACATTCACCCTATGCCTGAAATTGTCACATTACTGACATTAAAACATACCTCTCTGGTGGGACATAGGTCAGCAGGCCACACTCTGGCCACCACGGTGCAGGTGGAGAAAAGGAAGGAGAGGGCGGCCTGGTGGTACCTGTGAGGAAGACAGACGGTGGCAGGGAGGCATGGGACTGGCCTTTAAGAAAAAGCAGATGCAGAGGCTGAGGGGTGGGGAGCTAAGATCAGACTTTCTAAGGAATGTCCATAACCTGCCCATGGGATTCATTAGTTTTTGTGCATGTGGGCTAAGATTGGCTTCTGATGTAAAATTTGTCAGCACTTAATCTGCTACCATAAAAACAAAAGCTGGTCCTCAAACAACTAATTGGCTTATTCTCTGAAATTCACTGACCTGCCATGCTGTGGAAGCTGAGCAGGCAGCAGCCCTCTGGGGACCTCACTGTGGGGAGGAGGAGGCTAAATGGCTGTGTGTCCTCCCATCCCAGCTCCAGCCCCAGCCCCAGCCCCAGCTCAGATCGGTCTCCCTCTCTCCAGAGCCTAAGTCCCAACGCCTTCTGTGCCCCACCAGGTGGCTGCACTAAGTCTGTTCTCTGTGTGTACAATGGCCTGGTGGTACCTGCTCCACCAGTGTCTTGGAGAGTCTCGTCCTGGCTTCCACAGAGGAAGTACTATGGTGCTCTAGGTATGAGTCACAGCTCTGAAAAGAGCTCTGTGCATACCTGTCCTCTGTTCTTCCCTCAGCTGTGGTGGGAGTTTCCCTGCCAGTCTATTCGAAGGACAACAGGAAAGCAATTTCACTGCATGTGCAGTTTTATAAACTCTTCTTTTCTTCACTCAACTTATAGGGACCTTAACTTCTTAGGAATCAATGCAAAATCCCTAATAATAGGATTCAGGCTTCATCTAACTTCATCTGACTTTATACCTCAGTATATTCTGGTTTAGGATAAATATTTCAAATCTAGCATAGCTCAAGGCCACAGCAAGTAGCCAGGGACATGCACAAATAGATACTAAATAATATTTATTGAATAAATGAGTGAATTATCTTTCCTATAAACCTTGCTTCTCTCTCTGTATACATCTCTCTACTTTTATGTCTTCACAGATAACATCTTTCCAATTTAAAGAGACTTTTCTTCCTGCCAGATCAAGATGTTTAAAGCATTGTTCTTATTTTTTCATGAAATCTTCTGAGATTAGTTGGCTAAGACATAGTCATTCCAGTCACTACCTGCCCTAATACTTGTGCCTGTCCTGTTTTTGGTTCAAATGAACAAAATTCAAAGATCACATCAGCTGTTTCTTTTGTCATTTTCAACACTTAGAGCCTCTATACACATTTTGTGCTGACAAAATGCTATTTCCAAGGTTTTCTCCAATACTTTACTTTAAAAAGGCCTTTAAAGAAGTATACTTAAGGCTCAGTGCCTGTGGCTCAAGCGGCCTAACGCGCCAGCCACATACACCTAAGGTGG
>NW_003852632.1:399588-402689 GCF_000181295.1 Otolemur garnettii
AAAAAAAAAAAAAAAAAAAAGAAGTCTACTTAAAAAAGCACCTATAAACTAGTAGTACTGTACACTTTAGGTTCAGGGATTAATGATTTTTGTTTTAACAAGTTGGGAAATAAGTAATAGTGGGATTTTTGAACTAAAAGAGGTTCCCTGCCAACCACCCTCCCCCACCAAAAAATTCCATACCAATTATAGGATAACATATTTCAGGAAATTTCTTTCCTTTTTCTCAATATTACCCTATTATATAAAATAAAAGCATATAATAACCTGCAATAAAAAAGATAAAGCTCACACACTGAATTATGACACCAAAGCAATGTGACCTCTCAGCTTGTTTGACCTATTAAACTGTGCACAGGCCACTTGGAAGCATAGAGGTCAGGGGACACCCTCAGGAAAAAGTCACCAGATAGTCAGCAGGAGCATCTAGAGGGACAAAGCAGGGGACAGCTGTGGTCTGCCAGTGTACCTGCATCACCAGCATTGTTTTCAAAACTATAGTTTTAAACTTAAATCCAGGCTGGTTTTCTGACTCTTCTCACTCTGGGTAGTCAATGTAGACACTCAAATCCAAAACTACTGTCTTTCAGAGAAAAACAAGGTACGCCACTGTTTTTCTGGACCAAAGCTGGTGGGGGCTGCTTCCCGAGCAGTGGCTCTGTGGTCCTTAGGCCCCTTTAACAAAGCTGTTCAGCTCACTATAGTCATGGGCCAGATGAAATCTGCTAGGCCAGATCTGAAAGGCTTTACGACTTAAACTCAAACATACAACAGTTGGTGGTGCCCGTAGCTCAGTAGGTAGGGTGCCAGGCACATATACCCAGGCTGGTGGGTTAGAACCCAGCCTGGGACAGCTAAACAACAATGACAACTACAACAAAAAAATAGATGGGCATTGTGGCTGGTACCTGTAGTCCCAGCTACTTGGGAGGCTGAGACAAGAGAATCACTTACACCCAGGAGTTTGAGGTTGCTGTGAACTGTGACTCCATGGCACTCTACCGAGGGTGACATAATGAGACTCTGTCTCAAAAAAACAAAAAAACATACAATTGTCTTTCAATGGGGAAAAAGTCATTAGATATTAAAATTATAGATATTAGATATTAAAATTATAAAATTAATCATTTTAGGAAGAAGCATAATTTGTTAAGGTTTATGAGAAGTATATTTGTTAAAGTTTTGAGAGTTGCTATGAAATATGATAATTTGGGAAAAAAGAGAGAGACATTGTTGTGTTTACTGGGCCATGGGTGGATGACCGACAATGGGTGATGTCACTAATAGACAATTATAAAATCCAGCATTCCACAACTATTTAATAATTTGTTTTGAAGAAATGTAGTGAACAAAAAGACAATCTAAATATTTATTTGGATGGTTGCATGCCAAAATAATGTTAAATATATAAAGTAAAATTAATCTAAAACTAAAAAGCACCAAATACTTAGTTACTGACTTTAACATGGAAAGGGGTCCAGAAGTTTATCAGTCAATGACTTTTCTGGAATGCTTGGTGTATTTCCCCTGGAAATGTTGTAGATGGTAATAGCCAGGCTTCCAATGCGAACAACAAAAGCTAGGTTAATGTTATGTACAAGTGTGGCCATAAAGCATAACAGGGAAAGAACAGGACTTTACAGAGCCCAGGACTCCAACCCCAGGCCTGGCTGTGCTCCTCAACAGCCCTGTTTCCACATAATGGTTGCTCTGCAGTCTCTGGCCAGTGACCGCTTCCACCTGGAACACGGCAGGGCCCTTGACAGCTAGAGCCTTTCACATCTGCAGTGGGCTCAGGTGGGTGGTTCACTGTGGAGAGTGAGTGAAAGAGCATCCTGCTAAGCTGCCCAGGTAGACTTAACACCATCAACCCAGTCTCACAGGCAGGCGGAGATGTCATCTTGCCATAAGTGCTCTTAGTCTTCAACCCTGTGAATCTCAACTGTCTACAATGAATAGTCTAATGAGAACAAAAATGGAATTCAGCCTTCATGAGTATAGGCGAAAGGCCTATATGCCTCTGGCCAAAAAAAACTGTTTGAGAGAGAGCAGTGAAAAGACTTTGTGTAGGCATAGTTGTGAGGAACTGAGGCAGAATCCCATATGGCTGGGCTGTTTGTGGGCCTAAAAGCCCCCTGACCTAAGGTTGGCCTGGTCGATTGTGAGTGTAAAAACCCCCTGACTTAAGGCCCACAAGGGACTGGAGGTTTGCACACAAATTTCTGTATGCCCTAGAAGTTTCTTAATTGTGCCTTGTATTAAAGATCGAAGTAACTGCCTCCAAATGGGCAGGTCAGTAGGACAGACTTTCAAACCGTCTCTCTCCTCCATAGCCTCAGGCTTCATCAGATAAAAACAAAAGAAGTAATGGCTGACAACATTTTCTCCATTAAGTTATGTTAAACCGGGTTATGTTGAAAGGGTTATGCTTAAAAGGTGTATGTTGAGTGAATTATCAGATTACTATGGAGGAGCTACTTACAAGGTAATTAGTCATAAGATGTTCAAATGGATAATGCAGTAATTGGTGTCCAATGCACATGTGCAGAGGGAAGTCACTGATGTCCAGTGTGCATGTGCAGAGGGATTGTAATGAAGATTAATAAGGTCATTGCTGTACAGTGCACATGCACAAGATTGCCTATGTAAACCAACAATAAATAAAGAAAGCTTGCCATTTTGCCTGAGTGAGCAAATGGTCACCTTTATTTAAAATACAGTTTTAATAAGCGTGCTTATTCTTTGCGACATAGTTTTTCCATGAGACCCTAACGGCAACACATGAGGATAAAGTTCATGTGGCCTAATTAAGGTTTCCTCATATCTAGACACAATTTCCAAATATCTGGGCAAATCCCACCCCTCAAATCTACAATGCAACTACATTATAATACAATTGCCTTTTTACAAACAAAAGGAAACATTTGTTATGAAACACATCTATGTGGATCAAAAAAAATTCTTATATCTACTCAGTGCTTACAGGGAGTATCTATATAATATAGATGCACATGTGCATTGGACACCAAATGACTTCATTAATCCATTTGAACATCTTATGACTAACCAGAGAAACAAGCTCTTTTTTTTTTTTTTTTTTT
>NW_003852632.1:402908-412428 GCF_000181295.1 Otolemur garnettii
CCTTAGCCGGTTGAGCTATAGGCTCCAAGCCAGAAACAAGCTCTTGATCTGAGCTATCACTCACCCATTCTGTGCCACAGGACAAAGAATCCAGGCCCCAGGGAGAGCTGACTGCCTACTGAGGTCAGTCAGAAGAAATGTATAATAAACATCACAAGTTAGAATGGTAAAGCACAGGAGGATGCTATCACTAAATGCTTAAAATTCAAAATATCACACACTCATGAGGTTTTTTCTCCCTCAGATATTATTATAAGCTCAGACATTTATTAGAATTAAACATCAACATCATGAGAATTAATGAAAAAGGAATTACAGTAAGAGTGAGAAAATCCTCCACTCACAGCTTACACTAACTGACTATATGACTAGATACTTCCAATTGTTTTATCTTTTCCTAATTCGTAGATTTAAGATGATTACTGGAGATGTAGCAGATACATTTGGGCTAGATCTTTATACCCTTCCACCTCTGTTTGTTTAAAACCACATCTAAGGTGATGTGGTGTGAACTGAACAGAGAACAGAGCTTGCTTACTATGGAAAGCACAGAGATGTGACAACTTAAGAATTTTGTTTAAAGCTCATAAAAATCACAAAATGCCTTTTTACTAAATTAGATTTTTGTTAATATCAAATTGTCCTGCGAGGATGATTTATTGTTATTGTTAAGAAAACAGAAAAAAATCTTCGGAATTTAAACACATATGTATAACATTTTTATCATTTTTAATATGAGTTGCTAAATCTGCATAATATTTTTGTTGACAATTTTAATTTTTCCCCTAGAGGCACTCTGTGGGCTCAACATCTGGCCTGTTGTTATAGTCAAACTCTGAGATCCTGATTTATTGTCACTAAAAACAAAATTAGAGGTGAGTGTGGTAACTCATGCCTGTACTCCTAGCACTTTGGGAGGTGGAGGCAGGTGGATTGCTTGAGCTCATGAGTTCAAGACCAGCCTAAGCAAGAGCAAGATCCTGTCTCTACTAAAAATAGAAAAACTGCCCAGGCACCTGTAAGTCCCAGCTACTTGGGAGGCTGAGACAAGAGGATCACCTGAGCTCAAGAGATTGAGGTTCCTCTGAGCTATAATGATGCCATGACACTCTCCCCAGGGCAACAGATGAGACTCTGTCTCAAATAATTAAATAAATAAATAAAATAAGAGATGAAAGACTAATGAAAGAACCAGCCATTGCAGCAAACTGGATACCATTTTGGCATTTCCTCACCTTCCTCTGGCAGCCTTCTGTAGGACCTTCATTCCCACCAGGTTGTAGGACTTCCCTTCCAACTGTCTTCCCTTCAAGATGGAGGCCTCCAAGTGTACTTCACCAAACATTCTATCTTCTTGCACCAGAAGATAGACCCTGTAAAAAAGCATTCACATCAGCTCATTTTTTGTTTTATTTTGTAGAGATGAGATCTTGCTATGTTGCTAAGGCTAGTATTGAACTCCTGGGCTCAAGCAATCCTTCTGCTTCAGCCTCCCAAAGTGCTACGGTTACAAGCATGAGCCACCATGCTCAGGGCACATATGTTCTTTGAGGAGGCAGTTTGGGTTAATAAAGAAATCAAGATTTGGGCTGGGCACAGTGGCTCATGCCTGTAATCCGAGCACTCTGGGAGGTCTTGGTGGGTGTACTGCCTTAGCTCAGGATTTCGAGACCAGCCTCAGTGACAGTGAAATCCTCTTTCTACTAAAAATAGAAAAATTAGCTGGTGGTGGTGGTGTACACCTATAGTCCAGATACTTGGGAAACTAAGGTAAGAGGATTGCTTGAGCCCAAGAGTTTAAGGTTGCTGTGAGCTATGACACCATGCCACCCTAGCCTGGGGTAACAGTGAGACTGTCTCATAAACAAACAAACAAATAACAACAAAAAACCCCACCAGGATTCCTTCTCTTTTATTTCAAATCCACTGTAATCATCTTCCTAAATAGATGATTCAGGGTAAATAAAGTTGAATTCAAGCACACACTTTTTGGATTTCTACATGCAGATTATCATTATCTACAAAATACAGGTGATATCTCTTCTGGCATGAAACTAAACCCTAAATCCTAAGCCAAATGTGGTTGAAAAGCACATAATAATGACCAGTCTCTTAAACCAAACATACTATCACTGCCCAGAAATAGGATGCCCCCCCTTTCCCATTTTATCCTGTTTCTCATAAGGAAACATTTGTATTCTGCATGGATGCTCAATATTGAGAAAAGCTTCAGAGTAACATGATATGAACAGCAGTAAGGGGCTTTCTCTGAGAAGGTACATGTTTACAGACTTGCATATTGCAGCAGGGTAAATCACTGTCTCAACTTGCAGTAACACAGACATGATGGATATCCAGTGACATGATGGAATTCCTCCAGTTTTTAAGTGCTATATTCATCAAAGTCTATTTATGACTGAATTCCCAATCCTGCCACTTCATAAATTCAGGTAAATGAAGTTTTATTTGTCACAAAATGACACAGTCTCAGAAAATATTTTGTGGAGTCTGTTAGTCAGAAAACAATACCATAAAATAGACTATGGGACATAAAATTATATTAAAGGTAAGAATATAAAGGAAAGTACATGTTGAAAAAGAACAGATGACAAACAACGAACAAAGGAAAGTTAAATCTGAAGCCAGGAGCCTTAAGCACTGGCTTGGGAGAAGGGACAAGAACTTTAGACTCCTTGATGAATTCTTCCAGTCCATCAGACCTCATGGTTTGCAAGAGAAGCAAAGATCTATTGTGTCTGAAAAGAAAGTACCTTTCATTGGATTGCTAGTCTGTCACAGAGTGAGGTCAAATAAAAATCATCAAACACAAGAAACAATCTATTATATGGGGGAAAGTCTGAAGAAATAACAATAGACCAGCTAAGGACTTGAGATGTTAGAATTACATGAAATATAGAAAAACTATTTTAAAAAGGTAAAGTTCCCAACATAAAAACAGGAGACAAGAAACTATACAAAGTGACTTGGCAGACCTAAAGAAGAATGAAATAAAACTTTCAAAAAGAAAAGAGATAATCTATTGCAATAAAAAAAATCATTGAATGGGTGTAACAAATGGCTATATTTAATTCTGGAGTGTGTATATAAAATATGGGTTATAAATTTGAATAAATTACCTAGAAAGTAGCTTAAGAGCTGAGAGAGAAAAACAAGAGAAAAGGGTGGAGAAATACACAGGACAAAATGAGAAGGTCTAATGTATATCTAATAGGAATCCCAGAAAAAAAAAGATAGAGGAAAGAGAAGAGGTAGATATAGGAACAGAATTCTTCTCAAGTGATCTAAGATATAGGAAGAAAACCAGATACCAAGCAGAACAGCTATAAGAAACCCATTTGAATACACATACTCTAATAAAATGAGAGAATACCAAAGATGAAAAGATTTTAAAAGCAAGAATCACAAACTGAGAAGATCTAAAAAGAATATTTACAAGGGAATACGAAGCCAGTTTGTTGTATTTCAAACTGTATGTAAAACGAGCACATTGTACCCAATAAATGCATTATTGTACACAGCTATGATTCAATAAAAAAAAAGAATTCTGATGTGAAAAAAAATTTGATTTATATCAATCTTCTCAAGAGCAATGAATGAAGCCAGCAAACAGTGAAATGTTTTCAGAATTCTGAAGCTATAGGACTGTGCACCAGCAAAACCATTTTCTTTCTTTCTTTTTTTTTTTTTTGTGTGTGAGACAGAGCCTCAAGCTGTTGCCCTGGGTAGAGTGCTGTGGCATCACAACTCACAGCAACCTCCAACAGCAAAACCATTTTCAAGAATGATGGTAAAATTTTTAAACAAAGGAAAACCAGGAGCATTTTCCACCTACAGAGCCTGAAGTATTTAGTAAGATCTATTAACTTACTAATTACTAAAATGATTTCTAAATGATGTACTTTAGGAAGAAGGAAATTATCCTGAAATGGAGATCAGAGCTACATTAAGGCCCAGTGAGCAAAAATATAAACAAATCAAACATGGTAGACTAAAATAGCAATACAACCAAAATTGCATTGTGCCATTAATTTATACAAATAAAAAAAAAGGAAATCACAGTGCAAAAACGGACAATATTTTGAACTAGATGATGATAATACCACATGTCAAAACTCATGGATATTAAGATGATGCGTTAGGGAATTTGTAGCTTTAAATATAATAAACATAATGACTTTTCCTTTCTATATACGTTTTGATGCAGTTTGGATGGGGCGGGGTTCAAACCGGCAACCCTCGGTATATGAGGCTGTCGCCCTATTCACTGAGCCATAGGCTCCGCCCCCCCATATGTTTCTTAGTTAACTTCAATTCAGTAAGTCATATCTAGCTAGTTTCCTGAAGAGGGGAGAATGGAAAGTACATTTTTTTTCAAACCATTCATAGATTCCTACACTGGAACTAATTTTCCCACTCAGAGTTCAATCATGTTTTGTTTCCTCCCTTCTCTCCCAGAGCTGAGGTCTGTTTTAGTTTCCAATATGCTACGTGAGAGTAGGAATAAAAGTATACACTTTTAATGTTGAATTTATATTATTTTTGTCTATAGACCATTTAAAGGTCTCCTCACCCATGAACTGCCTCCTCCCCTGACTTGCCTGGCTATTCTCTGTCTAAAGAGGGAGGTCAAGGCAGGGTCACAGAGGGGACCAGGCTGCATTTTCTGAGAGGAAGCCTTAGGCTCTCCTGTACGAGGACAAGGTCCCAGTAGCCTTTAAGTTTGGTCTGACATTTCCCTAATTCTCAAATAACCAAGGAAGTGTGCTCTTGCCTATTCTGTCACGTTAGTTATGACTGTCACCCTTCACCTTGCCGCGTTCATGCCCAGCCACACACACTCAACCACCCTGTCCTTCCTTGCAGCTGTGGTTCAGTGGCAGGCTGGCACAGGCCCAAGGTAGAGTCATTACTGCCAACAGTACAGCTGGATTAAAACTGTGGCATTTCATAGACAGCCCAAACCAGAATTGGCTCATCAGCGACTCCACTGAATTCCACCCACTTGTCAATGTTTCCTGCTCAGTGCAACACTGTCTCCTAAAATCAGCAGTAGTGTGACAGGCCTGAGTAGAAATGGGCCCCATGGTCAACTTGCTCTTCCTGAACCATCAGATATTTACTACAAACTCTAGGCCTGAGTAGAAATGGGCCCTGTGATCAACTTGCTTTTCCTGAACCACCAGATATTACCACAAACTCTATCATAGTCAGTGGAACACAAGCAGCTTCCCAGGGAGGCAGCATCATGTTAATAACTCTGAATCTTGCAAAAGTTGCCTACCTGTATGAGCTTGAATTTACTCATTTCAACATAGGAAAAAGAGAACCTAACTTCTAGAGCTGCTGTGAGCATTATGGTGACTCATACTATATAGAGTTTGGCACAGTGATCAGTAGATACAGCTTTCCTTAGGGGAATATTTTGATCAATTTTTATAATAAAATTTTATAATTTCCTCCATATAATTTTTGTACATGTTTTGTTAGGTTTCTTCTAAGACTGCCTATGGTTTTGTGTGCTATTTTAAATGGTATTTTTGTTTGTTGCTGTGTTTTGGTCTATAGAATCACAACTGACATGTATATGGAACTTTTATAATCTATTGACCATCATATTTTATTATTTATAAATCTTTTTATGTAGTTGTATCTAATCATTTCATAATTCCAATTTTGCTTCTTCATTACCAATCTTTATACTTTGTAATTATTTTCTTTCCTGACTGCCTTTTAGGACCTTTAAGATAATAATAAAGAGAAGCCAGTGGCTTTCAGCATCCTTATCTTGCTCTTGTTTTGAAGGAAATGCCTTTAATGTTTATAGTTAAGAATGTTTCCTATGGTTTATTTTGGTAGATATGAACTATATCTACTATATTCATCCAGGTAGGGATTCCTAGTTTGCTAAGAAATTTTGTATTAAGAATGAGTATTGAGTCTCGTCAAATACATTTTCTGTATTAGTTGAAATGATTACAGTAGAACCTCCATTGTTGACCACCTCCCACACTGATCCCTTCCTTAAGTTGACCTAATTCTCATGGACCAGACATGTACCACATGTGCCTATTAGTACCCCCATAGGCCTACCTCCCTATGTTGACCAGTTTGTTACAGTCCTTTGGGTGGTCAAGTTACAGAGATTCTACTGGCTATATTTCTCTCCACTTAATTTTGTTAATGTGGTAAATGATCACAAATTCTTTCCAAGTGTTAAAATAATTTTTCACTTCTGATGTAAAAGTGAAGATCTTACGTGCTATGATTTATTTATGTTTATGATTGATATTGACCTTTATTTTTCATTTAGTATCGAGATCATTTATGTCTGCTTCATAGAATGAATTGATGAAGATTACATTTTTTCTTTGAAAAATTAAAAATAAAAAATTCAAATACAACATCTAAGTGATCTGTATTTTAACAATTTGGAAGAATTTGGTAATAAAATAATTTGGTTTTAGTGCTTTTTTTTTCTGAAAAGAATTTAAACTACCAACTCAATGTCTCTAATGATAAGTGAACTTCTTGAGCTTTCTAATTATTTTCTTCAGACATTTTAGAAACTTTCTCTAGGAATTTTTCCATTTTGTCTAAGTTTTCAAATTTATTAACATAAAGATGCTATAGTACTTTCTTATTGTGTTTCTTTTTTTCTAAGTTGTATTAATTTCACAAAAAAATACAGAGTACTTCACAAATGAGAGTGTCATCCTTACACAGGGCCATGCCAGACTACTCAGTATTGTTTTAATTTTAGTCTATGTGCTGCCAGTGTAAACTCATCTTACTAAGTCTCTAATCCTGATGGAGCTAATGTCTCTATTTTTCTTTTTATTTTATCTTTTTTTTTTTTTTTGAGATAGACCCTTACTTGGTCACCCTTGGTAGAATGCCATCATGTCACAGCTCACAGCAACCTCAAACTCTTGGGTTCAAGTGATCCTCTTGCCTCAGCCTCCCAAGTAGCTGGGACTATAAGCACCCACAGCAGCACTGGGCTATGTTTTAGAAATGGTCTCACTCTGGCTCAGACTGGTCTCGAACCTGTGAGCTCAGGCAATCCACCTGCCTCAGCCTCCCAAGTGCTTGGATTATAGGCACGAGACACCATGTCTGGCCTATTTTATCTTTTCTTTATTAATTTTCCTTGATTTTATAGAAAATGTCTTTAGTGTTTACAGTTAAGAATCCACACACACACATGCCTGAATAAGGAAGAATTTATTTATTAATTACTTTTTTTAGAGATGGGATCTTGCTCTGTCCCCAGGCTGGAGTGCAGCGGTGTGATCACAGCTCTCTGCAGCCTCAAACACCTGGGCTCAAGCAAACCTCTTGCATTATCCTCCCAAGTAGCTGGAATTACAGGTGTGGACCAGCATGCTTGGAAATTTTTTTTTTGTTTATAAAGTAGTTTCTCTATGTTTCCTAGGCTGGTCTTGAACTCCTGGCCTCAAGGAATTTTCCTGCTTTGGTCTCCCAAAGTGCCAGGATAATAGGCATGAGCTACCATGGTTGGCTATATATTTTTGTTTGCACTAAGGTGAGAGAGAATGTGTTCTCTAATAATGATTCTTTTAAATTTGTAGAGACTGTTTTCTGGCCTAGTACATAATCAATTCTTGTGAATGTTACATGTGAGAAGAATGTGTGTGCTCTAACAGGAAGAGAGAGTTTTGTATGTGACATGTAAGTCAAATTAGTTAAGGACTTTTCAAATTTTCTTTACTAACTTTTTGGTCTGCTTCACTGGTCAGTTATTTCACTAGTTAAATATGGCTGCATAACTAGTTACTGCACAAATTAAAAGCTTAGAATAACAAATATTAAATCTTTCACAGTGTTATGTGGGTTAGAGATTCATCACACTGATAGCATGTGTTGAGTGCCAGACACTGTTCTATTTGCATTAAGAGCTTGGTTATAATTATCCTCATTATAGGAGACTTCTATATTATACATAAAAGACTGAAAAGCAGAAAGGTTTACCATATTGCTCAACATCATGCAATAATAAATAAGGAACTCAGCTCAGCGCCTGAGGCTCAAGTGGCTAAGGCGCCAGCCACATACACCTAAGGTGGCAGGTTCGAATCCAGCCCGGACCCGCCAAACAAGAATGACAGCTGCAACCAAAAAATAGCCGGGCATTGTGGCAAGTGCCTGTGGTCCCAGCTACTTGGGAGGCTGAGGCAGGAGACTCGCTTGAGCCCAGGAGTTAGAGGTTGCTGTGAACTGTGAAGCCATGGCACTCTACCCAGGGGGATAGCTTGAGGCTCTGTCTCAAAAAAAATAAATAAATAAGAAACCGTAAAAATGAAATGAATACATAAGCATATTTGACACAAATATCTTTTTAAGTTTACAAAGTGGGAGATTATCAGCCTAATTTCTGAAGCTAAACTTCCATCAGAGTTCAAGTGTAGGTGCAATTGATCTATGCATTGCTGTAGTTAGCAATAAGGAAAAGACTTTCAGCCCAATGCACTGTGGACTAAAAGAATCCTGTATGTTGAAGGAATATTTTATGTCCCTATTGTCTAATATAGTAGCTGCTTGTAACCACTGAGTGCTAAAGATATGGCTAATGTAACAGAGGGACAGAATTTTTAATTTTTAACTAATTTTAATTAGCTCAAATACAAATAACTACATGACTAGTGGCCACCCTATTGGACAGCATAGTCTAAAGGCATAAGGAATAAAGGAACTGGCTAGGTTCAGCAGCTCACTCTTAGAATCCCAGAACTCTGGGAGGCTAAGATGGGTGGATTGCTTGAGCTCAGGATTTCCAGACCAACCTGAGCAAAAGTGAGACCCCATCTCTATTAAAAATAGAAAAAATTAGGGCAGCACCAAAGGCCCATATGCCAGAGGTGGTGGGGTCAAGCCCAGCCCTGGCCAAAAACTGCCAAACAACAACAACAACAACAACAACAACAAAAAACCCAAAACAAAACAAAATAGAAAAAACTAACCAGGCATTGTCCCAGTTACTCAGGAGACTGAAGCAAGAGTATAGGCAAAACGCCTATATGCCTCTGTCCAAAAAGGCCATTTGAGAGAGAGCAGTGAAAAGACTTTGTGCATGCATACTTGTGAGAAACTGAGGGGGAATCCCATGTGGCCAGGTTGGTTGTGGGCCTAACATGACCAAGGCTTTGGCTGGAATAGCATTTCCAGATTGCATTAAAGAATTAAGGTTGACTTTATAAGGCCAATGAAAAAGCCCTTTGGAAACTGGCCAGATACCCATCAGTAACCTTTCCTGATCTGTGGTAAGTGACAAAGGTCACTTGCTAGGAATGGAGTAACCTTTCCTGATCTGTGGTAAGTGACGAAGGTTGCTTGCTGACAGGTCCAGGAATGGTAATGTGTTAGGGGACCTCAAGAGAAGAGGAATTTACCCAATACATACAGGTGTCTAATGGCACAGATGAAACCTGGGCTCATGAAAGGCTTTTAAGAAGTCTAGCCTGAGAATTTCTTATAAAAG
>NW_003852632.1:412688-413349 GCF_000181295.1 Otolemur garnettii
GCAGCCGTCATTGTTGTTTGGCGGGTCCGGGCTGGGGATTCGAACCTGCCACCTTAGGTGTACGTGGCTGGTGCCTTAGCCGGTTGAGCTATAGGTGCGGAACCAAGAAGTTTCTTAAAGATTTGAAGTAACTGCCTCCAAATGGCATGATCAGTAGAACAGACATTCAAATTGTCTCTTTCCCCCATAGCCTCAGGTTTCATCAGATAAGAACAAAGAAAGTAATGGATGACAACATGTTCTTCATTAAGTTATGTTCAACCAGGTTATGTTGAAAGGGTTATGCTTAAAGGTGTATGCTCGGTGGATTATCAGATTACCAGGGAGGAGCTACTTACAGGGCAGATGGTCATAAGATGTTTAAATGGATTAATGAAGTCATTAATGTCCAATGCGCATGTGCAGAGAGATTGTAATGAAGAGTAATGAGGTCATTGCTGTATAGTGCACATGCACAAGATTGCCTATATAAACCAACAGTAAATAAAGAAAGCTCACCATTTTGCCTGAGCAAGCAGATGGTCACTTTTATTTAAAACTAAGGTGACTAGATGTCCCACTTTTGGCAGGACAGTCCCAATTTTTAACAATTTGTACTACGTCCTGTGGCGTTTTAAAAAAGTCCTGATTTTTGGAAAGAATGCATGACAAGCTAGGGAAC
>NW_003852632.1:413490-425561 GCF_000181295.1 Otolemur garnettii
TAATTGTTGAGAACTGATTATTGAGAACTGCTTACCAAAGTTTGTATTGTTGATCAGTTGTTAGAATTCGACCACCATTGTTTGGACTTAACAAAGGTATTTTTTGGCATTGGCAATGATGAAAACATTTTGTAACTGTCTCTCGGACGATACACATTGTACTGTGTGCTAGTTCTAGTTAAATATGTGATGTCAGCAAATCAGCTATTCAGATAATTTAGGTAATTAATTAATTAATTTATTTCATGAATTTAGCAGACAGTACTCATATTAATTATATTTTATAGTGGTGGCAAAGTCTAGCACTGGCCTTGAAAGTGACACTTATGACTTACGAGGTATCATTATTATTATTATTATTATTTGAGATAGAGCCTCAAGCTGTTCCCCTAGGTAGAGTGCCATGGCATCACAGCTCACAGCAACCTCCAACTCCTGGGCTGAAGCAAGTCTCCCGCCTCCACCTCCCAAGTAGCTAGGACTACAGGCGCTTGCCATAATGCCTAGCTAATTTTTGGTTGCAGCCATCATTGTTGTTCAGCGGGCCCAAGCTGTATTCGAACCCACCAGCTCAGGTGTATGTGGCTGGCGCCTTAGCCACTTGAGCCAGAGGCGCCGAGCCCGAGGTATCATTATTAAAAAACATATATATTGATAAGGAAAAGGTTAAATCTTGGGCATCAGCAAAAATCACAATAGAGAACAAATGCTTAGAAATATTTCATCCTTTTGAAACAAACCATATTCCATACAATAATGCACTAAAAATTGTGGGATACGCGCTGTCGTTACCAGGAACTAATGCTGCGACTGAATGCATTTTTTCTATGGTAAATAAAGTGTGAACATCAGAAAAATCACAATTAAGTGCTGAGACTTTGAAAGCCATTTTATGTGTGAAACATAATTTAACAAATTCTTGTGAAAAATTTCATGACCTTTTAAACAACAGCAATCTACTAAAAAGAATTCACTCAAATTAGAAATATGCCAAAGAATAAAATAATACTATACGTAATTTTAAAAAATGTATTACATTTGTAAATTGTACTTATGTTGAAATTTAAAAATATATATTCCAATACTATTTTTGCGTTCTATGAAAATTTTTGTTGCTCCATATAGACAAAATTTTTAATTAAGAACCACCCCCCCCACCTGCCCCACCCCTAGTCAATGGTGTCCCGCTTTACCAATGTCAAAATCTGGTCACCTTATTTAAAACACAATTTCAATAAGCGTGCTTATTCTTTGCGACATTGCTTTTCTGTGAGCCCCTTACAGCAACACAAGAGGATCTCTTTAGTCCAGGAGTTTGAGGTTGCTGTGAGCTACTATGCTACAGCACTCTACCCAGGGCAATGGAGTGAAACTCTGTCTCAAAAAATAACAAAAAAATCTTAAGAAAAAGAAATATAGAAACTGAAAATTATAAGTACTTAATAATTGTTCAATCAACCTGTCAAAGAGCAGTAAGTAAAAATTGATGATAACCCTTAGAAAACCACAGCATAAGTGAACAAGAGGTTATTTCAATAGCTTTCCATTTAAAAAGGTCCCTAAATTATGTTTTATAAAACACTAATATTCACAAAGTGTTAGTGTTTTTCAAAAATCATTATCATCACCAAAATGTTGTTAGCAATATTTTTTCTAAAATGTATTTTAGCAGCTTTATGGAGAAAAACATCAAAAGCATGCATAATTATTACTGTGTTCAATCTCCTTGATAATACAATACTGTATATTCAAGAACATCAGGAAATCACTTAGTGGTCACTTGATACAGATTTTAGGTCTGCACATCATATATAAGCAAGATTTAGCAGGGAATACCTGGAAGAACGTGCTATCTTTACTGAGATAACTAGTCTCAACATTTGCAGATATGCATGACATTATTTACTTTGTAATAGCTAAAAGACGTTTGTATAGTACAAACTAATTTCTAATGGTTCTGTGACTGAAGAAAAGGATATTTTGTACAAAAAATTAGGGTTCTGTGGCTAATAATTAGGTCTAGTCCAAACAAGTAAAAAGCTAGAATATTCCAAAATGAAGAACAATGTTCAATCCACTGACTAACCTCAGGAACTAAAGGCCAAAAAGGAATTGTGATGTAAACAATTTGTTCCCACAGCATTCTGAAGTTGTCACAGTGCCTTCTGGCCTCCATTGTTTCTGATGAGAAGTTAGCTATGATCTTACTGGGGTTCCCTTATGTGTGAAGAGTCATATTTTTCTTGCTGGTTTCAAGATTTTATGTTTGGCTTTCCAACGTTTTGGCTAAGAGGTCTCTGGGTGTGGATCTTAAATTTATCCCTCTTGGGGTTCACTGAGCTTCTTAGATGTATAAAGCTTTTCAGCAAATTTGAGTTTTGAGCTATTAGTTCTTGAAATGTTTTTCTGCACTGTCCTCTCTCTTTCTGCCACTCCCATTACTGTTGATATGCTTAATGGTGTCCCAATATTTCTGTGAGGTTCTGTTTGTTTTCTTCATTCTTTTTTCTCTCTTGCTTTCAGATAACATAATCTTGACTTCAGGTTAACACATTCTTCTGCCCTCTCAAATCTACTGTTGAGGCCTTCTAGGGAAATTTTCATTTTGGTTATTGTCCTCTTCAATGCCAGAATTCTCATTTGGTCCTTTTTTAGCTTTCATCTTTTTATTGACACACTCTATTTGATTAAACATTGTATCATACTATTCTTTAATTTATTAGACATGGTTTCCTTTAGTTTTTGGAACTCATAATAGCTGCAAAGTCCAATATCTCGGCCTCTCCAAAAGCAGTTTCTAAAGCCTGCCTTCCCCCACTCCCTGTAAATGGATCATATTTTCCTTTTTCTTCATGTCTTGTAATTTTTTGTTGACCACTGGAATTTTTTGATAATATATTGTAGCAACTCTGAAACAGATTCCTCTTCTACCTTGGAGGTTGATGGTGTTATTTGCAAGGCAGTTTATTCACTTGTTTAGTGACTTGCTTGAACTAATTCTGTAAAGTTTATTTCCACTGTACAGTCCAGCCTCTGCTGTTCCTGCTCAGATTTTTTTGTCTCATTTTTATCTTTTCCTGTTGTTATCTACTTGTTGCCTCTAGGTCATCATAAGCTATTTAGTGGTGGAAAGTTGTACTTAAGCCCCATTAGCCATTTAGATTCTGATTCTTTGCAGAGTAAGAGGCAGCTTGGAGGTGGCTATTATGATTCAATAAGTATAGCTTTTTGCCCTCTCCCCTCTTTCAGGCAAGACTCAGATTTTCCTCTTTAATTTCTCCTGGGAGTGTCCTAATAGGGATTAGTGTGATTTTATTTTAAATCCTGGCTTCCTAGGGGTTGCCCCTAGGTCAGAGTAGCTTATCCATTATCTAGTGTGAACAGAGGTGGTGCTGAAGCTTTTCACCCTTTGAGAAATCCTATGATTTCTCTCAAGTCTTCCCTGTAGGTTTCTCTGATTGCTCCTGAGAGGGTGTGGCTCACCACTCCTGCATGGCCTTCCTGACCCCATGGTTTGACTGTGATCCAAGAGGGCTCTTTTTGGCTATTGCTTTTCTCTGATTCTCTCTGCTAACATTACTGCTATAGTATCGTGTGGTTACAAGCACTGTCCAAATAGTTCTTTCCCAAGATCCCCATTATTCTCAACAATACCTCTGGGCATGGGATTCTCCTTCTCTGTTCCAAATAAAGTCAGTCCCTTAGGCAGTACTGGGTTCCTCTTCCTTACAATTTACCTCCCTCCCCAAGCAAAAGCTCTGGGCATTTCATCTGGGAGAGGGGAGAATAGCCCTCTCCTGGAGTGACACCCCTGTTCTCAGATGGGTACCTCAGAGGTCTTCTGCAGTGCTGAAGCCTGCAGTGCTGGTCTTCTGCAGCCTGAAGCCTCTGACCTAGGGCAAGCTGGGGTGAGACCATCAGGTCAGTGATCTTGGCCACTACACTTAGTGGGTGATAAGGGATGCTGGTGGTCAGGCCTTCCAGAGGTGAAATGTACCCTAGATTGGGGGCTGGGCAAAGGGGGCCATTCCTGATAGCGTCACCTGGAGTAGAGCCCAGGTTTGTTTCTATAAAACAAGTTGGAGGTGGGTGAGTGGATTGTGGCTCAAAGGCTGCTGTTGTTACTGTAGTAGGTTTTCTTGATTCCATTCAAGGGATGTTACCATGTTTACTGTATGCCCTTAAGGCAATTTCCAGAGACTTTCAATTATTATCATTTATAATTTTCTCCAGTTAAATGTTTGTGCTGAGGATTAAATCCTCTGTGTCCCTGTTCTGAAAGCTGGAGTCTTCTGTTTGTTTCTTTGACTTCCCTCCATTGGAAACAAAGAGCCTCAGGCAAGGGGCTTCTTCCCTGTGAGAAAACATCATGACTCCTTAGCCTTATTCGTTAAGTTTTAAAGTATTTGGAAACCATCCATTTTGAATTTGTAGACTTAAGTGTGAGTTCTTCTTTTTTTCCTAAGTGACATCTTAATTTTTCTGGAAGACCATACACATGAGCTAAGTACAAAATTACTGAGCCAGAAAACGGAAGTACAGTAGAGGCCGTGAAGCAGAAGTGCTGCAGAGCCCTGAAACAAGTGTCACCGTGCTCTAAAGAAGTGCTTTGACTTCTTGGAGATGTCTGGTAAATTAGTGACCCATCCACGTATGTGTTACACACAACAGGCCTGCTTGATTGAGGTGTGAGGTCCAGGGTGGTGTGCAAACAGTCCCTGCCCTCTGTTTCTCCTTGGTGAGAGAGACTGAGCACATAGACAAACACGCAATCACAGATTACATAAGTGCCAGGAAGGAAATAAAGAGTGTTGTAAAAAACAACACTCCTGGTGCATTGGGATGATCCAGCTAGGATGGTCAGTGGGCACTGAGCAAGGCTGGTGGGTAGCCTGCACCTGGCCTGAGAGGGACAGTACTATTTTCAGGAGTGATTAACTTAGATAAATACTTAGAATAGGAAAGAGGAAATGTCTCATCAGGAGGAAGTAGCATCTTAGCGATTAGATTAAGAGCCCCAGGACCACCCTGATTCCAAGGACAGAGCTCACCTTCCAAAAGTTTTTAGGATAACACTTCAGCCAGTGCCTAAACCATTTGCAGTACCCACCATTTCTGGCACTGCAGGCATGGAGCACAGGGCAGGGTGCAGGCCTCAGGCAGTGCATCTGTGCAGTAGGGTGACTTGATTTGCTTCACACACAGGGAAATGACTTTGTCTCTTCTGTGCTCTTCCCCTCACCCACCAGGCAAATTCACATTGTTACAGATACAGTTAATTGACAAAAAAAAAAAAAAAAAAAGACTTTCTCTCATCCTGTGTCAGCGCTCATAAGGTCTGTGTGTCTGTACCTTTTTAAAAGGGGTGGTCTTGTGGGAAGAGGGTTGAGGAAGGCCTTGAGGACGGCTAGGGCACATGGTCTCTCACAGAAGGCCAACTTGCCATTGGCCTATGATGCTGACCTCATTTCCAGCTACTACAGGTTTGCTTTGTAAAGTAAAACTCCATTCTGGGTAAAGCAATAAATAACACTAAACACTCTGGGTGTGCAGCTTGCTCCCGCCCCTAGCCAGCCCCACTACAGCCCTCTCAGCTGGGAAAACAAGGCAGCAGTCCGAAAGCAGTTCCAGGGCAAGAGTGTCACAGCAGAAGCCATCAGGAGCTGTTCTGAGCCATGAGGGCGAGGCCCAGACCATGTTGGAAGACCCAGATGAAATTGGTGCCAAAGGAAACCACATTCCACAGGGCATTCTCAGAGACATAAAATAATACAGATAAGGGGATCATTGTTCAATCACAGGTCCAGCATGTTGGAAGTATAAAAGTCCACTATGAAGTTAATATTTGTCTTTAAGAATATTTTTCTCCTTCTCTTACCAGTTTAAGGTCATATGCCAATTTAAAAAAAAACTTAAAAAATTTTAAAAATACATTTCTTGTTTATCTGTAAAAGCAACCAAATAAGGAATAAGGAAAACAAAACTAGTGATGTGTAAGGGAGTTGTGGGGAGTATAATTTAATTTGTCTTTGAAGTGCTTCCCTCACTTTTCAAAAGTATGTGTTTTTTTTTCATTCATTGGCTCAGTTTCACAGCTACATGAGAGAGGAACAGCAAGAAACAGCAGCCGCATATGTCTGCACAGGCTTGTGTGCTGAGAGAGATTAAGTGGCCATGTGGGATGTTTACTTGAGTTATGGGAGCAGTTCTTAGCAATCCACCAAGAATTCCTGGAATCAGAGTCAGGCCCGGCTGTTTCATTCTAGGTCACTATCAATGTAAGCAGCCTCTAAAGATCAACAGGGACCTTTCTCTCCACTTTATAATCTCTTACTAAGCCTTAGACTGAAGAAAAAGTAGAAGAAATTAGAGGATGAATTGAGAAAATAAAATGAGAGAAAAAAGGAAATGGAGAGAGGGGAGAAGATGCAAGGGTGTGAACCTGAGCTTGAGGGAGGGAGTCAGAGAGAAGAGAGAGGGCCAGGGGCCAGAGCTGGGGGAGGGGCATGCAGGGGCGGGGCCTTGCCCACTCCTGCAGCTCCTCCGAGGACAGACGGGAAACCAGAGACAGGCAGGACATTGTGTTCTTCTCCTCAAAAACAACCAGCTTCTGCCTCCCAAAGTAAACAGTTAATCCTGTTGTTTATCTTTCTAACATGAGGAGATGTTAACAGCAAGATTTCTACTGCACTGAAATGTGGTTTTTATTCATTTAAAAAGCATGTTTCCTCTTTGCTGAAATGAAAGTGTGACATGTAAACTTTCTAATACCAGGGAACAGGAAGGAATAACAATTTTACTTTGCTAAAAGTGAATTCACTAAAAAAAAGCCTGAGATAGGCCTTTTCTATACTCACACATTCTTTTTATTTTAGGAGGACACTGCACTGCTGAAATTAAAAACAACAACAAACAACAACAACAAAACCTGCTATAAGCCTGGTCTTTAAAGGGAGACACAAATAAAAACTGCTGACAATCGGTGTAGCCTGGACTTTGATTTTGGCTACTGCTCATGAAGATAAAACATTTTATAACTAGATAGAAATTTACCTAGAGAGGCTCAGTGCCATAGCTCAGTGAACACATACTGAAGCTGGTGGGTTCAAGCCCAGACTGGGCCTGCTAAACAATGACAACTGCAACCAAAAATTAGCCAGGCATTGTGGTGGGCCCCTGTAGTCCCAGCTACTCAGGAGGATGAGGTAAGAGAATTGCTTAAGCCCAAGACTTTGAGGTTGCTGTGAGCTGTGAAGCCACAGCATTATACTGATGGTGACATAGTGAGACTCTGTCTCAAAAAAAAAAAAAAAGAAATTTACCTGTAGAACAAGTTTGCAAAGATTCTTACCGCTTATGCCTTCTTATTAATTGAAATTTTATTGAGGTAATTGTAGAGGCACACACAGTGTAGGAATACTACAGAGAGATCACATGCATACTTGCTCAGTTCCCTCCAGCAGTGTGCACTGTGCACACAGTCACAGCAGGACAGGATAGGGATAAAGTACACTCCGTCATGTTGTTCACACCAGTTACCTGTATGCTACTGGCATGTGTGTGATACAGTTTTAGGGCCTGGACACTTCACTGCAGTCAAGACACTGGACAGTCCCATCACCATGAGGGTCCTTCACCCTGCCCTCTGATAGGCACTTCTGTCTCCCCACTCCATCCCTAACATCTGGAAACCACTAATCTAAATCTAACCTCCTTCCTAAAATGTTGCCATCTTAAAAATGTTATAAAAATAGAATCATCAGTATATGATGTTTCCATATGGGTCTCGTTGTGGAGAATAAGCACACTTATTGAAATTATGTTTTAAATAAAGGTGACCATCTGCTCACACAGGCAAAATTATGAGCTGCTTTATTTGTGGTTGGTTTATATAGGGAATTTTGTACATGTGCACAATACAGCAATGACTTCACTGATCTATTTAAACATCATGTGACTACCTCATGATTAGCTTCTGATAATCCACTCAACATACACCTTTTGACATAACCCTATCAACATAACCTAATTTAACATAAACTTAATGGAGAACATGTTGTTAGCCATTACTTCTATGGAGGAACAAGGTAGATTGAATACCTGCCCTTGCTGGCCTTGCTGTTTGGAGGCTGTTACTTCAGATCTTTAAACAAGGCATAAAGAAACTTCTTGCGCATACAGGAATTTGTGGGCAAACCTCTGCTCCCAAAGGTGGAACCTTTTATAAGGAATTTTCAGGCTGGACTTCTCAAAAGCCTTTCACAAGCCCAAGTTTCATCTGTGCCATGAGATACCTGTATGCATTGAGTAAATTTCTCTTCTCTTGAGGTCCCAGAGCACATTTCCATTCCCAGACCCATCAGCAAGTGACCTTCATTACTTACCACAGATCAGGAAAGGTTACTGATGGGTATCCGGCTAGTTTTCCAAAGGGCTTTTTCATTGGCCTTATAAAGTCAACCTTAATTCCTTAACACAGTAAACGCTATTCCAGCCAAAGCCTTGGTCATGTTAGGCTCACAACCAACCTGGTCACATGGGATTCTGCCTCAGTTTCTTACAAGTATGCATGCACAAAGTCTTTTCACTGCTCTCTCTCAAACGGCTTTTTTTTGGACAGAGGCATATAGGTGTTTCACCTATAATATGATCTTTGAGATTAAATATTCTCTCAGCACAATTCCCTGGTGATTAAAACAAGCTATTATGCCTTTTATTTTTATAACAGCTTTACTGAGATATAATTCAAATACCATAAAATTCATCCATTTTATTATGGCAAAATATACATAACATAAAGCTTACCACTTTAATCCTTTTAAAGTGTACAACAGTGGTGTTAAATACACTCACACTGTTCTCACACCATCAGCACCACCTAGCTCTAGAACATCTTCATCACCCCAAACAGAACCTCCATCCATTAAGCAATTACTCCCATTTTCTCCTTCCGTAATCCTCCTATTTTCTATCACTATGGATTTACATGTTCTCGACATTTCACACAAATGGAATGGAATCAGACAGTATGTGGCCTTCTGTACCTGGCTTCTTTTAACTTAGCATGTTTTTCTAGGTTCACTCATGTTGCAGCAGGTATCAGTGTTTCATTCCTTTTTGCTGAAAAACGTGCCATCACATGGGTGTATTACACTTACTTTTCTGTCCATCAGCTGATGAGCACTGCAGTTTCTACTTCTTTGCATTATGAATGATGCTGCTAAGAACATCTGTGTGGAAGTTGTATGGACATATAATTTCAATTTTTGTGGGTATGTACCTAGGAGTGGAATTGCTGAGGGAAATGACAAAGCTATGATTAATTTTTTGAGGAACTGCCAGACTCTTTCAAAGTGTGTGCAACATTGTATTTTCTCACTTACTTCTCCACATTCTCATCAACACTTGCAATCGTCCTTTTTTCCTTTTGTTCTTGCCATCCTGGAGGATGTGAAGTGGTATCTCATTGTGGTTGTGATTTACATTTCCTTAATGCCTAATGATGTTGATCATCAATTGTGTGCTTACCAGTGCTTATTGGCCATTTATATACCTTCTTCAGAAAAATGTGTATTCAAATATTTTGAACATTTTTTAGGTTATGTTTTTATTGTTGAGTTGTAACTGTTCTTCCTATATTCTGGATACAAGTTCCTTAATTGATATGTGATTGGCAAAGTTTTTTTTTTTTCCATTATGTGGGTTATCTGTTCATTTCCCATATAAAGACTTTTTAAAGTATTAAAGTTTTAAACTTTGACAAAGTCTCATTTATGCATTTTTCCTTTTGTTATTTTTGCTTTTAGCATTACATCCAAAAAACCATTGCCTAACATAGATGCAGGTCTATGTTATCTTCTGAGAAATTTATTTCTTATGGTTTGTGATCCATTTTGAGTTAATTTTCAGGTATTGTGAGGCAGGAGTCCAACTTAATTCTTTTGCATGTGAGTGCCTAGCTGTCCCAGAACCATTTGTTGGAATGGTTCTTCTTTCTCCATTAAATGGTCTTGACACCTTTGTCAAAAATCAATTGATCAGTGGAGAGAGGTAAGATGGCCAACTGGAGCCCACTTTCAACAGAAGTGCTCATCCAGAGAGAGAGATAATGGTAAGATAAGGCAATCAGGGTATCCAAATAGGGTCAGAGGAGATCTAACTTTCACTCTTCACAGATGATATGATAGTATACCTGGAAACTTCAGGGACTCAACTACAAAACTCTTAGAAGTGATCAAGGAATGCAGCAGTGTCTCAGGACACAAAATCAATACTCACAAATCAGTAGCTTTTATATATACCAACAATAGTTAAGCTGAAAAAATAGTCAAGGACTCTATTCATTTTACAGTAGTACCAAAGAAGATGAAATATCTGGGAATATATGTAATAAAGGATGTGAAAGATCTCTATAAAGAGAACTATGAAGCTCTGAGAAATGAAATAGCTGAAGATGTTAACAAATGAAAAAACATACCATGCTCATGGCTGAGAAGAATCAATATTGTTAAAATGTCCATACTACCCAAAGCAATATACAAATTTAATGCAATCCCTATTAAAGCACCACTGTCATAATTTAAAGATCTGGAAAAAATAGTACTTTGTTTTATATGGAATCAGAAAAAATCTTGAATAGTCAAAACATTACTAATGAATAAAAACAAATCACGAGTAATCATGCTCCTAGACATCAGGCTAGACTTTAAATCTATAGTGATCAAAACAACATGGTTTTGGCATAAAAATAGAGAGGTAGATGTAGGGTACAGAGTAGAGAAACAAGAGATGAACCTAGCCACTTATCATCATTTGATCTTTGATAAGCCTATCAAAAACATGAATTGGGAGTGAGGGGCAGAGGCAAGATGGCCAACTGGAGCCAGCTTTCCACAGAAGGTCCCATCCAGAAGGAGAGTTAAAGGACAGAATTTTAGCAAGTAAGCTGTGGGTTTGGAGAGGAGCCAAGAGAGAAGGTTGAAGAATGCACATCAACCCTGCTGAAGTGAGCTGAGACCCCAAGGATACAAACAATAGTTACAAAATCCATCATCAAGCAGACAGGAGTCCCCTCCCCCAAGGAATGCCTTACAGGAAGTATACTTCCTACAAACAAATGAGCAGAGTTCAAACATCTTCTCATTTTATCCCATGGGAGAGACCCTCTAAAAACTAGACCTCTTTCCCCTATTAGGGTGCCATGGCATTCTCCTGCCAGGCATAAAACTGTACATATTCTCTACCTGTAATTCTGAACTCCTAGCATTCCCTTCCACTAGCACCCCAAGGTCTGGAAGCCTGTCCCCCATGGAGTCCAGATTCTTGGGCATTTTCTTGAAGGGTATGGGCAGTTGAGGTCTGTGCTGATTCTATAGCATGGGGGTAAGGAAGAGACAGTGGACTGAAGGAACTTGGACAGTCTGGGAAGGGAGAGGCCATGCCCCATGGCACAGAGCAGCAGCGGGAACAATAGGGCTCATACCTATGGGGATGTTTTAGAGAGATACTCCCTGTCCCTCTGGGCAACCAGAGAAAGCCAGGCATCTTCTCTGGTGGCAGACACTGGTGGAACAAATCTAGGACAGTAGGTAACACAGGACCTATGAGTAAAGGGTATGCCTGAGGTGGTACCTGCCTGGGTGGGGCCTGGTGCAGATGAAGAATAGGAGGTGTGTGCAGAGACAGCATACTCCCAGGGCAGGGCTGAGCCAGAGGACTGCTTTAGTATAGTAAGCCTAAGAAACACTCGGCCCTCAGGGGATCATGGCTGAGACAAAAGCAGGTGGGGAGAAGAAGCTGAAAATGAGAGCTCAGTGTGAGCTCTAACCACACCTGCCCCAACTCAAATGGAGAAAGACAGGCCAGCTCCAGATAGCAGCACAGACTGGGGCTGAGTCACAGTTTCTGTGAACTCAAACAGCACCTGGTCTGCAGGGGAATATAGCCAGGACAGAATCACAAATTCTGCAAAAATATAAGTGCCAGCAACATCAATCAGGGGTGGGGCTGGACCTGAGTGAACTGCCCAAACTTCCATTACCCACCCGAGGTTGTCAGGCCTTAGCTTCCCC
>NW_003852632.1:439542-442120 GCF_000181295.1 Otolemur garnettii
AACCCAAAACTAGTGCTTTACAAAACTATAGAAATGAAAAGATGCATGCCTATTAGACTATGGGACCGAAATGAAGAAAAAAGGAAGAGAGAAAGGAGAAAGAAAAAGAGAAAGCAGTCTATTCATCCAGGGCAATCATCAAAAATCTATAATCCGATCAAAAATTCTTAAGTTTTCTGAAATCACCCTGGTCTTATTTGCTGTCTGAAAACTTAAAATGATTGTCTCTCTTGAACAGTTTGTAAATTAATCTACAACTTATTTCCTTCTTACCCCATGAAAGAAGTTATTTTTCAAGATAGCTTGGTGAAAATCCTTTCAAGTTACAATATAGTTAAGGATACTTTTTTGAAGTACAAAGGAAATGTAATCAATTTTGTCTCTATAGTTTGCAACAACCCTAAGAAAAATGTTGGGAAGTTCAGTATGTGAAGTTTTTGATTTTGTATCCTTTAGCTTAAGTTTCTTAGTTCTGAAATAAAGTAGACAAATTTTCAACTAAATATTAACAGTATGGAATCTCAAAGCAGGTTTACTAGTGCTCATTATCAACAATTACATTTTCAGACCAATCTTTACCTTCCTTAATGTGAAAGAACAAATTATAAACATTAAGCTACGGAATATCTTTCAGTCTGTCTTTTAAGGTACTGATCTTTATTTTCTTAATGATATAAGGTGCTTTACAAGTATGAACAATAACCTGTTACACATTAATGGTTTTTATCCTTTCCACTCATTTCTTTAAATCTGGAATGTAATTCCCTGTGTGACATTTCTAATGTAGAAAAAATAACTTATCAAACACAAAATTTTAGTCTATATAGTTTAGTACTGCTAAATTTGTAAATTTGTTCCAATTTTGAAATGATAGCCAAATCCACCCTGATTGATACTCATTTGGCACACTCTCAATTCTGTTCACTAAATTATATCTTGAGTTAGGATGAAAATAATGCAGCTTTCAGGCCTTAAAATGACTACATTTTTTAGACTGCCAAGAGTCATGATGCTGTCTGCACAAGACAACATTTTCTATCACTTACAGAACGTTATGTTTGGCATGTCAAGAAAAAACATATAATCCCACAGCAGCAGCCATTTAAAATAAAAGAAGACAGCCATGAGGATTCATGCAGAATATTTTAAATATTTCTGTTGAACAAAATGATTTAACTTATTTTTCTTCAGCAACAATGCTCCCAAGTATCTTAGAAGCATCCTCTGCAAATTTAAAGATCCTGGAATAGTGTCTTCCATGTGGGACATCTTGAAAGATAGTATTTTGGTTTCATTGAGTTACATGAATGAATCACCAATCCTTGTTAATTTATAGGGTCTGTTTACAGAGTGTGGTAATTTCGTTCCTTAGATTTGCAGAATTTATACAGAAAGAAAATTACAGCCTGCACGCCCAAGACAAGGACAATTCCGCCAATGAAACTGGCTGCATCAAAGGTAGATTTCCGAATAGGTTGTGAGGTTGGAGTCAAAGTGGTATTTGTTGGACCTGATGTAGGAACTGTGGAAGTTGTAGAGGAAGAAGGCAGAGTTGCGTTTTCAGCTGTAGAATTAGTTGGTGCTGGAATGGTAGTAGGAGCAGAACAAAAGTGTGTTGCATTCACCACTTGACAATCACTAACTGTTGAATTATGTGACCAATAGCTCTTATCTTTACATTCCATCCAAAAGCAGGTAGTATTAACATTGCTAGTATTAGTACAGAAAGCACAGCTGTTTCGGCCTTCACAGGTTTCTGGTACCGGAGTGGTGACCAGTGCGGGGGTTGTCACCAGGGTCGTGTTTATCTTGGTGGTGGTCTCCACAGTCGTCCCGAGCGGGACTAGGGTCGTGTTCGGTTCCGCAGATAGCACTGCAGAGCGCGGCCAGGCAGGTGGTGGCCCACAGCAGCCGGCAAGAGAGCAGCGACATCGACATCGTGTCCCCAGCGCTGGTGTCCGGCTGAAAGCTGCAGTGCACAATGCTCAGTCAATCCCTCCGTCCCCTGTGGCGCAGCTTCCGAGAGCAGAAGCCACATTTCTTAAACTGGTAGAGGCCATCTACAGCAAACCCACAGCCAATATTGTATTGAATGGAATTAAATTGAAATCATTTCCATTTAGATCAGGAACCAGGCAAGATTGCCCATTGTCTCCGCTGCTTTTCAACATTGTAATGAAAGTCTTAGCCATCGCAGTCAGGGATGAAAAGGAGATCAAGCAGATAGGGTCAGAAGAGATTAAACTTTCACTCTTCACAGATGATATGATTGTATATGTGAAAAACACCGGGGATTCTACTACAAAACTTTTAGAAGTGATCAAGGAATACAGCAGCATCTCAGGTTACATAACCAACACTCATAAATCTGTAGCCTTTATATGTACCAACAATAATCAAGTTGAAAAAACAGTCAAGGACTCCATTCTGTTTACAGTAGTGCCAAAGAGAAGATGAAATATTTGAGAGTTTACCTAACAAAGGACGTGAAAGATCTACAAAGACAACTATGCAACTCTAAGAAAAGAAATAGCTGAAAATGTTAACAAATGGAAAAACATACCATGCTCATGGCTGG
>NW_003852632.1:443029-446603 GCF_000181295.1 Otolemur garnettii
GAAAAGATTCCCTATTTAACAAACGATGCTAGGCTAACTGGCTGGCAACCTGTAGAAGACTGAAACTAGACCCACACTTTTCACAATTAACTAAGATAGATTCTCACTGGTAAAGATTTAAACTTAAGACATGAAACTGTAAAAATACTGGAAGAAAGTGTAGGGAAAACTATTGAATAAATCGGTCTGAGCGAATATTTTATGAGGAGGACCCCCTGGGCAATTGAAGCAGCATCAAAAATACACTATTGGGACCTGATCAAACTAAAAAGCTTCTGCACAGCCAAGAACACAGTAAATAAAGCAAGCAGACAGCCCTCAGAAATGGGAGAAAATATTTGCAGGTTATGTTTCTTTCTTTCTTTTTTTAAACCCCCAAAGCATTCTTTATTAAATAAATCTAGAATATCTCAATGATCTGAAAAAATCGATACAATAGTTATAGGGCCCATCTCTCTACAGAGAAAACTCTAACCCAACATTTGAGGTATTATCAGTTTATACATTGCAGGGCTCTGATTTCTACCCTTGTAGGCAACTTCATACCTGGGAATCCTTGTAAATACCAACATAAAATAAAATATTTACTTTTTTTTTTTGGCTAGTGAGACTAAAAGGCACAATTGTAAAATATATATCTTGATAGAAAAATATTACAAGGGTTTAATTCTCCAGATACCAAGGATTAACATTCTAGGATTACCCTTTACAAAATGGGGTATTTTTGGAACATTTTAAAAGTTTTCAAAATCAATACAAATCTTATTCATATTTTTACTAAATCCAACAACACTTTCACAAACAGCAAAATGATCACTGTGCTTAGCTAAGTCTTTGTAGGGCACATGAAGTCCCAGGCCCACAGTGTCCTTTGATGGGCTCCTTGGTACACCAACACTCAGGACACGTGCTCCTGGAAGAACCATCTCTGATAATCTGAGTTGGTGCAGTCTCATAAGAGTGGTTCAAAACTGTCGCTAGACTCCTTCTTTGCAGCCTGGACACATTTCTTGGACTGTTTGTGAAATAAAGAACCATCCTCCTACAGGATGAACTTCTGATTCTCTGGGGCGACTTCTTTGCAGAGATGCATGGTGAGGATATCCGAATCTTCTTCCATAGCCACACACACCTCAGGGTGGTGAGTGTTATAGTGTATCTCATACTGGGACGTGTATTCGAAAAACTGGTTCTGTCCCAGCCCATGACAGAGGTACAAAATGACCTGGCGTCCTGCAACTTGGTTTTCATGGGGAGGGTTGTAGTCAAAGCAGTATTTTTTTAGTCCTTTGTTCTGGAGCATCCCCAAGAAGCCAGGCCTGTCTTCAGGCACATGCAGCTCTGGAAACACAGTCTCTAAGAACCATTTGAAGTCCTTGCACTGGAGCTTTTCCCGGAGCTGCCTCCTCTCTGTCACATCCCCAAAGGGTTCCGAAGTGGCTCGGGAGTTGCGATGATAGTACAGCTCTTTACAGTCATCCATCCACACTTCAGCAGCAGGACACTGTTGGCCAGGGCCTTGTTGAGGGAGTAGGGAGCTTGCTTGGGGAAAACATGGCCAACGTGGGAACATGGGTGTGTTTCCAGACTCCCACTGCACTGCCAGATCCTAAAGGAGAATTTGAGGTTTTCTCCTCCCCAGACTTCCATTCCTATATCATAAGATCCCAGATATTCGAAATATTTCTTACTCACCGCAAACAACCCTCCAGCCATGGTTGGAGACCTGATGACCTCGATGGGGGATTTCATCCGCTGCCTCTCCCTCTCAGGAACCGTGGGCCACGTGAACACCAGCCTCCAGTCAAAACCACCAATTTGGGGCTCCCCGGAGTTCCCCAGGTACTCAAAGGTGTTCCAGTCGATGACATCCATCACTGGGCACACCACTGCCGACTCCTCTTCATGGATCTTCTGTAGCAGCGGCTCCAGCCACCCCTCGTGGCACTCACAGTGACAGTCCAGGAAGGTCACTACGTTGCCCCTTGCCGCGGACGCCCCCAGCAGCCGGGCTCGCACTAGGCACTCTCTCTTGTTCGCATTTATCAGCGCGCCTTGGGCAGGCCTGACACCTCGTTGGCCAAACGCTCCTTCAAGTGTTCTCTACCGCTATAGTCATCAACCAAGATGACTTCTTCTAGCAGGGTGTCCGGGGATGTCTCAAGGACACTGTAAACTGTCCGAAGGAGAGTGGACCAGTCTTCATTATAAAATGCTATGATAACAGATGTCTTGGGCATATTAGCATAATCATATTTCTTCTCTCTGCACAGCGGGTTCCAGCACGCAGGCAGGCTGCGGTGCAGCGAGATGCGGTCGCTGAGGTAAATGCTGATCTGGTGCAGCCGCAGCTCCTCTCCCTGCAGGTCCAGCCGCACCGCCTCGCCTAGCGCGCACAGCGCATCGAGGGGCAGCGGGGGCCGCGACAGGACCGGCTCCAGGCGCCTGGGGGGTGCGGTGCGCTGGGGTCCCGGCTCCGGGGCGCGCAGCACCAAGCCCAGCCGGGCCAGCGCCAGCAACGCCAGCAGCACCAGCAGCGCTTCCCGGCAGCGTCGTGGGCCCCGCGGGCAGCGCCTCCGCGCCGCGCGCCCCATGTGCGCCCGCCAGCTGCCGCCAGAGGTCGGCGCCCCCGCTGGTTATGTTTCTGATAAAGCTTTGATAACTAGAATCCACAAAGAACTCAAACTAATTTATAAGAAAAAAGACAAGTGATCCCATTTCATTGTGGGCAAGAGACTTGAACAGAGGCTTCTCTGAAGAAGACAGGTGTATGGCCTACAGACACATGAAAAAGTGCTCATCATCTTTAATCATCAGAGAAATGCAAATCAAAACCACTTTGAGATATCATCTAATTCCAGTAAGAGTAGCCCACATAACAAAATCCCAAAACTACAGATGTTGGCATGGATGTGGAGAAAAGGGAACATTTCTGCACTGCTGGTGGGAATGCAAACTAATATGTTCCTTTGGAAAGAAGTTTGGAGAACACTTAGGGAACTAAAATAGACCTGCAGTTTGATACTGCAATTCCTCTACTAGGTATACTAGGTATATATCCAGAGGACTACAAATCATTTTACAACAGCGATATTTGCATTAGAATGTTTATTGCAGCCCAATTCATAATTGCCAAGTCATGGAAGAAGCCCAAGTGCCCATCAACCCATGAATGGATTAATCAACTGTGGTATATACACCAGGGACTATTACACAGCCTTAAAAAGATGGAGCCTTTACCTCTTTTATGTTTATATGGATAGAGCTAGAACATATTCTTCTTATTAAAGTATCTCAAGAAAGGAAGAAAAAGTATCCAATGTACTCAGTACTATTATGGAACCAATATATAACCACCCACACTTTCATATGAAAGATAAAACAGAACTATAGCCTAGAATGAAGGAGGGAAGAGGAGGGTGAGGGAAGGGGAAGGGGGAGGCCAGGTATCAGTGGGACCTCACCTATGGTGCATATTGCAAGAGTACACATCAAATCTATTAAGAGTATAAATGTCTTTCTTTCTTTCCTTTTTAGAGATAGAGTTTCACTTTGTCGCCCTTGGTAGAGTGCT
>NW_003852632.1:446915-458251 GCF_000181295.1 Otolemur garnettii
ATGTACACAGTTATGATTTAATAAAAAAATTGCTAAGAGAAATAAAAATCAATTGATTAAAAGAGTAAGCAACATATTTTTAAAAGAACATATATATCATGCCAGTTTGTGTAACAAAATAATGCCTTACACTGAGTGTATACAAGAGAGTATTTAGCCAGAGGTTTTGTCTATCACTGGCGAATTGTTAGTTATACAAATGTGTCTACACTCCCTGGGTAAGTACACAGAGTAAAATCTCTGCTGGATTTATTTAGGCCAATGAACACAGAGCAAACTGGCCAGCACCTCATTTCCTCTAATCCTGTTATTTTACCATCATCATGCAGAGTTCCCTCTTGGACAATGGCCTCATCATTCTCATAGTCACTCTGTCTGAAAACCTGGGAATACTTGGTTTCCTTTCTCTACAATCAGCTACCACAGCCTGTCCATTTTACCTCTGCATCATTCTACATACTTCTTCCTTCTTATCCCTGCTGCCACTGTCTTGTCTGACTTGTAGCCTTTGCTACCATTTACATGGGTTAGGCAGGTGTGACCCATTGAGCTCCGACCCTCCATTCTTCCTTTCTCCTAGCTCCTCCTGCTAGAGGTCAGGCCACTGCTACCATGCTGTTCCTCACAGGACAGCACTATCAAATCACTCATCCATTCACAGACCTTGGGGCACCCTGGTAGCCCTCTCTGGATACACATGAGCTTGAGTCTAGAATGGAGATGGTACCACCCTACCCCATCTGTCCTGGTTCCTATCTGTTCCTCTAATACAGACAGATAATCCCTGCCATGCCACTCACCTGAGTACTCTCATTTTTCAAAGACAAAATCAAATTCCATGTCTTTTTTGAATATTTTTCCTATTCCCATAATACAAACAATTCTTCCTTTTCCTCTGTACACAAAGCAGTTTTTATTGTCTTTATTTTACATTGTACATGTACAATGCATTCTACTCTGCATTATAACAAATTTAGTAGACCTTTTCTCTCTTTTCAGCCTGGAAGTTTCTAAGGATAGGAATCCTGTTTCTCACTCCACAGGTATCTATGAGAGTACTCAGCAAGGAAACTCATGTGTCATAGACTATCAATGCCTGTCATCCCAAGTTGAACAAAGCAAGAGGCAATCATGTGGACTTTTTTGGGAAGCAGGTATAAGACATAGTTCCTGCCCTTTCGGAATATAACAGGTATTGAAATGCTTTACACAGGTACTGCACAAAATGAGACCTCTGTATTGCTACAAAGTTTAGGAGTGGGAAAGGAAGAACATAGTGAAGTTCTAAAGCAGTACAAGAAAAGTGAAGGAAAGGAGAGGGAAAGAAGGAGAGGTTTACCTTGAGAAAGTTAACTGCTCACAGTGTGCCTGGGCAGGCTGCGGTTTTTGTTTTCTCTCCATCTCAGGTGAGGGGCCCTTTGGCATATCCACTTTCCCAAGCCTGCTCACACCACCACCTGAAGAGACAGGGCTTGTAACGGAGTGTAGAGCAAGGAACAAGGCACCAACCTTGGGGCACATGTTTTGGTAGTGCCATAGGTAAGTTACACGTCCCATGGCTTCTCCTGGACCACCAAATAGCATGTCGACCAATTCAGAGTTATCACAGACTTTCTCCAGTAGGGACTGTAAGGGAATAAGACCTGAAAACCCGAAGGCCCCACTGTATGGAATGAATTAAAGTCCCTACCATGGCACTTTAATCCAGGTGTCTAGCATGGGCAGTCTGGGAGAACTGAGAAGATGGCACTCAAGCCATCTATAGGCTCTGCTATACCAATGCAGGAGCTATTGAGAGACGGGGCACACTGTTGAATCATTCTGAGATGGTTGGCTTCTGAATCAGGGTTTCACATGTTAAGCTGACCAAATGGCTTAGAAACCAGTCTTGTCTAATGGGACAGCTATAAATCACCTGTGTTTGTGAAGTACATTCCACCTGCTCTGCCCCATGCAGTACCAAACAAACTGCCTTGGCAAAATGCATTCAACGGGGCTTTCTTCTTTTTCAAATACCAGTGATAATTTTGTAAATTCTTCTGCAATCCTAAGAAAACTTGCTTGAGGAACAGTATCAGTGAGAAGTATTAAGTTGCTGTGATATATTTTATAATGAAGTAATTTGAATTTTGAAGACCAACACATAGTTAGTTTACTCTACATAAGAGAGCAGAGAAGCGGTCACATTCCGAAAAATTCAGAGAGAAGGAAGATCCCCATTTCCTGCCTGCCCACCAGTCCTCTGCATAGGACTTCCTGCCACACCGAGCTGTCATTCCTCTGGGCTTCCTACGCAGCCTGATCTTCCCTGGCCTGGGTGCCCAGAACACTTGTCTCCGTGTCTTCTTCATGGTGATCACTGTCTGTCCTGCATCTGTCCCTCTGCACACAGCAGCTCTGAGTGCTCAGCAGTTTCCCCTCCTTTGTGTTACCCTCTTTCTGCCAACTTTCTAGGAGTGTGGGCCTTGCTTATTTCTTTTGTGATAATTAAAAATAGATCATAAACAATCTAAAATTTACTGAAAAGTTCTAAGCATAGTAGAAAGCATGTTTCCTCACCTGAATTATTTGAGACTAAGTTCTTGACCCAATGTCCCTTCATTCCCCAAACTTCTGTGGCTTTTTCCTATAAATAAGGACTCTGTCAAGTAACCATTCTGCAGCTATCAAGGGAAGGAATGGACACTGAAATCCCCTACCTAATCTTCACACCCACTCTCACCTCACCTGTTACTGAGTAATGTCCTCTGCAGCCAAAGGGGACAGTTCAGAATCACGTGCTGTCCTCAGCTCTCACGTATCTTCTGCCCCTGCAACCAGAGTGGCTCCTCAGGCTTTCTTTGACTTTCATGACCATGATACTGGGGAAGGATATAGGCCAGTTATTTTGTAGAATACAAATTAAACAAATTGGGTTTGTTTAATATTTTCACTTTCTTTTTTCCCCTTAGAGGTGAGGTCTCCCAGTGTTGCCTACACTGGAGTGTCGTGGCTATTTATTGGCATGGTTACAGCTCACTGTGGTCTTGAACTCCTGGGTTCATATGATCCTCCCACCTCAGCCTCCTGAGTAGCTGGGACACAGGTGCTGCCACTGTGCCCGCCTTCTGATTACATTCCATCAATTGGCACAATACTTCAATTTTTCCTATTACTGATGTTGTTCACTTTTTTTTTTTTTTATTAAGGTGATGTCTACCAGGCTTCTTAACTATAAATTTCTGTTTTTCCTTTTAAAATTAAAAAGTACTGTGTGGGAGATAACTGGGAAACCATGTACTATCCACTATCAGATTTTCAAGTCATTAAATTTTTCCACTTATTTTCAGGGCTAGCTGATTTGGCAGGTGAGTTGTTACACTCTTTGGCAGACTCCCACTTCCATGGCCACCATCCTCTTCCTTCATTTTCATATCTGTGGACTCACAAATTCTCACTGAGTGGATTGTAATCATACCTTTCATTTGTTCCAATGCTTAAAATGCTCTAAATTTGGCTAGTGGGAGCCTCTGTGTCTAGCTGGTCCTAGTCCCCTTTTTCTTTTTGATGTTGCCATCATTCTTCAGAGTATTCTCACTTTCTGACACAACGAGGCTTGTCCTGTATCTTCTCTCATCCAAACTTGGACCCTGGCTTCCTTCAGGTATTTAGAAGCTAATGTCAGAGTGCTAAATGTGCTCACTGTTGTTGATGTATCACTGCCTAGGCCCTCTCTGTATACAGAGCTGGGGAGTGTGTAGAAACACACACATTTACCTCTGTTTAGTCACTATCATATACCCATCTTGAAAATGAGTTTACACTACCTCTAATGCTGATGGAACACTTCAGGGTTTATTTTCTACATTTGTGTCTCACAGCTCCTTCAAACGCAACATGTTTAAAACTAAACACTCATCTCAGTGCTCTCCAACTATTTCTGTCCCCTGAATCTCTCCTATCCTTTGATGGCATCACTCCTCTTGTTGCCTGCACCTTCCTTTCTCCCAGTCCTTCAGAGAGCTGTATTTTGGTCTCTCGGCTAGCTCCGGGCAGGCACCATCTCTGCTTGCCCTTTTCCTTTTCACATAGGCATTCAGATTCACTTCCTCCAGTGTTCCAGAATTTCTAATGGCTTTTTATCACAGGCAGAATAAAATCCAAAGGCCTTCCCAGGGCTCTCTGGAGCTCCCCAGGACTAGATCTGCCCTTTCTACATGTTTACAACATGGTGAGCAGACACACTGGCTTCCTTGTCCTTATGTAACATGCCAAGTACATCCCTGCCTGGAATACTTTGCAGCTGCTTTCTGTGGAGACACTGCCCACACCGGCAGGGCTTGCTAGCTCATCTCCTTGGGGATTTTTACTCCGTTATTACCTTCTCAGCTAGGTCTTCCTGATTCTTTGGAGAACTAACAAGCCCTCCATCTTCTTTGTCCCTTCTCTTGCTTAATTTGAATTTGTAACCATTTTGCTTTCTTACACTGTATCTATTTTTCTGCTGCCAGTGTTCCCCGAAACAATGAAAATTCTAAGGGTGTATGGATGTTGTCCTTCCTTTTGTATCTGCTGTATCTCTAACATCTAGAACAATGCTTGACACATAGTAGGTACACAATGTATGTTTGTTGAATGAGTAAACATTTTAGCATAGTCTCCTTAATTATGTTACATAGTGGCATAATGTTGTATTATGTGGTATGTCATAATCAGTTAAATAATTCCCCTACACCGGACATTTAGGTTGCTTCTTGCTTCTATTTTTCCCCCTTTTTATGGGTGCTGCTATCATGAAGAGGAATAGTGTTTGTATGTTTTTCTTTGTTTCTTGTGAATGAAATTTCAAGAGATACTGGGTCAAAGACTAATATCTTTATATAGTGCTATATGTCATTTACTGCTTTCCAAAAGAGTTGTAAGGTTTAAAAATCCAAAGAGCAATAACTGTGCATAAGATCTCTTTTTTGAATAAGTAATATATGTAACCCCATATTTAGGAGTATAGGGGTATATGGTAAAATGCTTCCCTCCCTCTGGCTCCTATTCACCATTCTCCGGGTCCCACCTACCCTCCACCCAAATTACTACTACTTGTTTCTCACATATCCTGCCGGAGTTCATATGTTAATGTACACAGAGAATCTGGCACCTCAGCACTCAGGCACACTTTCGCTTTCTCTTTACTGGGTCACAGAGTGCCCCTCATTCCTTCTTTCAGTGCACAGAGTGTGGAGTCTCACCCCACTGCATGAATGCACCATAATTTAATTATAAACCTCTAATGCTAACCTTTAGGCTGTTTCCATTTCCTGCTATCACAAAGAACCTTGTATTTCATATGTATGTAAGTATTTCTCCAGGATAAATTCCAAGAAGTGGAGGTGCTGGCCCCAAGAGTTGATGTGTGGGGCCACTCACACACATTAGTGTGCTAGTGAGGGGCTCCCTTTGGGCTGGACAATTTACTCTCCCTCTACCAACACAGAGAGTGTATGCTTCCTCTCAGCATTGCTAAACTAATGTTACCAAAATCCTGGATTTCTCAAAAATTAGTAAAGTGAAAAACAATAGTGTTATTTCAATTTGCATTTCTTTATCACAAGACATTGAACATCCTTCCATACATTCCTTTTTTCTATGAACTGTGTCTTCATACCTTTTACACATTTTAATACAGGGGTTATTAGTCTTTCCCTATTAACTTCTATGAAAGCCTCAAGTGCTAGAGAAAGTGGCTCTTTATAATGTAAATTACATATTGTAATATATAATTTTGCCCTTGAACTTGATCATGAAGGTTTACCAAAATTTATTATTATTTTTTGTAGTTAGATTAAACTTCCAGCAAAATAATATCCTATGGGTTCTCCTACAACTTCATAGTTTTGAGCTTTTATACTTATGTCTTTGATCCATTTGAAATTCATTTTGGGGGTGGCACCTGTGGCTTCAAAGAGTAGGGTGCTGGCCCCATATACTGCAGGTGGTGGTTTCAAACCTGGCCCCAGCCAAAACTGCAACAAAAAAAAAAAAAAAAAAAAAAAGAAAAAAGAAATTCGTCTTTGTCTTGGTATATGATGAAAGTATATGGATCCAACTTGAACTTTCTCCAGATGGCTAGCCTAGAGTGTCCTTCTACCACTTAATGAATAGTTCATCTTTTGCCACTCATTTCTCTCTCTCTCTCTCACACACACACATGCGTGTGCATGCATGTGCACACAAACTTACATAATTTGCAAAATTTGGGGCTCTCTGTTCCACTGTTCTGTCTACTGCACTACAGGAGGAAATCCTTTAATTTAACTGTAAGAAGTGGCTTTCATTAATTTCTGCCTTCCATAGGCAATATGTTATCCATATTGGACCGTTTTTATGAAAAATGAGGAAGGTCACTCTTGTCTGGGCTCAGTGCCTGGCCTTCTGCATCACCCTCTCTTCTCCACCGCCAGCTTGAATCCAACCTGACTTCTCCAGCTCTGACTCATGGTACCTCCATCTTGCCAGCCCCCACCCCCCAGTAAGTACCACCAACACCACAACCTCACAATCGTCCCTGTGTCCTTCTTTCTGTCATCCCACATCCAATCTTTGGAAAGTCCTGTGGACCACATCTTTAAAGTAGGCCCCAAATCTACCTCAGCACTCTGGTCTAGGTATCTGGTCTGACCTGTCAGGATTCCTGACATGGCCTAGTTTGTTTCCTGTTCCCACTCTTGTACTTCCACATTCTATTTGATTTGGAGCAGCCAGACTGATCTTTTTAAAGCAAAGGCTTATAACCATCCCAATGCTGAAAACCCTGAAGACTTTTCACTATCTTTGGAACAAAGTCTAAACTCCTGGCACCTGCCTCCTCTCTGTGCCCACTTTCTGTCATGGTCCCTGGGCCCCCTGAGCTCCCCTCTGCTACTGAGCACACCATACCCACCCTAACCTTTGCAATAGTTGATCCCCTTGCCTGGAAAGTGTGTCTCTCCCAGCTTCTTGTGGCTCCACTTTATCCTTCAGACCTCACTGCAAAGCTCTCACTCCAAGGTGACCTCACCACTCTGACCCAGGTTACTCTACATCACAGCATGGTATTATTTCTTATAATAGAAAATGTTTTGGCCAGGTACAGTGGCTCACACCTATAATCCTAGCACTTGGGAGGCTGAGGTATATGGATTGCCTGAACTCATAGGTTCTAGACCAGCCTGAGCCAGAGCGAGACCCTGTCTCTAAAAAATAGCCGGGTGTTGAGGCAGGTGCTTGTAGTCCCAGCTACTTGGGAGGCTGAGGCAAGAGGATCACTTGAACCTAAGAGTTTGAGGTTGCTGTGAGCTAAGACACCACAGCACTCTACCAAGCATGACCAAGTGAGACTGTCTCAAAAAACAAAAACCAAAAAACAAAAAAAGAAACTGTTTCTGGAGCACAGAACACTTAGCACATGCCAGGTGAATATCATCTCTAATGTGCCAGTCACATAAAAGCAGAGCAGCCTACTTCCGTTTTACAGGTGAGATAATTTCCCCAAAGTCATGTAGCTATAAACCAACTGGAAATCACCTTGGTTACTTCATTGCCTGTATCTGCCCAACTTGAAACTGCCCCAGAGCTGGTCCTGGTCTCTTTTAGTTCATTGCCTACTCTGAGAACATGATGGAGGCATGCCTTAACTTTGTAATGTCCAGTGAATGCTCACTAAATGAAGGTAACATGAACACTCTGTGTGATGGTGGGGCACTGAGGATGTTGAGGAGAGAGCCCAGATTGGCTTCCATTTGGGTTTATGCTGTGCTAGGCTGTACTGCCTAACCCTCCCGGCCAGGCATGTAAGTCAAGGGAACTGCTGGGGAGATGGCGAGTGGAGGCAGCAGTGCTCAGGGCCCTTTTTCCTTGGTAGCCACCACAGGACTGGGTTGGCCACATGGCTAAGCTTGGGTGGATATAAGCTGGAGTCACTGCTAAGGACCCATCACCAGCACTCTGTGCTTATAGCACTAGGACAGACTGAAAATGGAGGCCACAGGTTCCAGGACAGACTGAGGGTGGAGATCACAGGTTCCAGGGCAGACTGAGGGTGGAGGTCACAGGTTCCAGGACAGACTGAGGGTACTGTCCACAGGTTCCAGAAATGCAAACACCATACCCTAAGCCTTTGCTGACACTGTTCTTAGAGTTAAAACACTGCAAGTAAAAAGCATCTACATGTCCCTAACTCTGGTGAATGACCTCAAAAGTTTAAATAAACTGAACAAAGCAAATTTGCAATATTTGTAAATGTTCCTATCTTCCATCAAATTGCATTTGTGTTGAGGTTTTTATGCAGATTCATGTAATTCAAAACTGCTTTTCAACCTTCACTAACATTTTCTCTCTGATCAGTGAATCCATACATGTTAACACTCTACAAGAATCACTATATATGACAGGCCCCACAGAAAACACTGGGGCTGCCTGGACATGTCATGCTGAGTGCTGGGGGAGGGGCCCCTCACCACAGTCTCTGCTCCACATGCACAGCACACCCTCAGGACCCCCTCCAACCCCCTGCACTCCAGGGCACCTCTGCATGTGCCCAGACTGCCACAGGCCCTCACAGACCTGCTGCCCCTGCCACCATTACCTCCCAGTAGGCCAAAGGACTGGCTTTCTTCCTTCTGCTGACATGCTGGTAAGTTTTTCATGTCAGTTCACCACTGAGAGCGATTTAGGGAATTTGTTCTGTCTCACCAGCTCTTCCAAGTGCTTGACTGAGCAAAGCTGCTACAGCCACCCCGGCTTCCACACTGGGCAGTGGCCAAGCTCCCCAATTGTGGCTCATCCCTTGAGCACTTCCCCTCATCCTCTCAGAGGCTACATGCCAAAGAGCAGTGCCCACCTCATGTGGTATCTGTTTGTCCTTGCTTTAGTGCCCTGCCTTTTACTTCTTTAAGTTTCAAAGATTTATTTTTTTAATTGTGAAAGGTGATGTCTCACTTTGGCACAGAGTGTATTATAGTTTGTGGCCACTCACAGCTCACTGTGACCTCCCACTCCAGGGCTCAAGTGATCTTCTACCATGGGCCTCCCAAGCAGCTGGAACTACAGGCATGTGTCCTGCTAAGAACTATTATGTCCTTAGTATTATCACTTTAAGAGCGTACCCTTTGATAATCCTACTATCACTAAACATATATTTGTAATGCTTATACTCTTTCAAAATGTCTCACCTATAATAGGTGATCAAGTAAACTTGTCAAATTGAATCTTGCATCATTTACAAAGCAAAAATGAATCTATAACAGATTTTATGTCATAGGAATAAGAAATATTAAAAAATAACACAAGCTTATACACTGGAGTAGAAAGTAGCACAGTGAAAAGTCAAAATTAATTAGTCTTAGTAATTTAATTTCTTAATGTTTGAAACATCTATTTACACTAAGATTTACTTGAAAAATTTTAAAGTGTACCTTAAATATGCATTTCAAGTATCTACTTTCAGCATTTACTAATTAAAATTTCCTTTTATGCTCAAAAATTATAGTCTTGGGTGGTGCCTGTGGCTCAGTGAGTAGAGTGCCAACCCCATATACCGAGGGTGGTGGGTTCAAACCCAGCCCTGGCCAAACCTCAACAAAAAAAATAGTTGGGTGTTGTGGCAGGCACCTATAGTCCTAGCTACTCAGGAGGCTGAAGCGAGAGAATTGCCCAAGCCCAGGAGTTGGAGGTTGCTGTGAGCTGTGTGACGCTGCCATGGCACTCTACTGAGGGCAGTAAAGTGAGACTGTCTCTACAAAAAAAAAGAATAATAATAAAAAAATAAAAAAAATTATAGTCTTTAGCATCAAATTTTATAGTTTTAAAAAATATATTGTAATGTATGCAGAAATGTTTGGACTTTGAATTCTTTAAAAAGATGGAACATTAGGCTCAGTGCCCATGGCTCAACCGGCTAAGGCACCAGCCACATACACCTGAGCTGGCGGATTTGAATCCAGCCTGGGCTGGCCAAGCAACAGTGACAGCTGCAACCAAAAAAATAGCTGGGCGTTGTGGCGGGACCTGTGGTCTCAGCTACTTGGGAGGCTGAGGCAATGGTATCATTTAAGCCCAGGAGTTAGAGGTTGCTGTGAGCAGTGATGCCACAGCACTCTACCCAGGGCAACAGCTTGAGGCTCTGTCTCAAAAAAAAAAAAAAAAATGGAACACTGGAAAGCTACAACCTATAGCTAATGGCATTCTAAAATGAAAATTGGGGGCTGTGGGACTTTGCAATTATCCTCTGCTTCTTTCTTTTCTTATTTTTTTTTGAAACAGTCTTTTTTTTTTGAGAGTAGGTAACTTTTTTTTTTCATTTCAGGCTCCTTTATTCTATGAATATTTACTGAACAGCAACTATAGGCAAAACATTGACATAATCATTGAAGATAACATTGGAACAAATACATCAATCTTATGAGGAAACTAAAGCATTATCTACAGATCAATTATGAGATAAGTGTGCTCATTACCACCACTCCTAGTGAAGTTAAAGATCCTAGCTAGTACAATTATGATAACTTAAAAATCCAATGGTTTGTAAAAAACATCTCTGTGGCATCAGTTGTTATTTCCCCTTTATCATTTCTGATTGAGGTTACTAGAGATTTTACTTTTTAATTTCTAGTTAGTCTGGCCAAAGGTTTATCTATTTTATTAATTTTTTTAAAAAACCAACTCCTTGTTTCATTAAATTTCTGTACGACTCTTTTGTTTACAATTTCATTAATTTCAGATTTAATTTTGGATATTTCTTTTCTTCTGGTGGGTTTAGGCTTAGATTGTTCTTCTTTTTCCATTCCATCAGATGGCCTGTGAGTTTGTTGATATGCTCACTTTCTGATTTTCAAATGTAGGCTTCTAAAGCGATAAATTTTCCTCTCAGGACTGCTTTTGCTGTATCTCATAGTTCTGGTAGCTGTGTCTTCATTGTTGTTATGCTCAAGGAAGTTAATAATTTCCTTTTTAATTTCTTCCTGCACCCAGCTATCACTCAGCATAAGGTTGTTTAACTTCCATGCCTTTGTGTGAGGTTAAGTGTAATTGCTGGAGTTGAGTTCCACTTTTAGTGCCTTATGATCTGAAAAGATGCAAGGTAGAATTTCAATTCTTTTGATTCTATTGAGGTTTTCTTTGTGTCCAAGGATATGATCAATTTTAGAGAATGTTCCATGGGACGATGAGAAGAATGTATATTTTTTATCTTTGGGATGGAGTGTTCTATATATGTCTATCAAGCACAGTTATTCTAAGGTCTCATTTAAATCTCTAATATCTTTGCTTAATTTCTGTTTAGAAGATCTGTCCATCTCTGAGAGAGGGGAGTTAAAGTCCCCTGTTAT
>NW_003852632.1:458467-470503 GCF_000181295.1 Otolemur garnettii
CTGAAAAATTGATTTCCAACCCTTAACTCTGAGTTTTAATTTGTCTTTTGATGTAAGGTGTGTTTCCTGCAGACAGCAAATAGATGGCTTGTGTTTTTTAATCCAATCGGCCAATCTATGCCTCTTGAGTGGAGAGTTCAAGCCATTGACAGTTATTGAGATAATTGACAAGTGTGGTCGCATTCTATTCATCTTACTTTGTGAAAGTCCATTGCTTAGTTTTGTCATTTGCTTCATTGTGAAAACTAGATTCTGTCCTTTAATTTCTGGGTGATTTCTTTGCTGAAGGTCCATTATGATGGCCAGTGTGTAGGATAGGTTGAAATATTTCCTGTAAAGCTGGTCTTGTTGAGGCAAATTTCCTCAGTGTTTGCATATCAATAAAAGTTTTAAATTCTTCTTCAATTCTGAAACTTAACTTAGCAGGATATAGAATTCTGGGTTGCAAATTGTTCTGTTTAAGTAGGTTAAAGATAGGTGACCATTGTCTTCTAGCTTGAAAAGTTTCATTAGAGATGTAGTGCCAGCTACTTGGGAGGCTGAGGCAAGAGGATCACTTGAACCTAAGAGTTTGAGGTTGCTGTGAGCTAAGACACCACAGATGTCAATTTCCCCAAAGTCATGTAGCTATAAACATAATTCTGCAGTCACCCTGATAGGTTTGTCCCTGTAGGTCAGTTGGCGCTTACTCCTGGCAGCCTGCAAAATCTTTTCTTTAGCCTTGACTTTAGATAAATTCATTACAATATGTCTTGGGGAAGGTCTATTTGAGTTAAGGCGACCAGGGTACCGATATCCCTCAAAAAGGAGTATGCTGGAATCTTGGGTAATATTAGGGAAGTTTTCATCATATTAGTCTCTAGAACGGCTTCCATTCCTCTGGGGCATTCTTCTTCCCCTTCAGGGATACCTATAACTCGTATATTGGAACGCTTCATAGTGTCCCACAATTCTATCAACGAGTGTTCTGCTTTCTCTCTCTTCTTTTCAGCTACTTTAACAATTTGGGTTATCTCGGGGGCTTTATCTTCTACCTCAGAGATTCTTTCTTCGGCATAGTCTAATCTATTACTGATACTTTCTATTGCGTCTTTCATGTCTCTGATTGACTGCTTCAGTTCCTTCAACTCTGCTATGTCCTTTCTGTATTCTTTGTATCGTTGATCTCTTATTTGATTGTTTTTGAATTTCCTTCTGGTTATTATCCACTTTCTCAGCAATTTCTTTCATTGTTTTTTGATTATTTTCTACTTTTTCTGCAATTTCCTTCATTATTTTCAATGTATGTATTCTAAATTCCCCTTCTGTCATTTCTAACATCTCTGTATAGGAGGAATCCTCTGCTGTAGCTACCTCGTGATCCCTAGAAGGGATTACTCTGGACTGGCATTTCATGTTGCCAGGATTTTTCTGCTGATTCTTCTTCATGAGTGATTTCTTATATCTGTTTCCTTACCCTAATTTTCCTTTCACTTCTTCTGGTTCTAAGTTACTATGTTACTGGCCTAAAATTTTAATGAGTTCTTTTGGTGCAAGACCAGAAGGATGAGAAGACTGAGGAGTGAGAAGGGAAAAAAGATATTAAAAAAGAAAAAAAGAAGAAAAAAAGAGAAAAAGAGAGAGAGAGAGAGAGAAGGAAGAGGGAGTGGGTAAAAGGAAATATTAACAAAAAAAGAAAGACACCAAAAGAAAAAGACAAGAATAATATAGATGTATAGTAGGGTATTATGACCCACCATTAAAGACCCCCAATCTCTGGGGGTTCCAGGTTGGGTGATTACCTTGAGGTCAATAGGTCTGTGCCAGCTGGCTGAGACACAGTATCCCACCCACCTCCACCAGGTATAGAGGAGAGAGCAAAATGCTATAAATCAAGCCATAACAAAAAAGCAAAAACCCCTAGTAGGATAAAGTTGAGAGGTAAAAAAACGAACAAAAAAATAAATAATAGGGGCAGAAACACTGACAAAAATAAAGTTCTAATTATTAAAGAAGGCAAAAATGGAAGGTTGTATATAGACTAGAAAAAGTATCAAAAAAAAAAAAAAAGAAAAGAAAAAAAAGAAAAGTTGAAGTTCAGAAAAAACCAAAAAAGCAAAAACCCAAAACAGAAAACAAAAACAAACAGTATATATATCTTGGTAAATATTGTCCAGGCAACAGGTGATCTTCTGAGGAGTTAGAAGTTAATCCTAAAGTTAATACAGGTGTACAAGGTGGAGACTAGAGGCTTCAACTGGTTTCACAGACCCCGCAGGCTTAGGAGCCTGAATGTCTCCTTGACCCACTTAAAAGACCCTCCAAGCTGTGGGCCTAGGCCAAAACAGAGTCTTAATGTTGTTGCCCTCAGTAGAGGTGCCATGGCATTATAATAAGCTATAGCTCACAGCAACCTCAAACTCTTGGGCTCAAGTGATCCTCTTGCCTCAGCCTCCTGGGTAGCTGGGACTATAGGTGCTTATTATGTCTGGCTAGTTTTTCTATTTTTAGTTGAGATGGTGTCTGGCTCTTGCTCAGTCTGGTCTTGAAGTCCTGAGCTCAGGCAACCCATCCACCTGACAAAGTAGGCCTGAGCCTGACTGATGGCTTCAACATGCAGTTGAATATGTAGACCCTGTATCAAATATTCTGCATGCAATGTTCAATGTGAAGTAATATGTAAAATTAGAGGGGTAAAAGAACTCTATACACTCTTCCCTAGACAAATCAACAACTATGACTAAAGGTAAAGACAAAATCATGAACAAGTCAAACAATTTGGTGTTCTCTCTTATGGAAATAATCTGTCTTTTTGAGAAAAAGGCAAAATAAGGAATGAACCACTTCACTTATAAGAAATCCCTAGAGCAGTGATTTTCAATTGGTGTGCCATGAAAAATTTTAAAGATCATTAATTAAATTATTTTCAAATGAAGTTCAAAGCATAGTAAATATATTTTTTTATTTTTTTCGATCAATATAATTTAAGTGTGCCAGGAAAGATTTAAAAAAGGTTTAAACACTGTTCTAGAGAATGGGGACCTACATAGTAATTAATTTCTTGGACTGAGGCTTTTTATATATTGCCATTGTTATGAGACAAATCTGCAACAAAATATCATTTATAATGTGGCAAGAACTATAGCTTTTTTGCATTAGAACAATATAGGCAATAAAGCAATGGTACACCCAGATGATTTATCTTACTTCTCATTTATTGCTTAGTACAATTTCATTGAAGACAATCACAAGTAAAATACTACTCAGCAAGGATGCCATATTTTTCTTTATTTTTTGAGACAGTCTCACTTTGTAGCCCTTGGTAGAATGCCGTGGTGTCATAGCTCATAGCAACCTCGAACTCTTGGGCTCAAGTAATCCTCTTGCATTAGCCTCATGAGTAGCTGGGACTACAGGTGCCTGCCACCATGTCTGGCTGTGGGGTACAAAATTTTTGTTAAAAAACAATTTTTAATTTTTTTATTATTTGATAACCAGTAGTTAAAATACCTAGCTCATATCTAATCCAATAACAGTTTAAGAAATATTTGAGAGTACATATTCTCTCAGAGCCATCATCACACATCACAGAAACGATAGCATCTAGGTACCAGATACTCAGAAAGAATGGTAAGCCATTCAAAGGAGCCTCACTGTGAATGGGGACCTTCCCTACATATGCTGACAGGATTCAGAGTATGTGACGATGCTGGCATGTGGTGAAGATGACCCCGGAGAGTCAGGAGGAAGGAGGCCCACCTGGGGATCTGGAATGGCACAGGAGTTACAGAGGCTGATGGGCAGCAGGAGTCCTCATGCCAGCTTCTTCAGAAACACTTCCTAATGGTGGTAAATGTTAGAATCATTGTCTATGGACAGAGGCAGTTCACCAGTGATATCGAAAACGTCTGAATGCCAGTAAAAAGTAAATGAGTAAACAACTAAAGGAAACTTTATCTGTAGAACAGTTTTGAGAAAAAGACCTTTTCCTGGGGCTGCAGATGAATCCTCCCAGTGGTCAGAGTCACATATTAAGTATTCCAAAACAGAGCATTCCTACCTCTAAAGCCTCTACCTGGCCATGACTGCTGAAGCTAGCATCAATTCTATAATACTTTATTTATTTATTTTTTTTGAGACAGAGCCTCAAGCTGAGCCCCTGGGTAGAGTGCTATGGCTTCACTGCTCACAGCAACCTCCAACTCTTGGGCTCAAGCGAGTCTCCTGCCTCAGCCTCCCAAGTAGCTGGGACCACAGGCGCCCGCCACCTTAGGTGTATGTGGCTGGTGCCTTAGCCACTTGAGCCACAGGCACCGAGCCAATTCTATAATACTTTAAAATGAACTTGTACTTTCTTAATCTCCTTATATTTTGTGTCATCAAATATCATTCTCCAACAAAATGAATCAGGGCACTTTGCAGAAATGGCTGATTCTAGGACAAGGGTGGGGAATACATGAGACAAGTTAAGAGTACTCTGCAGGGCCGGAAAGTAAGGAAGTGCTCAGAATGGAACCTAAATCCCACAGGGACGAGAGCATGTCAGACTGGTGCAGAGTACCATGAGTTCAGATGAGAACTGAAAGAGCTCCCAGTGACAGACGCTGGGACAATCTAACAACAAAACAAATAAAACAGTATTGGGTTATAACTCAAAGTATAAAATGAATAATCATAGGTCCATAGTGATATAAATAATTGAACAAATATTTGTTTGGAGGAGAAAAGACAAATCTCCCATGCAGAAGAATTCTGAATAATTAATGCACCATCATAGAGGGGGATCAGAGACTTCCCGTTTCTTAGATGGGGGCTGTGCATAGTGACTTCCTTCCACAGATTTCAGGACAGAAAGGAGGGGAAAGAGTAGAGTAGTATCACAGTGGAGAAACCTGAGCCAGGAGGTCACAGTCAACATCAACAGCAGTGAGTCATGTTGCTAGTGTCACTTGATGTGACATGATGAAAACTGTACTTTATCCTCTGATCTTCCTCCCAAGAACACATAATTCCAGTCACAGTGTGTGTAATTAATGAGACAAATTCACTTAAAAGGACTCTTCAAAATACCTGACCAATACTCTTTAAAACTTTTAATGTATTGTTTCTTGGCCTTCTGGCTAAGATCAAGTGTAAAACTTTTAATGTCATTAGAACAGTCTGAAAAACTGGCATAGCCAAGAGGATCCTGAAGAAACATGATAACTAAGTGTAACATGCTATTGAAGATGGGATTCTGGAACAGAATTAAGTCATATGAGATAAACACTAAGGAAATATCAACAAAGCATGAATTTTTTTTTTTTTCTTTTTGAGACAGAGCCTCATGCTTCTGCCCTCAGTAGAGTGCCATAGCATCACAGCTCACAGCAACCTCCAACTCTTGGGCTTAAGCGATTCTCTTGCCTCAGCCTCCCAAGTAGCTGGGACTATAGGCACCCACCACAATGCCTGGCTATTTTTTGGTTGTAGTTGTCATTGTTGTTTGGCAAGCTTGGGCTGGATTCGAACCCTCCAGCTTTGATGTATGTGGCTGGTGCCTTAGCCGGTTGAGCTACAGGTGCAAAGCCATGAATTTTAATTAATTAAAAAATACATATTTTCTAAAAGTAGAATATATTAGTGTCAAACATATTTTTTCAGCCTATGTCGACAATGATAAATGTCTGTGTTAATTCCAGGACCCGCACCCTCACTGTGAGGCTCTCTGTTGAGTTTCTGGGATCAACACACAGGTAGTACTCTTCATGTCCAGCAGGACTATGCTACTATTTTGTTAAAAGTAAAGGTTTCCAACTTGCTATAATTTTAGACAATCTCATCTGGTAGTACAGGATACCTTGGAGATATTGCAGGTTCAGGCCCAAATCACTGCAATAAAGTAAATTTTAAAAAATGGCTTCCTAGTGCATATAAAAGTCTTGTTTATACAATACTGTAATCTAGTACATGTGCAATAGCATTATGTCTAGAAACAATGGACATACTTTAATTAAAAAATACTTTATTGCTTGATAGAAAAACAAAGTGAATAAACAAGGTAGGGTATACCTGAATACATCTAAAAGAGTATAACTGGAATGTTTCTAACACAAAAAGAAATGATAAATGCCAAAGGTGATGGATACTCCAATTACCCTGACTTGAATAACTTACATAGTATGCCTGTATAAAAACATCACAGGTGTCCTAGAAAGATATACAACTATTCTGTATATATAATCATTAAAAAATGCTAACAATCGCCTGAGCCTTCAGTGAATCATAATCATTTTTGCTGGGGGAGGGTCTTGCCTTGATGGTGATGCTGCTGACTAATCAGGATGGTGGTTGAAGGCTGGGGTGGCTGCAGCATTTCCTTAAAATTAGAGAAGAATTAAGTTTGCTGCATGAAATGACTCTTCACAAAGAAATCTCTATAGCCTGCAAAGCTGTTTGATAGCATCTGCCCAGGTACAACCTTTAAAATTGTAGTCAGTCTCCTCAAACCCTGATGCTGCTTTACCAACTAAGTTTATGAACTATTCCAAATCCTTTGTTGTCATTTCAACAATGTTTTCAGCATCTTCACCAAGAGTAGATTCCATCCCAAGAAACCTTTCTTTGCTCATCCATAGAAGAAACTCCTCATCCATTAAAGTTTTATCATGAGATTGTAGCAATTAGGTCATGTCTTTGGGACTCATTTCTAATTTTAGTTCTCTCACTATTTCCACATCTGCTGTTACTCTTTTCTCTGAATTCTTGAATTCCCTTGAAGTCATTTATGGAGGTTGGAGTCAACTTCTTCCAAATACCAGTTAATGTTGATATTCTGACCTCCTCCCACGAGTCACAAATGTTCTTAATGTCATCTAGAATGGCGAATCTTTCTAGAGGGTTTTCAACTGACTTTGCCTAAATCCAACAGAGGAATCAATATATATGGCAGCTACAGGCTTAGGAAATGTAGGTCTTAAATAATAAGATTTGAGGCCAGATGCAATGATAAACCTGTAGTTTCAGCTACTTTGCTTTTTTTTTTTTAAAGACAGAATCTCACTCTGTCACCCTGAGTTGAGCACCATGGTATGATCATAACTCACAGCAACTTCAAATTGTTGGGCTCAAGAGATCCTCTTTCCTTAGCCTCCCAAGTAGCTGGGAATACAAGTGCCTGCCACAATGTCTGATTAGTTTTTCTATTTTTAGTAGAGATGGGGGTCTTGCTCTTGGCTCAGACTGGTCTCAAACTCTGGAACTCAAGCAATTAACCTGCCTCAGCCTCCCAAAGTGCTAGGATTATAAGCATGAGCCACTGCGCCTGGCTTGTTCCAGCTACTTAGGAGGCAGAGACGAGAGGATCACTTGAGCTCAGGAGCTCAAGGCTGCAGTGCACTATTATGCCTGTGAATAGGTATTCCACTCCAGCCTGGGCAACATGGTGAGGAAAAAATAACAAGACTTGAAAGTCAAAATTATTCCTTGATCCCATGGAGCTGCAAAATGTGTGTTGTGTTAGAGGCAAGGAAATCTCGCACATCTCCACTAGAGCTCTTCGCTGACCAGGTGCATTGTCTGTGAACAGTAATATTTAGAAAGGAATCTTTCTTTTTCTGAGCAGTAGGTCTCAAAAGTGGGCTTCAAGTATTCAACAAACTATGCTATAAACAGATGTGTTGTCATCCAAGCTTTGTTGTATCATTTTTACAGCACAGGCAGAGTAGATTTAGCAGAATTCTTTAAGGACCTAGGATTTATGGAATGGGAAATGAGTATTGGCTTCAAATTAAAGTCACCAGCTACCTTAGCCCCTAACAAGAGAATCAGCCTGTTCTTTGAGGATTTGAAGGCATGTATTGAATATTCTTCTTTGGCTATGAAAGTCCTAGATGGCCCCTTCTTCCAATAGAAGGATATTTCATCTACATTGAAAATTTGCTGGTTAGCACAGTCACCTTCACCAATGATCTTAGCTAGATCTTCTGGATAACTTGCTGCAGCTTCTCCATCAGCACCTGCTGCTTCACCTGGCCCTTTTATGTTATAGAGACAGCTTTGTTCCTTAAACCTCATGAACCAACCTCTAGTAGCTTCAAACTTCCCTTCTGCAGCTTTCTCACCTTCCACTTTTCACAAAATTGAAGAGAGTTGGGGCCTTGCTCTGCATCATCTTTGGCTTGAGGGAGGGTTGTGGCTGGTCTGATCTTCCGTCCAGACCACTCAAATGTTCTCCACAAAAGGAAGAGATTATTGTTCTCGTTAGCAATAAGGCTGCTTTACTTTCTTATCATTCCTATATTCACCGGAGTAGCTCTTTTAATTTCTTTCCAGGACTTTTCCTTTGCATTCACAACTTGGCTAACTGGTGGAAGAGGCCTGGCTTTCAGCTTGTCTTGGCTTTCGACATGCCTTCCTCAGTAAGCTTATCGTTTCTAGCTTTTAATTTAAAGTGAGAGATGTGTAACTCTTCCTTTCACTTCAACACTTAGAGGCCCTTATAGGGTTATTAGCTGGTCTAATTTCAATACATATTTTCTCAGAGAATATGGAGTCCCAAGGAGAAGGAAAGAGAGGCAGGCCAAGGAGCAGAGCACAGACAACACTGACTTAATTCACTGTTTCATACCTACATGGTTTGTGGTGCCCCCAAATGATAATAATGATAAACTCAGAGATCACTAATCACCATAATAGATAGAACAACAATGAAAAAGTTTGAACTGTTTTGAGAATTACCAAAATGTGACACAGAGACAGGCGGTGAACATGTGCTATTGGAAAAATGATCCTAATAGACTTGCTCAGTACAGGGCTGCTACAAATCTTCAAGTTTTAAAAAATGCAAGATTTGCAAGTTGCAATAAAGCAAGGTGTGCTGTGCAGTGTTCACAGATGACTGGAAAGATTTTCTGACTGAATTTCTCTGCACATTAGGAAGTAGCTGCCCTTGTGGTGGGTTGTCTTGCCCAAGGCTGTATGGAAAGCCAGCACGTATAAATGCCCAATTTTCACCCACTGGCAAGTGGCTGAGCAGCACACTAGCTTCTTCCCCCTCTCAGAGGTCAGAGTCACCTATGTCTGAATATACTTTTCTTAAGGGAGTTTGTTGTGTGGGGCATATTATAGCTCTTTCACAGTTCTGTTAGCTGATGACACAGCAAACTTTAGGACCTCACTCTCAAGAAAAGTGTTGCTTGATCATGCACACGTTTTACTGGGGCCAGGCGATTCATCTTTACACCAGATACTAAGAGATTCATTGGGAGCTTCATGGATGAAGGATTCCTCTCACTGTTTAATTCTTCATTCATTTCTATGGGAGAAATAAGCTGGTAGACAGAGACTGGAGGCAGTTGTCCTGCCGACAGACTTTGTGTAAGCTAAGTCAGGAAGGCTCCACGTTGCAGCAAGGCAGGCTCTGGGCCAGGGGAGTGGCCACATCCCCAGTTGAATGCTGGATCTCCCATGAGGCAGCCACACTTGGGCCAGATGGTCAGGCTGTCTTCTGGCTTTCAGGACAGGGCACGGTGCTCCCAGAGAAACAGTGGCTTTAATGAACATCCTTACTAATTTCAGGGTATTGATGAAATATTCTTCTGGAGGAATATAGTGCGTCAGAACATGAAGAATCTTCCTCTCCCACTTTTTTCATTGCTGTATCAAGGGTTCAGCTGAGATTCTAGAGGATTAGAGTGGTTTTTTTTTTTTTTTTACTCATTAAGGTTCACTATGCTTTTTCCAGGCCATAATACTGCCATGTACTTTGAGTATGCCTAGTAAATATTAGCTGATGCTGATGAGGAATGCAGTCATTGAAAAGCATGCTCCTCCCACCTCCACCCCCACTACTCAGCATCTGCTTGGCTCCGGTCCAGCTTTCTTTCTTTTTGTTTTTTTTTTTTAATTTTTATAACAGCTTTATTAGTATATAATTCACAAATATACAATTCATGCATTTGAAGTGTATAACTTAAAGGTTTTTTAAAAAATTTATTTCAGGCTCCTTTATTCCATGAATATTTACCAAACATCAACTATAGGGAAAACATTGACATAATCATTGAAGATAACATTGGAACAAATACATCAATCTTATGAGGAAACTAAAGCATTATCTACAAATCAATTATGACATAAGTGTACTCATTTCCACCACTCCTAGTAAACTTGAAGATCCTAGCTAGTACAATTATGATAACTTTAAAATCCCAATAGTTTGTTAAAAAAATACAAATTTCATTACTTCCAAGTTACCAAGTTACTTGCAAGTTACCAAAAACAATAGAAAAATTTAGCAATATAGCTAACTTCAAAATAGCTATACAAAATCAATTATATTCCTATATAAAAAATAATTACAAAATAATATTAGAAAAAGAAAGATAGCATTATATCAGCAACCAAAATAGAAAGTACCTATCAATATAGCTTTAACAAGAGCTGTGCAATTTTTATTCAATACATAATCATTTACTACTTGTTTGTTACAGAATACACAAGACAAAATACAAATAGCAAACAATTTTTTTTCCTTATTATGTTTTTACCAAAGTCTAAAAAAAAAAGATGACAAATATATATAAATAAAAGTAAAAAATAATTTTCCCCCCAAAAGAAAAACAGATCACACCAAGTCTTATAGACAGTAGAAATAGAAATACTTCAAAATCATTCTACTTAGTCTGGATACCCCTGATAGTAAAATTAGAAAAAATATATTATTTTAAAGGGGAAATTATAGACATATTTTACTGAGGAATAAGGATGCAATATGATAAACAACATATTGACATATTGAATTAAAAATTGATGTTTAGGTAATATATGTTGACCAAAATTAAATCCAATTTGTGTGAGAATTAGTCATTATTTTTTTTTTTTGCCCACACCCCCTCGCTCCTTCTCTGTCTGATCTCCCGTTCCCCCATGCCCAACTATGTCATTAATTGTCATTAATTGTCTTCATATCAAAGTTGAATACATAGGATTCTTACTTCTCCATTCCTGTGATGCTTCACTAAGAATAATGTGTTCCACCTCCATTCAGGTTTTTACAAATGCTGTAAAATCTTCATTGTTTTGATGGCTGAATAATACTCCATGGTATACATATACCACAGCTTACCAATCCATTCCTGGGTTGAAGGACATTAGGCTGTTTCCACGTTTTAGCGATTGTAAATTGGGCTGCGATAAACAGCCTAGTACAAGTGTCTTTATAGTAAAAGGTTTTCTTTTTTTTTCCTTCTGGATAGATGCCCAATAGTGGAAGGGGATTGCAGGATCAAATGGGAGGTCTAGGTTGAGTTCATTAAGGTTTCTCCATACTTCCTTCCAAAAAGGTTGTATTAGTTTGCAGTCCCACCAGCAGTGCAAGAGTGTTCCTTTCTCTCTACATCCACGCCAGCATCTGCAATTTTGAGATTTTGTGATGTAGGCCATTCTCGCTGGGGTTAGATGATATCTCAGGGTGGTTTTAATTTGCATTTCTTTAATAATTAGAGACGAAGAGCATTTTTTCATATAGTTAGTAGCCATTCGCCTATCGGCTTTAGAGAAGATTCTATTCATCTCTCTTCCCCATTGATGTATGGGGTTGTTAGTTTTTTTCTTGTAAATTAATTGAAGTTCTGCATAGATCCTTGTTAATAGACTTTTGTCAGATTCAAAATATGTAAATATCCTTTCCCATTGAGTATGTTGTCTATTTGCTCTGGTTATTGTCTCCTTTGCTGTACAGAAACTTTTCAGTTTCATAAGATCCCATTTGTTTAGTATTGCTGTTGTTGCTATTGCCATAGCAGTCTTCCTCATAAAGTCTTTCCCCAGGCCAATATCTTTCAGTGTTTTTCCAATTCTTTCTTTGAGGATTTTTATCATTTCATGCCTTAGATTTAAGTCCTTTATCCATCTTGAATCAATTTTTGTGAGTAGAGAAAGGTGCAGGTCCAGTGTCAGTCTTTTACATGTAGATATCTAATTCTCCCAGCACCATTTATTAAATAGGGAGTCTTTCCCCCAGTGAATGCTCTTGTTTGGTTTATCAAAGATTAGGTGGCTGTAAGTTGTTGGTTT
>NW_003852632.1:470885-478823 GCF_000181295.1 Otolemur garnettii
AGAATAGCCTAAAATCTGGTAAAGTAACACATCCAGCTTTTGGTCCAGCTTTCTATGCAAGGGACGCAAAACTGCATGTAATAAATTTCTCATACTGATGAAGTTTATAATCTAGTGGCATCTACAGAAAGATAAACTCAGATGATTATGAAATATGCCCCCAAGAAGGAAAAGTAAAAAATGCTAAATATTCAAAACTTTTAAAAATAATACACACACAAAAGTTAGAATGGCTAAGTGAAAACTAGTGAAAACAGCAAATGCTATTATAGAAGTGAGGAAATTGGGTCATTTACATGTGCTGCTGGGATAGCCAACCATGGAATTTCTTTTAAAACTAAACCTTTCAGTTTAGTTTGAGAGTTGCACAACCCAGCAACCATACTCTTGTGTATTTATCCAGAGAAATGAAAACCTATGTTCATACAAAAACCTGTACACAAATATTCATAGCAATTTTATTTGTAATAGCTCAAACTGGAATCAGCCCAGACATCCTTTAGCAGGTGAGTGGATAAATAAACCATGGTCCACCCACATCACGGAGTGCGCAGCTACTAAGCAATAAAAAGGAACAAACTGTGAGACATGCAACAACTTGGATGAATCTCTAGGAAAAGACACTGAGAGAAAAAAGCCAATCCCCAAAGATGATACGCTGCATATTTATATAACACTTATGTAATGTTCTTGAATTGAGAAAATTAGAACAGATTAGTGGGCTTGGGGCAGGGGGCTGCCTTGGGAGGAAGATGGGCAGAAGGGCAGTGTGTCTAGCTCTAAAGGAGCAGCAGTGGGGATTTCTGTGGTGCTGGAGCTGGGCAGTGCCTTGACTGCAGTAGTGTAGTAAAACTGCACAGAACTAAGCAGGTCGGAGTGTGAGCAAAACTGGAGATCTGAATGAGATTGCATCTATGTACAGGGCTAAGATATTGTACTATTGTTATGCAAAATGTCACCATTAGAGGAAACTGAGTAAAGGGTATTTGGGATCTCTCTGTATTTGCTCTTACAACTATGTGTGTGTGACTCTACAATTATCTCAGTAAAGATTTCAATTGAAAAAGATAAATTAAAAGGAAAAAACAACAAATCAGCACATTAAAAATGCTACCGAACACAATCACAGTATTCATTATTGAAACACCATGGTGGGTTCTGTGCTGGACAATAACTAAAGTGACTGGTGTCTCCACCACAGATACCCCACCAGTAAGATGCAAGAAATCGTGAGACTAAAGTGAGCATCTGCTTGGTCAGTGCCTTTCCATAACAACTGTGAATCGTTTAAATATCGGTGATTCTAATGGAGATGCAGGCTTTCAATCAGGATATTATGGCTCAAGAAGGGCAGGGATGGTACCTTCCCAATCATAACCCTCCACAGAGTCCTGCACGAGTGACTCCTACTCACTTCTCAGGAAAGGGCAAAGGAGGTGTCCATGAGTCTGAGGTAGAACTGGACCCAGACCCAACCCCAAGGCTATGCTTTCCTCCAGGGTGGAGCTAAGTGCTAACATTTTACTCTTACATATATGGACACTGGCTCTACACGGTTATTTCTGACTAGAAGCAATTTTTTTCCTTTCTTTTTTACTTTTCTTGCCTTACTTCATGTTTGATATCTACTTTTCCATATCATTACAACTGCTTTAAAAATCATTTTTATATCTAATTTTAAAAAGGAAAACCAAATCTTTCTACATCCCTTTATACAGATCAGGTAGCATGGCCTGGAGGAACACTGGCCTTCTCTAACAACAGAAGGGAACATTCTCTGTGTTTCTGGGCCCTCTTGGTCTGCTGTCATCCCCTTCCTCAGGAGAAGCACTCTAATCCTTTCTTTACTTCTCACATAGCCAACAGCAGCCAGAGGCGAAAATGAAACACCTCCATTTACATTTACTCTTCATCAGAGTCTCAGATGACTGATTTTTACTTAAAAATGACTTCCAGACATAAAGAAGTAATAGGGTTGTCACATTAATTTGCCTAATTCCTGATTAGGCAATCTATTTTGACAGTTGGGTTTTTTTTTTTTTTGAGATAGGGTCTTGTTCTGTTGCCCAGGTTAGAGTGCTGTGGCATCATAGCTCACCAAAACCTCCAATTTCTGGGCTCAAGTGATCCTCCTTGTCTCAGCCTCCCAAGTAGCTGGGACTATAGGTGGACACAGGCCATGACACTCGGCTAATTTTTCAATTTTTTGTAGAGACAGGAGACTTGTTCTTGCTCAGCTGGTCTCAAACTGCTGGCTTCAAGCAATCATCCCACCTCCACCTCCCAAAGCGCCAGGATTATAGGCATGAGCCACCACTCCTGGCTGACAGTTGGTTTTGGTACAACTGAAGCTGACAGTTTTTCATGCTGTAAATGAAACCATAACTTGTATTTTTTCTATTACCTACACTAGAGTTTCCAGTAGAGTTAATAACTGAGAATAACTGCTTTCATGCTGTAGCCAGTGCTCTAAATGATCACTGTTCTACTGAACACAAAATGTGTAATAACTTGGCTGCTACATTTATAAAGGCAAATTGCCTCGTGCCCTTGTTGTCTGTCACACTCAGTGTCAGACAGACTTGGTTTCAGGTTCCAGCTCAGCCTGGGAGTCTTCAGCCTCAGGCCCTTGAGTGTCAGGGTGCACACCTACCACCAACCTTTCCACAGCTGGGGAAGGAAAAAAAAAAAGAAGACAAAACAAAGGACAAAAATAAGCACTTGGAATATCATAGCTTCTCAACCAAGCTCCTTCTTTTTCCCCTGAGTTCATAGCACAAAGTGAAATGTTATATGGTGGGAATAAAGATGAAATTCTTTGGGCTAAGAACAAAATGTTTCATGAGTTCAACTTAAAATAATTATAAAGCAGACTAGATAACAAGATGCAAAATAATTATATGGAAAGTAGAATTCAAATAATATTTCCATTTTTGCAAATTTTGGAACATATGTTCTTATATTGATTTTTATCATTTAAAATCACACTAAAAATACTAATGGACCAAGCTGTCCCATTACTTCATACACTTGATGGGCTGTGAGCACAGTGACAGAGTGTGATGTTGAGCAATGCTGCTGTATTCTGAGTTTTGCCAAGCCTAGCCCATGTCTGTACTGTGTGTTAACTCTCAAATTTCAGAGGAGGTGAAACTTTGCAGTTTGTTTGAGAAAGATGGGATGGTAGTTTATCTTGGTATTTCACTCTAAGTAGGGTAAGTCACAGTGCAGTAACTGTCAAAATTAAATTAAAATGTAAATTTTTTTTATGGTAAGTAATGAATAAGGTTGTGAAGAACATGTTTCCTAGCCAATCCCCTGTCCCCTACTATGTCTCTAAAAAATAGTCCATTCCAAAGTGTTTTACTCAAAATATGTTCCATTTGGGTACTGGGGAGGGGGGTGTGTACAGAATTCTCTTTTGCATCTGTGACTCCTGCAAAAATATCTGGCAGTACATTCAGTTCTGTGTCTTAAACTCTCACAGGGCACCTTTAAAATAATTATTATAATTGCTCATGGTTATCAGCAACTAACTAGTCTAAAGCAATAGAATAATTGTTCCTTCACTTTTCTCAATTGGCCCAAGGTTAGGCTAAGAGTCTGGACACCATCTCATTTGAAGGACTTAGTTGTCACAGAGTAAATTTCACAGTCAAGGAGATATATTTCACTGGCCTTCCAGAAAATGAACTATTGTTACTATTTGTATGTTGATTCTGTGAGTTACTGGTGAATAGTGAACTCTGAACATAAGAATTCTTTATCAACTCTTCATTACTTTTATGTGTCCAAAACAAATAAAATCTATTCTGTTTTAGAGATATGAATTTCCTCTCTCACCATTTTCCCTGACATATTTACTGTGATGATTCATGAATCTAGTACTTTTCTGTGGATTATGCAGTAATATTTGTGTGGCTTTTATAATTCATTAACTAATACGTGAAATATGTAACCACCAGGAGGTAAAACCCGTGTGATTGTAAACAAAAGCCTAAATTCTTATTTTCAGGAACTCTTTGTAAATCAACCCTAATACAGATCTTCTTTAACATCTATTGTTATAACTGAGGGCACAGAGAACATAATCTAAAAGGGTGATCTTTCTTCTCTCCTTGGTTACAAGGCCTCAGGGCAGTTGCAAGTCCTGGTCCAGGGAGCCCACATTTGCTCTACCTGGGGTCCCTGCACCCTACTGCCTGAGGGAGGGCAGAGACATCCCACCTCCGTTGTCCAGTGCCTCCGTGACCTTTGAGAGTGGGCAGAAGTGCAAGCCTCTCTCTTGGGTGCACCTCAGCCTCTCATCCCTAGCTCCCTTCTGCTCCTCAATCCCTCAGACCTTTCCTTACCTGCCTCTTCCCTCAGGGTGCCTGGGGCCGCTCTACTAATCAGTAAGCGTCCAGTGTGACAGTAGCACTGTGACTTCCTCTCAGTGCTGGTGGCTCTTTCACTTTTTTTAGTCAATAGAGCATAATAAATGGATTTGATCTGTTAACACATTCCCTGTGAACAAAAGCCCAGCAAGTCAGATCAGCTGCCCAGGTGCACATGAAGACTGCAGGGCACAGTAGGCTATGTGACACTTGCTGAGTATGGAGTTAGCAACTTCTTCCCTAGAACATTTGGCTTGTACACACCTGTGCAGGGTGCACAACAGCAGGCTGAATGTGTGGTAACTAACAGCAGCTGCAGGCCCCGAGGAGGTGGCTGCACCCTCAGAAGGCAGCTTAGATCCAGCTTAGATTCACTCCCAGGAAGCTTTGTCAGGTGGATAGTCACCAGGGATTTTTACAGCAATGTGAAGCTTGCAGAGCGCTTTTCTTTCACACCAGGAAACAATGTAGAAAGTATATTATTCTCTCCTCTTAATATGGAGGGAGCTAAAGCTCAGAGCAATTAAATAAGTTGCCCAAGGTCATATACTTGTCGCGAGCACACTGGAAATCAGAGCCTTTTTACAAATCCTGGATACTTTCCCCTCTACTGATTTTCACATATAGCCAGACCTATCAACTTAGGTATTGCTGTCATAGCTGCTTTCATACTTCAACAGCTAAGTTTAGTGTGTGCAACAGACTGGGATCCAGCCAGTCAAGTCTAAAATAACGTGCTTGTCAACGCTGGTGTATATAAACAAAAATAAACAAATAAAAATCCAGCCCTACAGAGCACCAGGCATCTCATTTAGTTCCCTCACTTGATCTCCTCACCAGTTCTGTGAGGTGGATGACGATGGAGTCACTGTGCTCATCCTAACACATTGGTTAACAGTCCTTACTACTGTTATACCCTATTCTGGGGGGAAACAAAGCATAGGATGAATCAAATAAAACTTTTCCTCAAGTGACCTTGCTAAGTTGTGAGATGCATGTATCTCTTCAAATTGCTGCTACAACCCTTAAAAGGAAGAATCTTGGCCCTTAGAGCTTCAGAACTTAATCCTTTAGCACTTTCCAAAGGTCTAATCTCATTTTTGCAAATTAATTTTATTTAAAAGGAGGACAGATTTTCTAAAACTGTTGAGACTGATCTAGGAACTAGATGAGCTCTCAAGAGTCTTGACTACTTCAGAATATTGACTACATTGGTTTCACCTTTTATCCCAAAACAAGCCACATGAGAAACCAATAAACATTCTCCATTCAAAATGTTTTCCCTTTCTCATTTCCATTTCACGAGACCAAAATGAATATATGCATATTCATGATACATACATGTTGAGTATCCCTTATCCAAAATGCTTGGGATCAGAAGTATTTCAGATTTCAGATTATTTTGGAACATTTGTATGTACATAATGAGATATCTTGGGGATAGGATCTAAGTCTAAACACAAAATTCACTTATGGTTCATACAACTTATTTATACAGCCTGAAGGTAATTTTTATAAATTATTTTAAATAATTTTGTCCATGAAAAAGTTGTGTGTATTGAGCCATCAGAAAGCAAAGGCATCACTATCGTGGCCACCTGTGTGGCATCACGCTGGTGTTCAGATTTTGCTCTGGGAGACTGAGGTGGGTGGATTGCTTGAGCTCAGGAGTTCAAGACCAGCTTGAGCTAGAGCAAGACCTATCTGTACTAAAAATAGCTGGGTGTTGTAGAGGGCGCCTATTGTACCAGCTACTCAGAAGGCTGAGGCAAGAGGATTGATTACTTTAGACCAACAGTTTGAGGTTGCTGTGAGCTATGACACTACAGCACTCTACCCAGGGTCAAAAAAAGTTCAGATTTTGGAGCATTTTGGATTCCAGATTTTCGATTAGGGATGCTCAATCTATATTAATTTATCCTAAATTAATGATTCCTAAAATGTTAATTTTTGCCTTCAGTCAGAGTTTCTACTCAGTTCTGTTTAACTCTGCCAGAAACGGTTGGGTAAATTATTCTCTGTCCCTATGAGATGACGAATCCTTGCTGTGGCTGGAGGGAAAACAGTGAGGGGAAAACACCCTGAGTAGCCAAAATCTGGCTTTCTGTAAAAGTATCAAACAAGGACATGCATTTCATGGAAGGCTGGCTAGTTTCATAGGGAAAGCTATCTGTGTTTTTTAATATCTTGTTTGTTCTTAAGGATGGATTTGAATAGCACCCAGAAAGTCCTTGTATTTTAGCAGAGTCACTCTAAGTCACATCCCATGACATAGTGAGTGAGTTCATGTAAACATGGTTGGTGGTATCATGAGTAACAAAATCTGTTTTCATCAGAAGCTCTTTGTCCTGCGTAAGAGACCTGCACACTAATAGGCGCCTGGGCTAACACTAACCAGCTCCAGCTGGTTCCTTGCTATAAAAAGAAGTAATGAAAACACAAATGCTAACTTCTCCATTCCACCCCAGCCAGAACATCAAGGCTGCACCAAAGACTGCTCTTTCTAAACGCTCATAGTGAATGAACTGGCAGGTCTGGCTCTCTAAAGTTGTTTACTGAACAGTATGTGCAGGGGACTTGCTGAGCACCGGTGGGGAAATGTTGGGGGGAGGAGTCACATGATTTATCAGTGCACAAAGCCAATTCTTCCGGATGATCTTGGATTTAGTTCTATAACAAATAGAAGGCAGAGAAGTTTTTCAAAAGCAGAGGTAGAGTGCCTTGAGCAATTTCTTAAACACATATACACAATTACTTTGGTTTTTATTATGAAAATTCTCACTAAATCTAAGATAAATTAATGTCTTATCAAATACTCAAAATTAAGTAACCTTAAATCATTTCTTATAAAGTAACTTACATTCCAAGAGGAAGCAATCTTATAAAGAGATAATCATTATTTTAATTCTCTACATGGCTAAAAATCTCCAGACTGTTGGTACAGGAATAGATCTGTGGGGGTTGTCCAACCCGCAGCCCATGGCCACATGTGGATTATTTGAGGCCTGTTTTGCATATCTGTGGTGTCAGATACCATGAAAATTATGCATACATCTTTTTTGTTTTTGTTTTTAGCTCATCAGTTTTTGTTAGTGTTTTTGTAATTGATGTGTGGTGCAAGACAACTCTTCTAATATGTGCTAGAAAAGAAAAAAGGTTGGACACCTCTGGATGGCAATTTCTTCCCATGCTCATCTAATAGCTAGACTGCCCAGAGCTCAGATAGTCTCTAGTCTGCTTACAGCCACACTGCTTGGTGACAAAATTGTGAATGTCCTGGAATACATGACTGTTTCTCATGCTAGATATATCTAAGTGAACCTGGCCAGGAATAAAACAAGTGGCTGGATTTTTCTTTTTTCTTTTTTTAAAATTTCTTATAGCATAACTGTGTACATTAATGCAATCACGGGGTACAGTGTGGTGTTTTCATATACATTTTGAAATACTTCATCAAACTGGTTAACATAACCTTCATGTCATTTTCTTAGTTATTGAGTTAAGACATTCATACTCTGCTTTTAGAAAGGTTCACTTGTACCCTTGTAAGATTAACCATAGA
>NW_003852632.1:481725-513900 GCF_000181295.1 Otolemur garnettii
TTGAACCCGCCACCTTAGGTGTATGTGGCTGGCGCCTTAGCCGCTTGAGCCACAGGCGCCGAGCCAATCCTTTTGTTTTCAATCTCATTTAATTCTGCTCTAATTTTGGTTATTTCTTTTCTTCTGTTGGATTTGGGATTGGAATGTTCTTCCTTTTCCAGCTGCTTGAGATGTTCCACTAAGTTGTTAACTTCCTCTCTTTCTGTTCTCTTGAGGAAGGCTTGCAATGCTATAAATTTCCCTCTTAGGACTGCCTTTGCGGTATATCAGAGGTTCTGATAACTTGTATCTTCATTATCATTTTGTTTTAAAAATTTGGTAATCTCCTTCTTGATCTCGTCTCTCACCCATCTATCATTCAGCATAAGGTTATTTAGCTTCCATGTTTTTGTACGAGTCTGTAGATTCCTGTTGTTGCTGAGTTCAACTTTTATTCCATGATTGTCCGAGAAGATGTAAGGAATAAGTACTATTCTTTTAAATTTGCTGAGGTTAGATATGTGGCCTAAGATGGAATCGATTTTAGAGTATGTTCCATGTACTGATGAGAAAAATGTGTATTCAGTTTAGTTAGGATGAAATGTTCTGTAGTTGTCTGTTAAATCTGGAAGTTGGATAGTTAAGTTTAAATCTAAGATTTCTTTGCTAAGCTTCTTATTGGAGGATCTATCCAACACTGCCAAAGGAGTGTTAAAATCTCCGACTATGATGGAGCTGGGGGAAATCAAGTTGCTCATGCCATTTGGAGTCTCTTTTATAAATTGAAGTGCATTCTGGTTGGGTACATAGATATTGATAATTGAGACCTCATCATATTGAGTATTGCCCTTAACAAATATAAAGTGGCCATCTTTGCCTTAAGTGTTATTCAACTGGCTATTCTGTTGGAAAAAAAGGGTTTTGCCTCATCCATGCAGGGCTGGTGCTCAGTGCACGGGATATTAACCTATGGTGTAGACCCTAAATTTTGAGCCACTCCACCTCCTGGGACTCCAGAGCCTGCTTCTCCTTCCTGCACCCCACCAAGGCACCTGTAGGCACCTCCAACTCCACCTGGGAGGCAGCTGCCTCATTCCACCTGTTGCAGGTCTTCTTTACTGAGGTCTTCTTCTCTGAGGGCTGTACCTCTCAGGACCAGCAGCATAGGAACATAGCAGGGCTGTGCAGTTATTCAAGCAGTGGGTCTTAGACTTCAATCTTTTTTACACTCTCTCCAGCCTTTGTTCTCTCAAAGTCATTTTCCAATTAGTGAGGTTAAAAAACTTTAAAACCATTTTTTCTGTACTTTAGCCCTCAAATCCAAACCATGTCCAGAAGGTTTTCCCCTCACTCAAAAAGTCCTTCTTTGTTTTCTTCTCCTCCTGCTGGGCTCCCTGTGCTAGCATCTCAGCTCTCGACTGCACTTCTTGTTCCACCACTGAGATACAAGTAGGATCGGCCAAGTGATAGCAGCTCTCCCAGAAGACAAGCTCAGAAGCCCTTCACAGCACGTCCCCATCCATCCTTCCTGTCTTGAACATTTAGAGCTAAAAATCTAACTGTTGTGGTCTAGGCACTCAGTTTGGAACTGAGCATGGCTTTTCTTTTATTTCTTTCTTTTCTTCTTTTTTGCAGTTTTTTTTTGGGTGGGGGGGCAGGGCTGGGTTTGAACCTACCACCTCCGGCATATGGGGCCAGTGCTCTACTCCTATGAGCCATAGGCACCACCCACATGGCTTTCCTTTATCTGATACACAACAGAGCTGCATACTCACATGGCTTTGTGCCAGGTGGCACCGGGAGGCCTGGGATAGACAGACATGTGCACACGCAGGCAAAATGAGGGTGCAATCCTTTCCCTCAAAGATACATCATCATGGGACAGACAGACACAACCAAATAAGATAAGGGCATGAACAGAGACGAGAAAATGAAACACTAAAACAGGCCTTACAGACCATGTTGCAGCCCCAAATCAGTGACCTACAGATGAGACAGCCAAGACAGAGAGACTACATGAAAGCACAACTCATTCATTTGTTATTTTCTGTCATTGTCAAGATAGTTCATTCAAAGAAATATTAGACACAGAGGTCACACATTGTCTGATCCCATTAATATAAAATGTCCATAATAGGTGAATGAATCCATATAAGTGGCTGCTTAGATGGGAGGGCAAGGGGTGACTGCTAACAGATGTGGTGGCCTGGAGTCACAGTAGTGACAGTCACACAACATTGCACATGCAAATAGGACAACCTGCTGAGTGTATCCCTTAACATGGTTTAAATGGTAAATTTTATCTCACAGTTTAAAGAAAAGTGATGATTCCATGCTACCCTCACACAGAGATTTCACTTGTCCTTCTTAAAACCCGGAGAAACTCTTTCTCCTTCAAAACGTCTTCCTTGACAGCTCACAGCAGCTGTTGTGGGTTTTCCTCCTTGCCCTGTAGTGATCTCCAGCTTGCCTTCTGTTAGCACAGTGTGTGCGTGCATGTGTGTGTGAACATATCCTCCCCTCTTCCTAAAAAAGACAGTGGGCTCCTTCAGCACAGACCTAGCATCATATTATTCTTTGGTCACCCTGCACTGTAAACTTCCTTCCTTCCTCTCTTCCCTTCCTTCTTATTCTTTTTTTTTTTCTTTTAACAACTCCATCTTTAAGGTGGGGGTGGGGATAACAGAATACACTGCTGGGCAGGTGGTGAAAGTTACTTTGTAACTAATACCAAACAATGGAGCTGCTCTCAAAAACATTAAAGAACCACAGAGGAAAAGAATGTGAAGCTCAGCACTATAAAGCCTTGTTCATTATTCAGATATGACAGCCAAAGCTGAGAGGTAATTAAGTTGTATGCTAAAGCCACAAATTTAGGTAACACCACAGTCCAAATTAAAACATGGCATCACTGATTATCAGGTGACTGTCCTTTATACACCACAATATTATGCTAGTTCTTCACCATCACTCTTTTGCTCCAGAACTTATCATAACTTCCCATTTCATTAATGCTAAACTTTGATTCCTAGCATCAAGGCCTCCAAGGGATTTTTCTAGTACCAAACTCATTTCTGTTGCCATGGAGGCTTCGGCTCTGACCTTCCTTGACTCTTACTATTATACTAAATCAATAATTCTGCCACACAACTATGTAAAAATACTTCATTTGATTCCACCGATTTGAGGTTTGTCATAATGAAATCAGGGTCTGGAAAGAATGTGTGAACAACACATCTCCACACTCCCTTGCCACCCAGGGAGGGGATGGGCATCATTTCTGTGCACACATCATGTTTCTAGATTTGCCCAAGGCTTACACACAAGGACTCATTAAGTTCTCACAACAGCTTACTTGAACTATTGTCAATGTCTGCCCCATCAGCCTCTTCTTCACACTGTTCAGATTCTAAGCCCTATATACTGACAGATGACTGCAGGCCCTGACTTCTCTGCTTCCTTCATGCATTTATTCTTCACCACTCAAATCTCCTTACCTAGAAATAGTGGTCCGGAGCAGTGGGAGAACTCGAGATAGTGATGCTGATATTTCAAATAGACTTTATCCCCACTCCAGTCAAAGCCAGAGTGGGCCTCGCCAACCCACCTACGTGTCCTGCCTTGGTCAACACCCACCCAGCACAGCACCTTGCCCTGCTGCCTCATACCTGCCCTGTGCCTTGAGGGAGCTGCACTGTGCCCATCCAGGCACTCCCCTGCCGACAGAGGGAGGCATGTGCAGCCACCTGGCCCACTGTCTATCTGCCACTTCTCTCCCAGCATAGCTAAGGACTCTGGAGAAACTAGGGCCTTGACACTGCCTATTTAAAAATGGTGTACATAGCACACAGCTTCTGTGACAACCTTAAATCGAAAGCACAGAAACAAGAGCAGAAATCTTTTTTTTTTCCAGCATGACTCCATCTATTGGCTATTTTTAAAAGCGAATGTGGTCAGCAGGGCTCTGTCATTAACAATCTATGTGACTCCAGACAAGTTGCTCACTGGACAAGTTTAGGCTCACTGATCTGGATAATGTCTTGGGATTTCAGCTCACTGACCCCTAAATTGTGCCCTCCAGGTGAGATTTCTCCTGGGGTCCCAAAAAACCCAGGGATTGTGGACATATGGAGAAGAGCCTAAGGGCATCAAGGACCGCAAGGACTCAATAGCCAGGGAAACATGGAGTGCAACCTCTGAAGAGCAGAAATCTTCTAAATGAGGAAACCCACTTGAAAGTACCCATCATGGACCAATAGCAAGTTGGTGGTGAAGACAGGGTGCAGACCTGGGGCAGCTGCCTGCAGAGCTCAAACTTCCTCCTCCATGGCCCAGCCTCTACATGACTCAAAGCAGTAATTTTAGTAATTTGGTTATAACACATTCTTTGCTAAGAATCATCACATGTAAGTAACTTCTCTGATCCCATCAAGTATATAATATAGTATATAATATTTTTAAAGTTTGATTATGCCTTGCAGAAAAAGCATTTGGCAAAATCCAACACCTTTTAATGATAAAAACACTCAACAAAGTAGGAAAAGAAGGGAGTACTGTCAGCCTGGTATAGGCACAATGGAAAGAGCCCACAGCTAACAGTATATCAATGGTGAGAGAATAAACTCTTCCTCCTAAGATCAGGGATAAGACAAGGATCCTAATTCTGCTACTTCCATTCAACATGGTTCTGAAAATTAAAAGTAGAGCAATTAGGAAAAAGAAACAAATGATAAACAAGTTGGAATAAAGTAAAACTGTCTTTACTTGGAGATGACATGATCTTATATGTAGAAAATAAAAAAAATCCACAGAAATCTGTTACAGTTAATAAGAAAATTCAGAAAATTTGCAGGATACAAAAATCAACAAAAATCAGTTATATTTTTATACAATAGCAATGAATAATCTGAAGAAAAATTAAGAAAGCAATTGGTTTATAACAGCATCAAAAGAATCAAGTAGAAATAAATGTATCAAAGCAGGTAAACAACTTATGAAAACTCCAAAACATTTCTGAAAGAAATTAAAGAAGATCTAAATGAATGAAGAGGTATTCTGTTTTCATGGACTGAAAACCAATATATTATCAAGATGGCAATTCTATCAAAGACAGATTTAATGCAATTCTTATCCAAAATCTATGGATTTTTGCAGAAATGGATATGCCAATCCTAAAATGAAGATGGAATTTCAATGAGCACTGACTACCCAAATTAACTCAAAATGTGCCAAATACCTAAACATAAGATATATATAAAAATATAATTATAAAATTCTTGAATGAAAACATAGCAATACATCTTCATTACCTTGGATTTGACAATGATTCTTAGACAAGACACCTAAAGCACAAGCAATGTAATAAAAAATAGAAACTGAGTATCATCAAAATTAAAATGTCTGTGCATCATAAAATAATATCAAGAAAGTGAAAAGACAGGCTGGGCATGGGGGCTCAACACATGTAATCCCAGCACTCTGGGAGGCTGAGGTGGATGGATCCCTTGAGCTCAGGAGTTTGAGACCATCCTGAGCAAGAGTGAGACTCCTTTCTCTACTAAAAATAGAAAAAGTAGCTTAGAATTATGGCTGGCACCTGTAGTAACAGCTACTTGAGAGGCTAATGCAAGAGGATAAGTTGAGCCCAAGTCTTTGAGGTTGCTGTGAGCTATGATGTCACAGCACTCTACCCAGGGTGACAGAGTGAGACTGTGTCTCCAAAAAAGAAAATGAAAAGACAACCTACAGAATGGGAAGAAATTTTTCCAAATCATGTATCTGATAGAGGCCTAGAATCCAGAATATATAAAGAGAAAACTCTTAAAACTCAACAATAAAAATACAACACAATTAAAAAATGGGTAAGAGATGACATGAAGGCTATGTTGACCAACTGGATGAAAGTATTTCAAATTGTATATGGAAACAACACACTGTACCCCATGAAAGTATCAATGTACACAAATATGATTTAATAATAAAAAAAAAGGGTAAGGGACTTGGATGCATGTAGACATTTCTTCATGGTAGATACACAAATGGATGACAAGCATGGGAAAAGCAGCTCAACACTGTCAGTCATTAGGGAAGCATAAATCCAGCCACAAGATACTACCTCACATCCATTAGAATGGTTATTTAAAAAAAGGAAAGAAAAGAAAGTAGCAAGTGTTGGCAAGGACATGGAGAAATTTTAAGTCTTGTGCTTTAATGGTAGAAACTTAAAATGGTGCAGCCACTGTGGAAAAGAGTATGATAGTTCCTCAAAATGTTAAACATGGAATTACCACATGACTTAGCAACTGTATTCCAAGGGATATATCCAAGAGAAATGAAAACAAACATCCACAGAAAAACTTCTACACAGATGTTCACAGCAGCATTGTTCACAATAGCCAAAAAGTAGAAACAACACAAATTTTCATAAACTGATGAGGGGATTAAAAAATACGATATATCTATGCAGTAGGATATATTCAGCCAGAAGAAGAAATACAATACAATACAATAGTAGCATGGAAGAACCCTGAAAGCATTATCCTAAGAAAAATATGCCAGACACAAAAAGTCACATTTTGAATAAGTCTATTTATGTGAAATATCCAGAATAGGCAGATATCTGGAGACAGTAAGCAGATTGGAAGCTGGGGCAGAGGTCAGTGGGGAGAGACTGCTCAGTGGGCACTGGGTTCCCTTTGACACGATGACAATGTTTTTGAAATAAACAGTTGCTGTGCAATGATGTGAATGTACTACCACTCACCTACTTTAGAATGGTAAATGTTATGTTAATTTCATCTCTATAAAACAAATAATAAAAAGAACTCCACCAGGCATTGAAAGAGCCTGTCCTATGGCACCAGTTCCTTCTTGGAGGCAGTGACTAGAAATAGTCCCTTCTTCTGTACACCTCGAGGTAGTCTATACACACAGGGACATAGACGAATGCACACATGGATGTGTGAGCCCAGCAGGCTCTCCACGCAGGGGCATGGCTCAGTTACCCTCTGAGTCCCCAGGCTGTGCTCCCCCAACTTTCCACCTGCCCACAGAACAGACACCAGGTGTCCTCTTCAGGAAGCACCTGGAAGAAATTTGAAACTGCAACATAAAATTGCCAGATGGTATTTTTTATAGTCTACCATAGTCCCCAAATATATAGCACACTCTTGTACAAAGTTTATCATTTTAGGAAATCTTATTCCACCCTTTTCTGGAGAGAGGATGATGCATCAATGAGCAGAGTAAAAACTGGAATTAATCACATTCAAAAGTTTTAAAGACAGACTTCTTGGTATCCTTGCCGTTCTGGGCATGGCACTGCCACGTCTGGGAGGGCAGCATCTTCTGTGTCACTAACCTATGTGCAAATTCAAGGTACAGAGCCAAAGAAGCTACCTTTCCCTGAAGTCTTCCCTAAGTCTACTTAAGTGGTAGAATTGAGGAGATTTTGACATTTATTTCAGTCTGCTTCTTCCCACTCCCAAACATGAGAACACAGTCTGGTCCTCTCTTGTTCTCTCCTGTAGGACCTTTCAACAACCGGCATTTGATTCCACACCAAAGAGAAATGGTCACCAGGCAGGCATGCATGGGTGGGCCTCACTGCTGCAGTAGATGAGACTGAAGACCTGGGAGAGTCTCCTCAGCTCCTCTAGGTGGCTTAGTTCTCCTTTTTGTTTAGTTCAAATTATGGGTTCTTTCTTCTCAGATAATTTAATTTCATCTAATGTTAAATTTTAATACTTTTTTTATCTGCCTGTGGTTGCTTAATTTTTTGACCTTCTTAGTTCTACATTAATTATAACAAATGTTTTAAAACCCTTAAGTCATTATCAATTGAATTCCTTGTTTTCTTTATAGGCACCCTTACAAGGCTGCCCTGGTCCTGCTTTCTTGCTTCATTTTTGTCCTGCTCCCTGCTTGTTTACACTGACTGAACTTTCTCTGGGGACCTCGATTCCAAGTATCTCACACTCTATCTTACTGGAACATACTAGACTTTACCTTTGTCCTAAGGCAGAGTATTCCTGGAGTATTCTAGAGGAATACCAGAGTATTCCTACCTCACTGGCCTCCTTATCAATTTCCTTAGCTAAATGACAGTATTTATAGCACAATTCCATGGTTTGGTTGGTCCTGAGAAAAGGAAGGAGCCCATAGCCTCAGCCTATGTCTGTAGCTGCTCACATGGCCACTGCTTTGTCCCACTAGCACATACTTGTTGGGTGTCACTGCATTCATGATCCCGCATTAAAATGAGATGAGTCACAGTCCTTAACCTCTGAGGGCTTATTTATGGTTGAATGAGAGAAGTCAAATAAAGAATACATGTAGGAACTTACTTGACAGCACTGACAAATACCAGTATAATGGTACTTAGACCTGATCACCAGTCTCACTATATAATCAAGCACTTGTTTAGATGTCCTTGTATCTGTCACTCTTTTTATATCGATGCAAATAAATGTGAGGATTCAGAACATTTACAATACCAGGGCCAGGCCAATAGGTCAGGAAGAAACAAGGGTACCTGTTTATGTATAACCATCTCTCTTTTAAGAAGGATATTCATCCAAAGAACTGCTCTGTCTGTTTGCTCTGGTTTCCTGTAGAGGTGGAGCTGAGCTGGCTCCAGCCTTTGGGAGTTGTGGAGCCAAGAAGCTAGCACAACAAGGGTGAGCCTGCCAAGACTGGCAGCTGGCTGCACCCAGCACTCTGGGTCTTGCAGCAGCTGGGAGATGGGGCAGTGTAGGTCACTTGACAAATGGGGGACAGGGTTGCAAGGTGCAGCAGCTCCACCAGAGTAGAAAGTCAAGATGGTCAGACGCGATCTCGTCCCTTTCCCAGGAAGGCATGTGGCCCTGTGCGTGTGCTGCCTCTGCAGACTCTGCCAGGCTATGTATCTTCCATGACTTTCCTCTGGGCTGTCATCTCAGCAAAGCACATTCCAGAGCTTCAATCTGGCTCATTGGAAAGTTCTAGTGTGACCACAGTGCTGTTCCAGATGCAGCTGCAGGCATGGGAGGATGGGAGCAGGGACAAACCGTTCCAGTTCTCCAGTCTCTTTTAGGGACAAAAGTTTCCAGGGAAAGGAAGTCAGGAATAGGGAGGGAAATATTCCATGCCTTTTATATGGGTCCACTTTCAAATTATTCTTGATTCTGATAAATAACAGGTGCTGGAAAAAGACAATGGCCAGGTTAAGACACAAACTTAGAACTGTGGTTGCACAGACCATGTCTGGACATGAATCTGAAAAAGCACTCTTGCTGCCTTTGTTCTGTTATCGAAAGTTCAATAACTGTCTATACTCACATCACTAGGCTGTTAACCATTCCTTTTCCTTTTTTCCTTCAAGTCTGTTACTGTTTAATACACTAAAAAAACGTGGCAACTTTTGCTATTTTCATATTATCCATAAGTTTAGTGAGAATGTTGTTCAAGACATGTAGCTATAAATGGGAATGTGGAGCACATAATATAGGACGGTATCACAGAGTGCTCACAGAGCACAAACATACCATGTTCAGATGATCCATACCTCTGATTCCACTCTGAAACATTTACAGTTTCGATCAGATAGCTGAAATATGACAGTAGATAATAAAGATAATAAACACTTAAAAAAAGAGAAGGGGTGAAAAAAATGGATCCATTTTCTGCCATCTAGAAGGGATGACATGATCTGTACATAAAGACATAACACAGCACAGACTGTGATGCACACATGTAACTGAAACATGTTTGGGAAGAGATACAGGAGGCAGAGTGATGGTACTAGTTGCAGAGAATGCCATAAATACTGCTGTCACTACTAAACATAATCTGTCTATAAGGAAGGTCAAACCCACAATATTGGACCAAAATAGATCACTAATCTAAATGTAAGAGCAAAAGCTATAAAATTCATAGAAGAAAATACAGAAGTTTTATAGTCTTGAATTAGGCAATAGTTTCTTAGATAGGACACTGAAAGCACAAGCAACAATAACAACAAAAAAGAAACTGCACATCATCAAAATTATAAACCTTTGTGTTTCAAAAGATCCTATCAAAAAAGTGAAAAACCCTACATAATGGAAAAAATATTTGCAAATGATAAGGGATTTGCATACAGCATATGTAAAGAACTCTTACAACTTAACAATAAAAAGATAAATAACCCAATTTAAAAAACAAGCAAAGGATTTGAAAGATGCTTTACATCACTAGTCATCAGAAAATGCAGATCCAAGCCACAGTTAGATACCACTTCATACCCAGTTGGCTGGTTAAAATACAGAAGACAATAACAAGTTTTGGTAAGCATGTGGAGAAATGGGAGCCCTCATTCATTGCTGGTGAGAATGTACAATGGTATGGCCACTTTGGAAAATAGTTTGGTAGTTTCTCAAAAAATCAAATGTAGTTACCTTGTGACCCAGCAATTCTATTCCTATGTATATGGATGTTCATAGTAACATCCATATTATTCAAAAAGTGGAAACAACCCAGATGTGCATCACCTCAAAAGAGAAAAAAATATGGTATATCCATACAATGATCATTATTCATTCACAGAAAGTAATGAAGTACTGATACTTGTTACAACACAGATAATCCTTAAAAATATTATGCTAAGCAAAAGAACCCAGTTACTAAAGGCAATATATTATATGATTCCATTCATATGAAATGTCCATAAAAGGCAAATCTGTAGAGATAGCAAGTGGCTAACTGGTTGCCAGAAGCTAGGAAGAATGGGGGAGTTACCAGTTAGTATGAGGATTCTTTCTGGGGTCTCCAAGAGTTCTAATATTAGATTATAGCTGTGATTGCACTAGTCTGTAAATATAATAAAACCACTGAATTATTGAATTGTATACCTTAAATAGATGAACATTATGAGATGTGAATTATATAACAATAAATCTTTCTTAAAAAGGGGGGGGGTGGAGTGGATAAGACAGATTCCTTCAGCTTCCCTTCAGTCAAGTTTCAATTCTTAGACTTCTCTGTGTACACACTAACAGAACCACAAACACCTGACTATAATTCCATGGGCTTTGATAATATTTTACTCTTCAAGATAAGTCAGAATATAAACAGGAAGAATGGCAAATAATATAAAAGATCATGATGTCAAGTGGTAGAATTAGCACTAGTAAGAAAGGTTGAGGAGAAATAGTGCCAGATGACCTCATATTATCATCAGGATCACCAAGAACAGTTTTCGGAGAGGAAACAAACAAAAGCTAAAGGATCGGCAACTGAAATTAAAAGGTTTTTTAAGACTCATGAAGACAGACTAAGAACTAAAAGATGATTTGAATTTACTGAGACAACACAGGTAAGAACAAATCTAAGGAATGGGCTATAGCATCCATTATGAGGACATATTAAAAAATGAGACCTCGTACTCACAATATCTTTCTTATCGCATTAAAAATACTCAAATTGGATTTCTTGAGCTTAGGAGGTCAAAGTTGCAGTGAGCTACGATCATGCTGGTGCACTCCAGCCTGGGCCACAGGGTGAGACTCCATCTCTAAATAAATCAATAAAAATAAAAAAACCTCAAGATACTCAGATCATTGAAAAGGAGCAATTCCAACTTTTCTACAACATGAAGAAGCAAAGAAACTTTAGAAATAAAGAAATAAAATATTAAAACTAACAGCCATCTTAAGAAAATGTGACCACGCAGATGTATCAGTATAGTCACCCATGGGTATGTGGAGGTCCACAAGAAAGAGCAGGTGAACCACCCGGGTATTGTTGACAGGGGCGTTGTAATCCCTTGGGCTCTTTAACAATAGGCAGTGATGTGTCACTCTTCTGGAGAAGGAAGTATGCCACTCTCTTAATACAGAGAAAAGGACATGAGTTCAGCATATCACTCAATCACTTAGCATGAAAAAACAAAGATTATAAGCAAGGAGAAGAGCTGTGCCCATCCAAGGGGACGTAGCTAGTGAATACACAGCTAAGGAATCAATGCAGTATAGTTGACTACTTTCTTTTCAAAAAGCATCTAACAAACTGGACACAAAAGTCTCCACTGTCTAAACACACACAAAAGCTAGTGCCTCTAATCATCACATCTACTGTCTGCTAGTTCACATTTTCCAGTCTGCTCTTTACACCATCAGCTGTCTAGGATGACTTTCTTTAATGTCCTTGACAAGGATTAAAAACATTAACCATAATACCAGCACTATTCAACACTGGAACCAGCATTAGGGCAATTTTTTGCAACATGTTTATTACAGAAGAACTTCCATACTTCTGTCATTTAGATACTACTAGTCACAGTTCACAGATGAATTTACACAAATGTGGTTTCTAAAGTAAAAGGGGATTAAATCTTTGTTGATGGGAGTGGTGGGGGTGTGGGTGGGGTGGGGTGGCCAGAAGCACAGAAGTAGAAATCAGCTCCCAACAAGCTGCCCCAACTGCCAGACAGACTCTCCCTGACATGGAGTACTGACAGGCGATGTGATATCTTGCCTCTGTTTATCTTGGATTTCTGTCAATGTAGCAATGCTGTTCATCAGTACTGTACACTGTAAGCATCTGTCTTTTTTTTTTTTTCTTTTTTAGAATTTGTTTTACCACACTTTCTTCAATGTGCTTGTTTCAAAGAGCTGGGGCTGTCTGTTATGAGCGCTCATCATGTCAGGGCATCATGCTGAGCACTGCACATGTGTAATCCCAATTAGCCCTCACTTTATCTGTGCTGTGGTAAGTACCATGATCCCAGCTGCACAGAGAAGGGGACATAATTTGCATCAAGTCTCTCTGCTAACGAGTCAGCATTGAACCCACACAGTCTTTTGATCTTTCCACTTTGGTGCCTGTCTCTACTTCATTGCATTTTGAAAAGACACATAGTAACTACATGTACCATCAGGAAACAAGAGACAGAATGCCGTTCTGTTCTATTTAAATTTGGACACTCTCTCCTGCTTACACATCAATAAAACATTTGGTAGCCAAGCCTGTCGCTGTTCCTGCCTTCGCCTTTCTCACACCACCTGCTTGTACACTACCCAGCAGCTTCTCACCAACTCTGGAACACAGGTGTTTGGTGCTCATTTTGTCAGGCCCCTCTTCACCTGCTTTCCAATGCAAGAGGAACTTGTAGCTCAGTGCCAGCATTTCTTCTTTCCTTTGTTTCTCTCATTGCTTAAAGTGACCTTCTCCATTGCCCTAGCTCTAGAGGCAGCTCTGAGAGGATACCTCTGGAAGGATGCACGGGCTGCTGGTGAGAGGGGATGTCTGCTTTTCACTCACATCCACTAGTGCCTTTGGAGCTTAGCACAATCTGCTGACATCAGTACATAAAATGAACACATCCAAGTACACACACTGACCAGGGACGGGGTGAGAAAACAAAACTAATGTCCAAACTGAAATCCCTCTTTTCATGTAGTATGCGTATGTCCAACTTTCATGTTTGACATCTATACTTGGATGTCTCATAGAAATCTCAACGAATACAGGTCCCAAAATGCATTCTCAAGCTTCCTTCAGATCTGTTCTCACTCCAGTTTTTCTCATCTCAGCCAACAGCCTACCATTCCACCAAAGAACTCAAGCTGAGGATCATTCTTAGTATTTCTTTCTGCTTTCTCCTCTCAAATGCCCTATTACCAAAGCAGGTGCCTGTAGTCCCAGCTACAGGCTCAAATCCAGAACACAAACCTCTGTTCTGGCTCCAGTGGGGGAGGAGGGGCAGGAGACCCAGGCCTCTGCCAGTCATCTATGACCTGGACTATGGTGGTGTCACTTCTTGTACCTCTCTTGCTTCCTAGGGGGCTCCTTTTTGTGCCCATCTTCCCAAACTACCTGACAGCTAAAGCTGCCTTTCAAATAGGGCACCTCATTATCAGGTCAGGGGGCAGTCATAGCTCTTGCATGTGGTCTATGAGATTATGGCTGACTAACCGTCTAAGTCCTCCTGCTGGCCCTGGCATCCTGGTTCTGGCTTCTCCCTCCTCCTGCTTAGGAACTTTCAGAGGCATTCTTTCTTTTGCATGCAATTCTCTTTTGCTTCTCTTTACCTGACTAACACCAACAGAAATAGCATTGCCTAAGACTATTCATCTTTGAATCCTCTGAATAAAATTTCCCACTGTGCCTCATTTTTCATACCAGGGCACTTATTACAACTTGTAATCATAAATGTGTTTGTTCTAAATTACTTTGTGTGGGATCTTTCTATTAGAGTATGTACCACGAACACAGCAATGATGTCTGTTTTTTTTTTTTTTTTTTTTGGAGACAGAGTCTTATTTGTCACCCTCAGTAGAGTGCCATGGTGTCATAGCTCACAGCAACCTCAAACTCTTGGGCTCAAGCGATTCTCTTCCCTCAGCTTCCTAAGTAGCTGGGAATACAGGCACCCACAACAATGTCCAGCTGTTTTTTAGTGAGACAGGGTATCATTCTTGCTGAGGCTAGTCTCGAATCTGTGAGTTCAAGCAATCCACCCACCTCAGCCTCCCAGAGAACTGGGATTATAGGCTTGAGACGCCTGTACAGGATAACAGACTAAAGAAAAAGGCAAAAGACAAAAACATGGTAATAAATTATCAAAGTATAAAGAAAGGAAAATGTGATTTTTTTCTGCCTTCAGCAAATTTTCATAAAACTATAATAAAAGAAAGCTAATAAACCATTAAACTAGAAGGCTCTATCTTTCTGGCTTTCTGCCTAAAGAAATGACTATTTAGTAACTTTTGTGAATTAAATGCTCTCAAAAGAGACTAACTCTCCCATTTTAAATATTTCTGCAATGACAAGCAAGGAAGAATGTGTATTGCTAAGAGATAAAATTAAATTCTATCTTTTTTTTTTTGTTTGAGACAAGAGTCTCACTATACCCTCAGTAGAGTGCTGTTGTATCACAGCTCACAGCAACCTCAAACTCTTGGGCTCAAGCAAATCTCTTGCCTCAGCCTCCCAAGTAGCTGGGAATACAGGCACCTGCCCCAAAGCCTGGCTATTTTTTTTCTTTGTTGCTGTTGTAGTTGTCATTCTTGGCCTTGGCAGGCCTGGGCTGGGTTCAAACCTGCCAGCTCTGGTATACATGGCTGACGCCATAACTGCTGAGCTACAGGCGCCAAGCCTAAATTATCTTTTAAGTTAACTATCTCAAGAAGAAAAGGAATAGAATGTTTGGGGAAGGGAGAAAAAAAGGTGATATTTAATTGAAATCCCCATGGCAGGGAGAGAGGATATGTGGTCTAGACGTGCACTGATAGGATACAGGGAATCACTAGGGAATTCACTTATTCCTTCTTTGCCTTAGTTTCAACTATAAATTCCCTATAGTACCAGTGCTCTCTTTCTGTTAAAATAGCTATGGTTTTATCGGTCATGCATTTATTTAATAATCTCTTGACATACAATAAATACAGAAAAGCTGTGTGTTTGGGCTCTGAAAAGGTTGTCTGGCCTGGTGGTCAGGCAGTGTTTCTGCACTGGTTTTCTGTTACCTTTGATTTTAGTGATTTATAAAACATCTGTTTTTGTTGGTTACTCTGACCCACAATACTTTAGAAACCATATAGAAATGTTCTCATTAATAGCTTCAATTAAAAGAAGTCCTTCAGCAGAATAGAGAGGAAACTCTGACATATGATATTTCTGAAATCTGAAGTATGTTTTTGATAATGTTTCACAGCTCAGAGAATATGAGCCTTTTGACCAAACCTATCTGACCCTGTACAGGACTGGCTAGCTTCAAAGAAATTTTTTTTCATTCCAAAGTTGGCACAAACTGGGCTGTCTGCCATCAGAAGATAAGCTCTTCCTGGTCTCGGAACAGTGGTGCTGCTTGAGTGCTGGGAACAAACTGAGACTGACACTTGTGACAGAAACTCCCCTTAGGGTCTCAATGGGACCATCTGACTTGGTCTTCATGGAGAAGGGGAACTACTGTGTTAAACATATACAACACAGTTGTCTCTTTTCGCACAGGCCTTAGTTGCTTCTGAAATAGTAATTTCTGTACTTCATAGAAAACATAGTGATCAAGGTTGTCTTTGAGTTCACTGATAGTTACACAGATCCTTGGGGGTAGAACAGAACTCTAGAAAAGCTATTCTGAAAAATAAGAGGACCAGACTGCCTTTGGTTGGAAGAGGTCACTCTGGGCACTTTTCCTTCAATGGCTGCTATACTGAGGGGTCTGTACAAGAGGAGTCAAAATGTATCCATCTTGGGCAACCCACAAAGTTATCTACAGTAAGGAAGCTGAACGTAGAAAGTACAAGCAGAAAATAAAGGAATGTTATGACTACACATTTGTATCTTTGAATTATTCTCTTTCATGTATGTGCAACATGTAGGTGTATAAAACTCTCCCTAGCACACAAGGCAGATAGCTCAATATTGTATGTTTTTCTTTCTATATATTTATCAAAGAATTATTAGTGGTTAAAGAACAATTTTACTTCTATATTACTTTGATTTATAAACTGGAAAGCCTGATCATTATCCAGAAAATAAGAAAATATTAACAATCTGACCTTTTTACACCCAAAAGATATCTGAGCAGCCCTGTTCTCAAACCCAACACCAGATGGCTATGGCCTCTGTTCAAAAGTCTGCTTTTCAATAAAAGTCTGCTTTGGCTGCCTCCAACTGAAACCCCCAGGCAAGGCACTTGGACTTCTGTTGCCTTGGACAACTTGACCCCAGGTGAGCTGTAACCTGAACACAACTTAGTTCTAACTCAATTTTCTCCCTTTTCTTTTGACACTAATATTCTACAGTCATACCATCTTGGGGTCCTATATTCTACTACACTTTTCCTTATGTTCTCCTGTACAACTGTCCACAAGTCAGACTCCCTCTGAGGTTCTGTTTCCTCAGTATTGTGCCATCTCAGATGTACCACCGGAAATGCACCACACAGAAGGCATATTCATCACAGATGAATAACTGCTGCTTTCTTGTTTTTGAAGTTTGTGACTATCGTACTGTCATTTGTGTCACCACCTGTGTTCCAAGGTATGAATCCAAAGCATTTACAACACCATTAACACTGGCAACAATTCATCAAACTTTAGCTTCCAATTTTTTTTATCTTTGCTCAACAAGTAAAATGAGTACCACCAAAAGGATCTGGAGGAACAGCTTTTAAGATGTGAATTGCTTGTGATTATTCACAGGAAGTGACCGTATCACCAGTCTCATAGTGCCTTCTCATCAGAGGGACTCAGTACCTGCTGTCTCTCTGTCTCTGTCCTTTGTCCCCTTGGAGTATGTGATCGATGTCCTGTCTTGGGGAAGTTTTACCTAGATCCTCATTGCTAAGTTCATGAGTATTCCCTTCTCCAAAGCCTAACACTGGATATGTGCCATGAAAAGCCAAGTAAAACAAAAACATATAACAAAAACCTGTATCTGATCTGTAAGTGTCTTAGATAATTCTATTTAAATCTACACAGATTTAAGTCCATGGTACAATACTGGTTTACAACATTATGCCATGTTAAAGACCTTAAAATGTCTTAATGCCTTTCATACACATACATATTCCAAAGAAAAGAAAAATAATTTCTTTTACAATTCCAAAAGAAATATTCTCTAATCTTGCACTTCAAGGGGACTTTTTGAAATTCATAGGACTTTCAAATAAAGTGCCTCCTCTTGAAGATGGATCATAATTAACAGAGAAGTACTTCCTGCTGTTCATTCTGAATGAACTGGAACAGAACTATTGTTAATTATTGTTTCTTCAATATATGTTTTCTTAGTAAGAGTGGACAAAAAAAAATGACTACCTTGATAAAGTAGCATCCATACTTTTGATTTCTATTCTGTTGCAAATTATCTTACTTCTTTCAGGGCAATTTAACATCACTATAAAGATAATCTCAAAAAGTTATGCCAAGGCTTTGACATAAATAAATTCCTCAGCTAATGATATGTCTGTAGCTTTTGGACAAAACACAAAACCAGGAAAAGCTTACATTTGAGTAGAAGAGAAGATGCCACCCGCACAGCTCACCAAAGCACAGACCTGCAGATTCTGGGTTTGGCCCCTGTCTGTGTGTGAAGCCACACAGTTGCATGTGTGTACATACCAAGACAGCCTGCAAAGCCTGGTCATTATTACAACGAATAATTCACCACATGGGGTGACCTAAAGTTAATTAAAATTTCAAATGCTCAATAACTACATTTCTGGATTACTACAGTGGCTTGTGCAGGTAAACATGTACATGGTTGAGGGAAATTCTATCAGGCACTAGGCTGATGCAGACTGAAACCTCACTCTCTGAAAGCTACAGGTTAATCAATCGCCATTACATACTCTGGTTTGCAAGACACATAAAACTTAATGTCTTTTTAGGTATAGTAAGCATGTTTTGGGTCTTGTAGAATAATACCAATATTTCTTATATTTGTATAACTTTCTTTTCAAAAAATTTTCTTAAAACTTGTATAAATTTATAAAGTACAAGTATAACTTTGTTACTTACATAGTTGCACTGTGGCAAAGTCAGGGCTTTTAGGGCATCTGTCAATAAATAATGTACATTTGTATTATTTTTAATAACATGAAACATTAAAGGTAGAAGTAAATGCCAAAATTTTAATTTTCAGTAGGACTTTTAATGTAAATAAATGAGTACCCATGTGTCTCAGATTTTGATGCAAAAAAAAGACAGAAATAGCCCATGTCTGTCTGTGGTGAATGCAGCTAAGAAATCACTCTGAGCTCTAATTTCCTGAGCATGGTAAGTGGCTTTCCTGTCCATGCCAGTGCCTCCTCACTCACCGAGCTCCAGGTGGGTCTGTGTGCCCCAAGCTGTCCCCCTTCGGGGTCCTGGCGCTGTCCCTGCCGCGGAGGGAGTACATCTTCTGCACCACCACTTGGACCCTGGCTCCCTGGCTTTCCACCATGCCCAGGAGAGAGTCTCTCAAGGGAGCACTGGCTTGGATGGACTCATGGGTCTGGTCTGTCCCTTTGGTGGCCACCCCGCTACATACAACCTGGCCAAGAAATGCAAAAGAAATAGTTTCAGTTCACTTACAACAACAAGCTGCACATCAAAAAATGACATTTGTCAGCAACCCTCCAATGCATCTGCACCTCAAAGAAGGAAAGACGGAAATGCAAACAAAAGCACTGGTTTGGCACCTGTAGCTCAGCGGCTAGGGCACTGGCCACATACACCGTAGCTGGTGGGTTCAAACCCAGCCGAGGCCTGCCAAACAACAATGACAACTACAACCAAACAATAGCCAGGTGTTGTGGCAGGCACCTGTAGTCCCAGCTACTTGGGAGGCTGAGGCAAAAGAATTGTTTAAGCCCAAGAGTGTGAGGTTGCTGTGAGGTGTGACGCCAGGGTACTCTATGGAGGGCAACACAGTGAGACTCTGTCTCAAAAAAAAAAAAAAAAAGCAAAGAAAACAAAAGCACTGTGGCATGGGCCTATCTGCTATGTAGCTAACATGCTGAGGAGGTGAAGGTAAGTGAGAGTAGCCTGGACAGTAGTGGGTGTCTTCTGCCAATGAAGTCAGACTAGGCAGGTCTTTGAAAACATGCAGAAAGTATTGCATGGTAATTAAAAAGATTTCTTTTCTGAGATAACGATTTCAAAAGGACAAACTGAAAAACAAAATAAAAGAATGACCAAGGATTAATAAAAATGAATCATTTATTAAGTGCTTGTATATGCAATCTTCTAGGCTAAGCACTTTACATGCTCATGAATTCCTCCAACTCCTTATAACGACATTAAGTATCACAGTAAGACAATGCTTCTAGAGCACTTCTATATTCCAGGCTTTGTTCTCACATATTAAATGTGTTTATCCTCACCACTATCTGGGAAGGTAGACCACAGCATCATCCCCATTCTACAGATAAGAAAATTGAGACACAGAAAGACTACAGATCTTGCCCAGGGTCCCCAGTGGGAAGTGGCTGAGGCAGGATTTGAACCAGAGCATCTGATTCCGAAGTCCAAACTCCTAACTACTGTGCTGTACTGTAGCTTCTTGTCACTGTCATGAGACAAAAGATGTACTTCATGGGATTATTACACTGCTGTTTAAAATTATATATTAAAGCAGTAATGCACTTTAAACTACATTTTAAATGTTACAATTAAATCGATTAGAAAACCCTCCTTTTCAACAAATCCTTTTCAGACACTTTTTCTGACAGTCAAAGATTCTGCTTGATTGAACAGTACAAAACAGGATGAAAGTTAGCCTGCTTTTCTTTCTTATTCCACACCCTCCCCACTGGTCAGTCTTGCAAGATCTGTAGTCTCTCTGTGTCCCAATGTTCAGTGACAACCCCACATCGTCCAGAGACTTAAGCCAGTGCCCTGGATGCCACAGGATGCTCAGAACTCAAGAGTGGCCCAGGACACACTTCATGCCCCCTGCAAATAAACTCTGGCAGTTTCCTAAATTCATTTTGGCAGATGATCATGGCTCATGGCCAGCAGAATTCCAGAAAACAACCTCCAGCTAGTGTAATCTCAAGCTTATGCAGCTCTTTCTATCCTAAGGGATATAGATATGGAAAAGAAACACAAAATCTTCAACAAGTAAAGGAAGATTTAAACAGAATTCTTAGGCAATTACAAGATGAGAAAAGAGAAAATGAGAACTTTCACATACAGTCATGTACTTAAGGGCATTTTAGTCAACTAAGGATGGCATACACGACAGTGGTCCTACATTATAATGGAGCTGCAAAATTCCTGTTGCCTAGAGATGCACTCATGTGTCTGTGGTGATGCTGGCATAAACTGATGTACTGCACTGCCAGTCATGTGGAACTCAGAGCAGACAATTACAGATGGTACACAATCCTGGATACTGATAATGCACGACTATGCTACAAGTGCATGCATTTATTATACTACACTTCTTATTCTTATTTTAAATCATACTCATTCTACTTATTAAAAAAATGTTAACCATTAAACAGCCTTGGGCAGGTCCTTAATTAAGGAGGTATCCAGAAGAAGACCTTGTTAGGTTATGAGGTGACAGCTCCATGCCTGTTAGTGCCCTGGAAGACCTTTCTGGGGGATGGACAAATTGTGAAGGTGGAGACAGTAAACATTGATGACTCTGGCTCTGTGTAAGCCTGGGCTGAAGTGTGCATTGTGTCTTAATTTTTAACAAAAAAGTCTAAAGAGTTAAAAAAAAATCAAAAATGGAAAAGAGTTTATAGAATAAGGATATAAAGAAATATTTTTGTACAGGTATACAATGTGCTTTAGGCTAAGTGTTATAAATAGTTAAAAAAAAGTTTACAAGTAAAAATCTGCAGTAAGCTAAGGTTAATTTATTATTAAAGAAAAATACTGTTTTATAAATGTAGTGCAGATTAAGTGTCCAGTACTTACAAAGTCGACAGCAGCTGGGGACAGTGGCTCATGTCTGTAATCTTAGCACTCTGGGTAGCCGAGGTGGGTAGATCACCTGCGCTCAGGAGTTCGAGACCAGACTGAGCCAGAGTGAGACCCCATCTCTACTAAAAATAGAAAAACTACCTAGCATTGTGGCTGGCACCTGTAGTGCTAGCTATTTGGGAGGCTGAGACAAGAAGAACACTTTAGCTCCAAAAGTTCAGCTGTGACCTATGAGGCCACAGCACCCTATGTGGGTAACAGAGTGAGACTCTGTCTCAAAACAAAAACAAAAACATAGTCTACAGTAGTGTCCTCGGTCTTCACATCCACTGACTGCTGACTTAATGAGCAACTTTCAATTCTGCAAGCTCCATTTATGCCAAGTGCCCTATACAAGTGTATCTTTTTTTATCTTTTGTATCATATTTTTACAGTACCTTGTCTATGTTTAGATATACAAAAACTTGCTTTTACGTTACAGTTGACTACTGTATCAGTACCGTAACATGATGTACTGGTTTGTAGCCTGGAAACAATGGGCTGTACCACGCAGGCTGGGTGTAGTAGCTTTTGCCACCTCAGTTTATATACAAGTGCACTCTGTCATGCTGGCACAATAGAATCACCTAAGGACACATTTCTTAGAATGTATCTCATTGTTAAGTGACTTTTTAATAAATTAGATTAAAGATTTCAAATACATAATTGGACAGATGAAATACTGTAAAAAGACCACAATTAAATGCCAAACTGAACTCTAATATATTCAGGTACAATAATAATAATAAGATGCTATACCATACATATTTGATGTTTATTTGGTGGGGGACAAAAGGTGAATATCTTCACTTACAGTGAAGCTCTTTCAAATCCAGTCACCAATATTATTATAAGAACAAAATCTCCAAGACAATGGGAGTTTACCTGGCTATCAGGTGACTTATTTGTTAGACTCTGAATTCTAAATATCTGGGCCAAAGAGATGCTTCTTCTTGGAGTGGGTACATCCTGACAGTATACTTCACGAGTTGTTTCTGAAACTCCTTTGGCAACAATCTTCTGACAAAAGTAAGTATTCAGAATAGTAGGGCAACTTCCATCTGGGATAATAAGCTTTTGCCTGGAACAGGAAAGAAATTCAACAGTTTATTTACAATGTTGGATACTCCCCATATTCTTGCTAAATCAAGACGTATATATGACTTAATAAAAAAAAAAAAAAAGAGCAATGGCTTGCTGGCTAGAACAGTTGGAGCCGTTTCAGCCCAGCTACCTTCACATTCCAGCAGGTGCTCAATGATTCTGACTTTACTGTCCCCTCAGGGAAAAATACAGAGAATGAACAAAGACTACTTGGGCTCAAAGAAGTGCCCAGACAATGACATAAATGTTTACAAATACAACTTCAGATGTTCAACAGCTCCAATCTTTCAAAGAGCACACCATTAAATGCCACAGGAACATCTACCTTTGCTATCAAACTGACCACAGTTGCTGAAATGTCCCAGTATTATGTAGAAAAGGAGTCAGAGAATAGAGCAAATAAAATTCTACAGGTTTGCTCAGTTCTCCGAAATGAGAAAATGCTTTATTGCCCATTCCTCAAAGCAGGGACTGCTGCTCAACAGAAAGAAAAATTTAAGATTTCTGATTTGGAGAGGATGGAGCGGACATACATTCTCTATTCTTCTCAGTAAGTACGACTAAAGTGTTTGCCATTTTGTGTAAAATAAACATAAGAAGACACCTCTTAGCCTCTTATACCCCAGTTTTGGAGATGCAGTACCAAACGTAAAAAGAAGAATTAACATTCATTTTACACATTCTCTTCTAGGAAACAGAAGAGGAGAAAACACTTCCCAAAGCCAGAAAAAGTACAAAAGAAAATCAAATAAACAAAACTATAGACCAATATACCTCGAGAGTATAGAAACAAAAATCTGTAACAAAATGTTAATAAAAAGAATTCAGCAATATATAAAAGAAATTATATAATGTGACCAAGTGGGGTTAATTCCAGGAATGCAAGTCCTATGCAATATTTGAAAATCACCTTCATCAGGTTAAAGGCTAAAGAAAAAAAATCAGATGATTACATTAACCAATGCGGAAATCTGGCAAAATTTGACATCTACTCATAATTTTAAAAAAACTCAGAAAACTAGAATAGAGGACTTCCTCAATTTAATAAAGAGTTTCTACAAAAATTTCACGTTGTAATCAATGGTGAAAGAAGAAATGCTTTCCACTTAAGATGTAAAAAAAGGCAAAGACGTTTCTCTCAGCACTTTTATCCAACATAGTACTGGAAGTCCTAGCTAGTGCAATGGGGCAAGTGGAGAGCAGAGAAGGCACACAGATCAGAAAGGAAAAAATGAAAATGGTCTTACTGCAGATAACATGATTGCTTATGCAGAAAATCTTGAGGAATCTACAAAATAACTCCTGGAACTCTGAGTTCAGGAAGGTGGTAAGAATCAACACGTAAAACAATCAAATGAATTTCTATGTTATCACTGAACACATGAACACCAAAAGTAAAAATATAATGCTATGTTAAGTAAAAGAAAAATAAAAAAACCCAAAAAACCTTCAGTGTAAAGCTAACAAAACATGTACTAAACACTAAGCATGTTCTAAACCACTGATGAAATAAAACAAAGATCTTAACAAATGATGAGATATACCATATTTATGAACTGAAAGACTCAATACATTATAGATATCAATACTTCCCAAATGGATAGAAATGCTTACAGCAATTTCCATCAAAATCCCAATAATATTTTTTTCAGTGATATATAGCCAATTCTAAAATTTATTCAGAAAAGCAAAGGCATTACATTAGCTCAAACATTTCTACTTATATATAGCTGTAAGAATCAATATCATGTGGTATCAGTGGAAGGAGAGACACACAGACCAATGAAACAGAATAAAGAACCCAGAAATAGATACCACAAATACATAAAAACTATTTTTTAAATTGATCTCTACAGTATGACTTTTGTTTGTATGTTTTAGAGATAGGACCTCACTATATGTTGTGCTGAATGGTCTTGAACTCCTGGCCTCAAGAGATCTTCCTGCCTTAGCCTCCCAAGTAGCAGGGATTATAGGTGCCTGCCACTGTGCCTGGCCACAACTGATTCTCAACAAACGTGCCAAAGGAAGGGCAGACTTTGGACACTCGTAGGCAAAACAATGTAAGCTTCAACCTAATTCTCAGAGCTTCTATAAAATCTAACTCAAAATAGATCATGAACATAAGTATAGACTATGAAACTGTTCAAAAAATATATAGGAAAAAAATCTTTCATATCTAGAATTAGGTAAAAGTACTTAACATGTGAGATATAAAAGAGCTGACCCATTAAAAAAGTTTAATAAACTAGACTTCATCAAAATAAAAATTTTTCACCTGAGAAAAAACCTGTTAAGAGAATGAAAAGACGGGGGAGGAGCAAGATGGCAGCCAAGTAACAGCTTCCTTGCAATTGGGCATGGTCAGACAGGGTAGAGAAGACTCCAGGCATTTCTGGCTGGTGGGATCTGCCCAGAAACATCCCTTTGGGGACAAGGGAATCAGCGAGAGACTTCTGGACTGCATGAGGAGGACAAAAGCAGTGGAGAACTGGCAAGTGGTTGTGTGTATTCCTTCAGTCTAATCCTGCTGGCAGCTGTATTTCAGCTTTAAATAAAGTAGCAGTGAGATTGCAAACTGGAAAGGCCTTACTTGTGAGCTGTTTTGATTTTTTTTGGACTTAACACTCAGCTGAACTAAGAACTCAGAAATTAAAGGACACAACCTAACTTCCTCAATGATGCAAAAGATAAAACTAAGCATTGGACTCTCACAAAACAAGATGAATATAACACTACCACATTTATCAATTATCTCAATAAATGTTAATAGCTTGAATTCCCCACCAAAGAGGCATAGATTGGCTGATTGGATTTAAAACACAAACCGTCCATTTGCTGTCTGCAAGAAACACACCTAGCTTCAAAAGGCAAATTAAAACTCTGAGTTAAAGGGTGGAAGACAATTTTTCAGGCAAATGGGATTCAGAAGAAAAGAGGGGTTGCAATCTTATTTTCAGATACATGTGGATTTAAAGCAACTAAAGTCAAAAAAGACAAAGATGGTCACTTTATACTGGTCAAGGGAAAAATATAACAAGAAGGAGTTTCAATTCTAAATATTTATGCACCCAACTTAAGTGCTCCCAGATTCTTGAAACAGACCTTACTCAGTCTGTGCAATATGATATCCTATAGCACCATAATAACAGGGGACTTCAACACTCCTCTTACAGAGCTAGACAGATCCTCTAAACAGAAATTAAACAAAGATATAAGGGACTTAAATGATACCCTAGAACAACTGTGCTTGATAGATGCACATAGAACACTCCATCCCAAAGATATATTCTTCTCATTGCTCCATGGAACATTTTTCTCCAAAATTGATCATATCCTAGGACACAAAACAAACCTCAAAAGAATCAGAAGAATTGAAATTTTACCTTGTATTTTTTCAGACCACAAGGCACTAAAGGTGGAACTCAACTCCAACAAAAACATTCAACCCCACACAAAGGCATGAAAATTAAACAACCTTCTGTTGAATGACAGTTGGGGGCAGGAAGAAATAAAAGAGGAAATTGTCAATTTTCCTTGAGCATAACAACAATGAAGACACAAGCTACCAAAACCTGTGGGATACTGCAAAAGCAGTTCTGAGAGAAACATTTATTGCTTTTGATGACTACATTCGAAAAACAGAAAGAGAGCGCATCAACCAACTCACAAGCCATCCTATTGAATTGGAAAATGAAGAACAATCTAAGCCTAAACCCAGCAAAGGAAAACAAATATCCAAAATTAAATCAGAGATTGATGAAATTGAAAACAAAAGAATCATTCAGAAAATTAATGAAAAAAGGAGTTGGTTTTTTGAAAAAATAAATAAAACAGATAAACCTTTGGCCAGACTAACTAGAAATAGAAAAGTAAAACCTCTAGTAACCTCAATCAGAAATGATAAAGGGGAAATAACAACTGACACCACAGAGACACAAGAGATCATCTCTGAATACTACCAGAAACTCTATGCCCAGAAATTTGACAATGTGAAGGAAATGGGTCAATATTTGGAATCACACCCTCTCTCTAGACTTATCCTGGAAGAAATAGAGCTCCTGAACAGATCAACTTCAAGCACTGAAATTGAAGAAATGATAAAAAAACTTCCAACAACAACAACAACAACAACAACAAATGCCCTGGTCCAAATGGCTTCACACCAGAATTCTATTAAACCTTCAAAGAAGACCTTATTCCCATACTACAGAAATTATTCCAAAAAATTGAGGAGGAAGGAATCTTCCCCAACAAGCAAACATCACTCTGATACCAAAACCAGGAAAAGACCCAACTAAAAAGAATTTCAGACCAGTTTCACTAATGAATATAGATGCAAAAATTTCCAAAAAATCCTAGCCAACAGATTATAGCTTATCATCAAAAAAGTCATACATCATGATCAAGTGGGTTTCATCCCAGGGATGCAAGGTTGGTTTAACATATGAAAGTCCATAAACGTTATTCACTGTATTAACTGTAGCAAAAACATATGATCCTCTCAATAGACAGAAAAAACATTCAATAAAATCCAGCATCCTTTTCTACTACAGGCATAGGTGGCACATTTCTGAAACTGATCAAAGCGATCTATGACAAACCCACAGCTAATATTTTACTGAATGGAGTAAAACTGAAAGCTTTTCCTCTCCAAACTGGAACCAGACAAGGTTGTCCTCTGTCACCATTACTATTCAACATAGTGCTGGAAGTTCTAGCCAATACAATTAGGCAAGACAAGGAAATAAAAGGCATCCAAATGGGAGCAGAGGAGGTCAAACTCTCCCTCTTTGCTGACGATATAATCTTATACTTAGAGAACCCCAAAGACTCAACTACAAGACTCCTGGAAGTCATCAAAAAATACAGTAATGTCTCAAGATGTAAAATCAATGTCCACAAGTCAGTTGCCTTTGTATACGCTAATAACAGCCAAGATGAGAGGCTAAATAAGGACACAACTCCCTTCACCATAGCTTCCAAGAAAATGAAATACCTAGGAATATACCTAACAAAAGAGGTGAAGACCTCTATAAAGAAAATTATGAAACCCTAAGAAAGGAAATAGCAGAAAATACTAACAAATGGAAGAACATACCATGCTCATGGCTGGGAAAAATCAACATTGTTAAAATGTTCTGAAAGCAATCTATCAATTAAATGCCATCCCTATTAAAATACCAACATTGTAATTTCAAGACTTGGAAAAAAATGATTCTGCATTTTGTATGGAACCAGAAAAAACTCTGTATATCTGAGGAAGTCCTTAGTAATAAAAACAAAGCTGGGGGCATCAGCATACCAGATTTTAGGCTGTACTACAAAGCCATAGTGGTCAAGACAGCATGGTACTAGCACAAAAATAGAGACATAGACATTTGGAATTGAATAGAAAACCAGGAAATGAATCTAACATCTTACAACGAAACAAGACCATACACTGGAGGAAACACTCCCTATTCAATAAATGGTGCTGGGAGAATTGGATATCCACATGTAAAAGACTGCAACTGGACCCACAATCTTTCTCCACTCACAAAAATTGATTTAAGATGGATAAAGGACTTAAACTTAAGGCATAAAACAATGAAAATCCTCAAAGAAAGTATAGGAAAAAAATGGAAGATACTGGCCTGGGATAGACTTCATGAAGAAGACTGCTATGACAATTGCAACAATAACAAAAATAAACAAATGGGACTTAATTAAACTGAAAAGCTTCTATACAGCTAAGGAGACAACAACCAATGCAAACAGACAACCCACACAATGGTAAAGGATATTTGCACATTTTGAATCAGACAAAAGCTTTATAACTAGGATCTATAGAGAACTCAAATTGATACACATGAAAAAAGCCAACAATCCTATATGTCAATGGGCAAGAGACATGAATAGAGCCTTCTCTAAAGAAGACAGACGAATGGCTAACAAATATATAAATAAATGCTCATCATTCCTAATTAATAGAGAAATGAAAATTAAAATCACCCTGAGATACCATCTAACCCCAGTGAGAATGGCTCACATCACAAAATCTCAAAACTGCAGATGCTGGCATGGATGTGGAGAGAAGGGAATACTTTTACACTGCAGGTGGGACTGCAAACTAATACAACGTTTTTGGAAGGAAGTATGGAGAACCATCAAATCGAACTCAAGCTAGACCTCCCATTTGATCCTGCAATCCCATTACTGGGCATCTACCCAGAAGGAAATCCTTTTATCATAAGGACACTTGCACTAGACTGTTTATTGCAGCTCAATTTACAACCAGCAAAATGTGGAAACAGCCTAAATGCCCACCAATACAGGAAATGGAGTAACAAGATGTGGTGTATGTACACCATGGAACACTATTCAGCCATTAAAAGTGGAGACTTTACAGCCTTTGTATTAACCTGGATGGAAGTAGAACACATTATTCTTAGTAAAGCATCACAAGAATGGAGAAGCATGAATCCTATGTTCTCAATTTTGATATGAGGACAATTAATGACACAGTGGGGGTCGGGGAAGGGGAGAGAAGAAAAAGAAGCAAGGAGGGGTGGGGGAAAGGAAGAATAGAAAGGGAAGGAGGGGGGAGAGGGTCTTGGTGTGTGACACACATTTTGGGGGCAAAATACAATTGTAAGAGGGACTTTACCTAATAAATGCAATCAGTGCAACCTGGCTTCTTGTACCCTCAATGAATCTCCAACAATAAAAAATAAAAAAATTTAAAAAAAAAGAGAATGAAAAGACAAGCTAGAAACACAGGGAAAATATTTTCAAGTCACATATCCTAGGGAGGATTAATATATTTTAGAACATATAAAGAACTCTGAAAACCTCACAGCAAAAAGATGAACAATTCAATTAGAACATGGCCAATAGACATGAACATTTTCCTGAAGAGACACACACATGAAATTAGCACAATGAAAGATGTTGAAAATCATTAGCCATTAAGAACATGCCCATTGAAATCACAACGAGGTATACCATTAAATGGCTAAAACAAACGTAATGACAATAACAAATGCTGGTAAGGACGTGTAGAAACTGGGTTGCTTAAACACTGCAGGGAGAAATGTAAAATTGTTTAATCACTCGGGAGAAGTCTATTTTAAAAAACTATGCAACTACGGGGGCAAGATGGCCAACAGGTGCCAGCCTCCAACAGAAGCTCCTGTCCAGAGGGAAGAATAATGTCTGGAAAATAGCCAATAAAGTTGAAGATTGGGCGCCCAGCCGAAAGAGTGATATCTGCAGGACACCTCTGCTGAGGCAAGTTGAGACTCCAAGAAAGCAATTTACAGGTACATAATATATCCCAAGGGAAAAGTGTCTGTCCCCTCCCCCAAGAAAGTTGTGGTTTTCTCTTCGTCTGCTCCTGTAAGTTTTCTACAGGGGAGCAGTGAACTGGGGACCTATTATCTCACCCCATGTGTGAGAACCACAGGAAGGAGGGGTCTACTCCCCTGGGGGACCCTGCTGAGATTCTAAACATTCTCTCACCTGGCAGGAAAACTGAACAAACATTTTTACTGCCATTTTGAATTTCCAGTCCATCCTTACCCCACTGCCTACAGACACAGTGAAGGGGGGCACAAGAGATCAAGGGCCCAGTCCCGGTACTGCAGCGGGAGATCTGCTAGACCCGTGTGCATTCTGCGGGAGGTGGTGGAGGAGTCCCTCATTCCAGGCACCCGCGCGGGAGACCCCAGAACTGCTTGCTAGAGCCACGCGTCTCCCATGGACAGCTGCAGAGGAGTCCCATGCTCCAGGCCGGCCCAGAACTGCTTGCTAGAGTTGTCTGCGGGACTCTGCTCTAAGCACCTGTGCCAGGTGGGCCCAGAACTGCCAGAGCTGTATGCTCCTGAGAACTACGAGAGGACTGTCAGCTGAGAGGGAACCATATTAGAACAGCGGTACCCCGAGGCACAGAGTAGCAGCCACAGTAGTGGGAACAACAAGGCTCACACCCCTGAGGCTCTTCTGGACAGACACGCTCTGCCTCTTTGGGCAACCGGAGGAAGCTGGCATCTTCTCAGGTGGAGGCCACTGACTGAACAGCGGTGGTATGGTCTCCACATGGTGTAAATTAAGCATGGGGCGAAATAAGTAGAAAAACTCTGGTAATTTGAAAAACCAGAGTAGATCAGCTCCCCCAAGGAAGGATGGGGCAGATGCAGTTGAAGATCCCATCCATAAACAGATGGCTGAGATGTCAGAAATCAAGTTCAGAATTTGGATAGCAAATAAGATTAATAGAATGGAAGAAAGGAGGGAATTAGAATTTCAAGAAATTATTCAAAAGATATCTCAAGAATTCAATGATTTCAAAGATAAAATGACCAAAGATTTTGACATACTGAGGCAAGAGGTTGTTGCCCTCAAAGATCTGAAAAATATGGTAGAATCCCTTGGTAACAGAATGGAGCAGGCAGAAGAAAAGATATCTGACATTGAAGACAAAGCTTCTGAACGTGCCCAAGTGTGCAAGGATGAAGAGAAATGGAGAACAAAAATGGATCACTCTCTTAGAGAGCTCTAGGATAATTCTAAGAAAACTAATATTCATCTTATAGGAATCCCTGAAGGTGATGAAGTGGCTTCACAAAGCACAGAGGCTCTACTTCACGAAATTAGGAAAGAGAACTTTCCAGACATGCCGAGAGATTCTGAAATTCAGATAGCAGACAGTTTCAGAACTCCAGCATGACTCAACCCAAACAAGACATCCCCTAGTAACATCATAATTAACTTCACTAAAGGTAATATGAAAGAGAAAATTCTGAAGGCAGCTGGACATAAGAAAACCATAACCTTACAAGGCGAAGAATATTAGAATGACTGCAGATCTCTCTGCTGAAACCTTTCAGGCTAGAAAAGGGTGGTCATTGACTGTCAATCTCCTAAAACAAAATAACTTTCAATGAGCTAAACTGAGTTTCATTTATGATGGAGAATTAAATACTTTAATGACATTAACATGTTGAAGAAATTTGCCATAACTAAACCAGCTCTTCAGGATATTCTCAGACCTATCTGCCATAATGACCAGCACAACCCTCTACCATATAAGTAAACTCACACAGAAAATTTTGATCAAACTCCCACTTCTATAGTGGTAAAAGGATTAAAGATGTCCAATGGACTTTCGAAAATTTCGATACCCAAAATTATACCAGGCTTCTCAATAGTTTCAATCAATGTAAATGGCTTAAGTTGCCCTCTAAAGAGGCACAGGCTGGCTGCCTGGATACAAAAACTCAGGTCAGATATCTGTGGCATACAAGAATCTCATCTTACCTTAAAAGACAAATACAGACTCAGGGTGAAGGAATGGTCATCTATATATTCCAGGCAAATGGAAAGCAGAAAAAATCAGGTGTTGCAATTTTATTCGCAGATACAATAGGCTTTACCACCAAAAGTAAGCAAGGATAAGGATGGTCACTTTATATGTGTTAAGGGTAATACTCAATATGATGAGATGTCAATTATTAATATTTATGCACCCAACCAGATGCACCTCAATTTGTAAGAGATACTCTATTAGGCATGAGCAACTTGATCTCTCCTAACTCCATCATTGTCGGAGATTTTAATACTCTTCTGGCAGTGTTGCATAGATCCTCCAACAAGAAGCTTAGCAAAGAAATTTTAGATTTAAACTTAA
>NW_003852632.1:516183-529286 GCF_000181295.1 Otolemur garnettii
GGAATATATGGAGAAGAGAGAGGGAGGGGAGGAAATGGGGAAGGGTGGGTGGAGGGAGGGTGATTGGTGGGATCACGCCTATGGTTCATCCTATAAGGGTACATGTGAATCTCTCTAAACGTAGAATATAAATGTCTTAACACAATAACTAAGAAAAAGACATGAAGGCTACATTAACCAGTTGGATGAAAGTATTTCAAATTGTATACAAAACAGTACACTGTACCCCATGACAGTATTAATGTACACTGCTAAGATTTAATAAAAAAAATAAATATGCAACTACCACATAAGTAAAATTGTTTAACCACTCTGGAGAAGTCTTTTAAAAGAACTAAACATGCAACTACCACATGATCTAGCATTTATATTCTTGGGTATTTATCTCAAAGCAGTGAAAACTTATGTCCATACAAATATCCACATACAGATGTTAACAGCAGTTTTATACACAATAGTTCCAAACTGGAAACAACCTAAATATCTAACAATAGATGAGTGGCATAAAAAAAAAAAAAACTATTAAATCAGTATCATGAAATACTATTCAGCAATAAAAAAGGACAAATTACTGATATATTCAATGACTTGGATGACTCTCCAGAGAATTCTACTGAATGAAAAAAGCCAATCCCTAATGAAATGGAGAATGTACCAGTGGTTCCCATGGTTTGAATATTTGTCTCCTCAAAAACTTATGTTGAAGCTTAATCTTCAATGTGGTAGCAGTGTTGAGAAGTAGGGCCTGAAAGAGGTGATAGGATAAGGGCTTTGCCCTCAGGAATATATTAATCAATATATTCATGGATTAATGGATTAATGGGTCATCATGGGAGGGGGACTGTTACTTTTACAAAAAAAGGAAGAGAATATGTTCCAACTCCATCCAGGTAAACATAAAAGATGTAAAGTCTCCTTTTTAATGGTTTTAATAGTTTACTTTTTAATAGTATTCCATGGTACACATATACCACTATTTGTTTAACCCATTTATGGGTTGATGGGCATTTGAGGTGCTTCCACGACTTGGCAAGCAATTGACTTATGAATTGGGCTACAATAAACATTCTGGTGCAAATGTCTTTGGTATGATTTTTATTCATCTGGTAGATACCTACTAATGGTATTGCAGGATCAAACGGTAGATCAACTTTTAGTTCCTTGAGAATTCTACATCTTTCCAAAAAGACTGTATTAGTTTATAATCCTACCAGCAGTGTATAAGTGTTCCCTTCTCTCCACATCCACACCAGCATCTGCAGTTTTAGGATTTTGTGATGTGGGCTAATCTTACTGGAGTTAGGTGGTATCTCAAAGTGGTTTTGTTTTGCATTTCTCTGATGATTAAAGCTTAGTAAAGTATCTCAAGAATGGAGAAAAAGTACCCAATGTACTGAACACTGTTATGAAACCAATACATAAATCACAATCATATGAATGATAAAACACAAAATATAGTCCAGCAAGAAGTAGGGCAGAGGAGAAAGAGGGGAAGGTGAGTTGAGGGAGAGCATTTGTTGGGATCTCACCTAATGTGCACAATGCCAGGGTACATTTCTAAACAATTAAGAGTAATTTATAAATGTCTTACTACAAAACTAAGTGAATGAGGTTATGGTTATGTTAATTAGTTTGATTTAAGCATTCCACATTGTATATCACACTGTACCCCAAAAATGTATACAGTTTTGATTTAATAAAAACTACAAATTAAAAAAATAAAGCTGTCTGATCAATTTGGTTACTAAAAAAAAAGGAAGAGAGACCTGAACTATAGTATGCTCAGCCCCCTGGCCATGTGATTGATGTCTGTGCTGCCCTGGTACTCCACAAAGTCCCCTGCCAGCAAGAAGGCTCTCACCAGATGTGGTCCTTTGACCTTGGACTTTTTAGAGTCTATAACCATAAGAAAGAATTCCTTTTCTGATAAATTGTCCAGTTTCAGGTATTTCATTATAAGCAACAAAAATGGACTAATAGTGGTTGCCAGAATTTAGAAAATGGGGTAGGTGTTGGGGATAAGTAGGGTGGTAAATCGACATAGCTACAAAAGGTCAGCATGAAGGATCACTGTGGTGAAAGAACAGCTTTGTCATCCTTGTTTTTGTTTTGTTGAGAATGAGTCTTGCTCTATTGCCATGGCTAGAGTGCAGTGGCATCATAGCTCATAGCAGCCTCCACCTCCTGGGCTCAAGTGATCCTTCTGCCTCAGCCTCCCAAGTAGCTGGGACTAAGGTGTGGGTTACTGTGCCTAGCTAAATTTTCTATATTTAGTAGACACAGGATGTCGCTCTTGCTCAGGTTGGTCTTGGATACCTTGGCCTCTCAGAGTGCTAGGATTATAGGTGTGAATCACCGCACCCCTGAGAAATTGTTTTGTGTCCTGATTTTATCAGTGTTGATATGTTGGTTGTGATATTATACTATAATTTTGCAAGATGCTGCCACCAGAGAAAACTGGGTAAAAAGGGTTCAATTGATCTGTCTGTATTATTTCATACAACTGCAAAATCTATAATTATTTCAAAACAAGTAATTTAGTGAAAAATATAATGGAAATTATATAATATCAATCAGTCTAAAACAATGTTCCTTTAAATCACCTCATTGGTGAATTTTAAATTCATGAGGATTCTAGTCTTTTAAAACCTTCCTATATTAAGGAAAACCACCAGTTAACAGTGGACTATCTAATTTCTGTCCAAGCATCAGTTTCAGTTATACAAGCATAAATTAGTACAAAGTTTTCTGGTATTAAAATGTCCTTGTACAAAGAAAAAAGGCTTATTCATAACTTCATGTAATATATTCTGGGCTCAACTTGCCTAACACACAGAACATGTGATTAATTACATGTAAAGCTTATGATCCTCTATGAATCTTCAAGAGCTAGATTCATGTTTTTTAGTAGATTGTAGATTGTAGTTTAACCTAATTTGGGTAATTTTTTAGTATATATTAATAGTATATTCCCATGATATTTATTCAATATAAATTTACCATAGCAATTATTTTAAGCCTATAGTCTATAGATAGGCATGGAAACCCAGAAATTAAAAAAAAAAAAGTTGTGAGAAGTGGAGACAGAGAAAGAATGAGAGGGAGAAAGAAGCATGAAGAGAGAGAGGGTAAGAGAGACATAGAGAAAAAGCTACAAGAAAACAACAGGTAAGGAGGGTGGACATGTGTCTGGCACCATCTGGGTATAACTGTAGATCTCTGCACACAGTCAGATGGATAAGAGATGTCATAAACTTCTGGCTTTTTAATTCTTTCAAGTTAATTTTTTTAAAAATGATAATACTATTTTAACACCTAAGTAGAAGAAAGCACAAAGTAAAATACATGCAAGTATTTAGAACCTAACAGTTTACAGATAGATGTATCAGTATTAGAATTGTGTTCTGTCCAATTCAAAGTGTTATGTAAGGCCTTTCTTCCTGATTCAGTTTAAGCAAATTGAATTAGTCTAGAACAGAGGTGATTTGTAAGGAAATTTAGTTCATTGTCTTACATCACATAGAGAAACAAAATTATGGTCCTCGTGATAGAGAAAATACAGCAAACTTTCTTAAATGCATACAACTAATTTTGATTAGCATACTGTTCCTGTACCATAGTGACTGGGATTTAAAAATCCTTGATTCTTTAATGTAAGGTAAACATATCTTTGAAATTTTGCCCAGTCTTCCCATACATTCACAAATTCCTTCTGTCTCCCAAAGACAATATACAAGTAAGCATTAGCCTAACTAGGTTCAGAGGATTATAATTTCTGAATTAGGGGCTTGATGCCTGTGGCTCAAGTGGTTAAGGCGCCAGCCACATACACCTAAGGTGGCGGGTTCAAATCCAGCCCGGGCCACCAAACAACAATGAAAACTGCAACCAAAAAATAGCCAGTCATTGTGGCGGGTGCCTGTGGTCCCAGCTACTTGGGAGGCGGAGGCAGGAGACTCCCTTGAGCCTAGGAGTTGGAGGTTGCTGTGAGCTGTGATGCCATGGCACCCTACCCAGGGGGACAGCTTGAGGCTCTGTCTTGAAAAAAAAAAAAATTCTGAATTAGGGAATCTGAATGAGGTTTAAAGTACGATTCACAATAATGTGAGAAGTCTGAGATTTTAGTCACAGATGTAACTTCTTATATCCATACGTTCTGGGATATTAATTCACACAATAAATAGCACACCTACGTAAAATAGATTTGCAAGGCCACAGTGTGTGAGGGCACAAGGCAAGGACACAGGGAAGTTCACATGGTCAGTCTCCTTTATGCATGCAGAAGTTATAGCTTTTAAATATTCACAGCCACAGTATCTGTTATTTTTCTAGATAGCATGACCTTTCATGCTGCGATCTAACACTAAGGGATGTGGCCTTTGCCATCTTTCTATGGATCTCATTGCCAGAAATGTTATGTTAACTATCAAAAAGCAAGCTGACAGAGCAAGTATGGATTGATGCTAAACATCTTCAGAAAAGCATGTTTAACTAGCTTCTCTGAGGATTGAACTGACACTAAAAATAAGCCTAAGGTATTAAACCTCACCTGATAAATCATGTGTACAACCAACAATCCCTGAACACATTATACTGATGCTAGACTCCCACTGATCCTTTCTCATAAGGAATTTTAAAGATAGGCATTTACTTTCCAGTAAAATCTCAGAACATCCTCGAGAAGTCAGCAGCCATGGTGGCAGGACTGGCTACAATGTGTAAGAGTTACACATATGCAAATGAAATACATAGAAAAAGATAGATGTGACAGTATTCAGTGGAGTTCAAATGCTAGAGCTATTTTGACAAAATGTTTCCTAATCACAGCTCAGAAATGGCTGTCCAAACAAACATGCTTTGCATTAAGAGCCATTTCCACCTCTCACCTGAGAATGTCAGACGTATAAAAAATCAAGTGAACAGAAAAAATTGAATAGACTTTTTAAAAAAGGCACTAAAGAAGGAAAACAATGTGAAACATCTTTGTGTTTTCTGTAACTGTAAACACTGCCAATGTGTAAAATACCCTGTGAGTGACTGATTTTAGGAAGTTTTGGTTTTGTGAGAGATGTTTACTTTTATTTTCCTTCTAGATAAGCTGTCTCAAATTTTTCTTGTGCTTAGCAACTAATTAAATCAAGAATATATTCTGCACTGAATATGTAGACAGGAACAATATGTCATTTTTTAAATTAAATCATAGCTGTGTATATTGATACTGTCATGGGGTACAGAGTGTGCTATTTTTATATACAGTTTGAAATATTCTCATCAAACTGGTTAACATAGCCTTCGTGTCACTTTATTAGTTATTGTGTTAAGACATTTATATTCTTCATTTAGAAAGATTCACATGTACCCTTAAAAGATAAACCATAGACGTGATCTCACCAATCACCCTCCCTCCACCCTTCCACTCCCTCTCCTCTTCCCCCGTATTCTTGGGCTATAATTGGGTTATAGCTTTCCTATGAAAGCCTTAAATTGGTTTCATAGTAGGTATGAGTACATTGGATACTTTTTATTCCATTCTTGAGATACTTTGCTAAGAAGAATATTTTCCAGCTCCACCCATGGAAAAGTCTCCATCCTTCTTTAGGGCTGCATAGTAGTCCATGGTGTGTATATATACCACAATTTATTGATCCATTCATGGGTTGATGGGCATATGGGCTTCTTCCATGACCTAGTAATTATGAATTGAGCTGCAATAAACATTCTGGTACAAATATCTTTGTTGTAGTGTGCTTTTTGGTCTTCTGGATATATACCTAGTAAAGAAATTATAGGATCAAATGGCAGGTCTATTTTTAGTTCTCTAAGTGTTCTCCAGATGTCTTTCCAAAAGGAATGTATTAGTTTGCAATCCCACCAACAGTGTTCCCTTTTCTCCATAACCATGCCAGCATCTGTGATTTTGTGATATGGGCTAATTTTACTGGTGTTAGATGATATCTCAAAGTAGTTTTCATTTGCATTTCTCTGATGATTAAGGATAGTGAGCATTTTTTCATATATCTGTAGACCATGCACCTATCTTCTTCAGAGAAGTTTCCCTTCAAGTCCCTGAAATGGGATCACTTGTTCTCTTCTTGCTAATGTGTTTGAGTTCTCTGTGGATTCTGGTTATTAAACCTTTGTCAGAGACATAACCAGCAAATATCTTCTCCCATTCTGAGGGCTATCTGCTTGCTTTACTTACTGTGTTCTTGGCTATGCAGAAGCTTGTATACCTGGAAAACACTAGGGATTCTACTACAAAACTCTTAGAAGTGATCAAGGAATACAGCAGCATCTCAGGTTAAAAAATCAACACTCATAGATCGGTAGCCTTTATATATACCAACAACAATCAAGCTGAAAAAATAGTCAAGAACTCTATTCCATTCACAGTAGTGCCAAAGAAGATGAAATATTTGGGAGCTTACCTAACAAAGGACATGAAAGTTCTCTATAAAGCAAAGTATAAAACTCTAAGAAGAGAAATAGCTGAAAATGTTAACAAATGGAAAAACATACCATGCTCATGGCTGGGAATAATTAACATTGTTAAAATGTCCATACTGCCCAAAGCAATATATAATTTTAATGCAATCCCTATTAAAGCTCCACTCTCATACTTTAAAGATCTTGAAAAATTAATACTTCATCTTATACGGATCAGAAAAAAACCTCGAATAGCCAAGACATTACTCAGAAAAAAAACAAAGCAGGAAGAATCATGCTACCAGACATCAGACTATACTATAAATCGATACTGATCAAAACAGCATGGTACTGGCACAAAAACAGAGAGGCAGATGTATGGAAGAGAATAGAGAACCAAGAGATGAACCCAGCCACTTACCATTATATGATCTTTGACAAGTCAATTAAAAACACTGAGTGGGGAAAAGATTCCCTATTTAACAAATGGTCCTGGGCAAACTGTCTGGCGACCTGCAGAAGACTGAAACTGGCTCCACAGCTTTCACCACTAAGTAAGATGGTCTCTCATTGGATTAAAGATTTAAACTTAAGAAACGAAAATATAAAAATACTAGAAGAAAGTGTAGGGAAAACACTTGAAGAAATCAGCCTGGGTGAAAATTTTATGAGGAGGACCCCCAGGCAATTGAAGCAACATCAAAAATACGCTACTGGGACCTCATCAAGGAACAATATGTAGATCATCATAACCACCCTTAAAAATAAACAGTATTCCAAAACATGAATTCAATTGCTTTGTTTGTTTACTATGTAGGGAAAATGTGTAGCTTAAGGCACCACTCCAGCTTGGGTGACAGAGCAAGACCTTGTTTATAAAAGCAAAAAAAAAAAAAAAAGAAAAAGAAATTTTCTTTTCTTTTCTTCCCCTCCCGTTTTTCCTTCTTTCGTTTAATGGCTAGCTAGCTAAAGAAGGTTAGAGTAAGAATTGTAGTTGGAAGAACATAATCTAGATTTTATTTTCCTTTTCATGGAAGACATGCTTGGATGTCAATTTGCAATTTGATTAATAATTCAGTCTCAACTCTAGGCCCATTGGGGCAAAGTCACCACACTGTGGCACACCATATGTGAGGGTGCAAGGGGCACCTTGTGGAGAGTGCACACATTTGCCCACCTGGCAAGGTCAACACACTGTGACACCCCGTATATGTGGGTACAAGGGGGATGTTGTGGAGAGTGCACACATCTGCCCACCTGGCAAGGTCACCACCCCGTACATGTGGGTGCAAGGGGCACACTGTGGCAGCTGCACTACAGGTGTGTATTTGTTTAACTGGTTGATTAATTTTGAGGAGCCTAGTCCTTTGCTCAAAAGCATGAGCCCACTTTATTGTGTTATCAAAGTGAGCTCTGAGATCTAATCCTGGCTTTACAAACTTACTAATACCTAGCACTACTTTTCAATTTTCCCTATGAGTTAAAATCACATTGAAAATGAAGATGTTTGCGTTTTTCTCTAAACTTACTGAAAATAAGTTAGAATCTTTGGGTGGGGATTAGTTGAGAGGGTTTTACATACATCAAGCAACAAGCACAGAAAAGCATTCTGGGTGCTACAATAGCAGGAATATGGGCGTCTACACTGGCACCTGGAGAGAGACTGCTCCATGCTATTCTCTTCCAGAGTGTTGTTTCTCTGAGACATGGGGCCTTGGCTGGGTGCTTCATCAACACCTGGAAAATAAATGTTTTGGAATGAATGTCACCTGTTTGTCTAACTTCCTCAGGAAAAGTGACTCTTTTGTCTGTGCTCTGATAGTGTGTTTTCCCCTGACATGCTCAGGTGTCTTATCTGTATGCTATAACTAAATCCTAATTAGACTATAGCAACTGTTTCTTTTTTAGTGCTTGACATGTGCAAGGGATGTGTGCTAAATTAATGAATGTATACACATTCCTACTTATAGGAAATACATTCTAAAAGACATGACAGTACCTTTTAAGCAGATAACTAGACCTTATACAACTGAGAACCTTAGGCTTTAAAGTAGGCATCTGAGAATGGCATAAATTTAAATAAGGGCTTGGAGGAATGAAAGCTCTGAGCAGGAAGCACATGGGCACATAGAATCTAATGCACAGCACACAGTGATGGGAGAGTCAAGAGAGAAGGATATAGGCTTAGACATAAGAAGTCGGGACTTACGTCCTGGCTTTGCCCCTTATTGGTTGTTTGAGCTTCCTGTGTGCAAGGGCTCAGTGGGTAAGGATGTTAGGACTTCTGCTGTCATCAGGAGCTCTAATTTTAGTCCTTTAAAGTTAGTTATTAGCTATTGTTTAGCAAAAACTCAAGTTATTTAGTGTTATTTCCTCAAGATCCATTATCTTTAATTAAAGATAGAATTAAAGTTGTAAGTTCTTCTCTTGTTTGTGCACAGGCTGGTGTGTATCCAGCCTTCTTCCCTCTCTGTGCTCCTTGGTTGACTCTCCTAGGCTGAGCACGGACTACCCTCTTTAGTCCTTTTCATAACCATCCCACAGGGTAAATATGACTCTCCCAACCTTCAAAGGGAGTTAAATAACAACTAATTTGACACTACCCTGGAGGGAGGAGGGGGCTCACCACTTGGACGCTGGCAAAAGGATCCTGCCATTAACCATGGAGGAAGAAATGCTTACGAAAGGGAAGTGAATGCCAGGCATGGTGGTTCATGCATGTTATCACAGCACTCTGGGAGGCTGAGGCAGATAGACTGCTTGAGCTCACAAGTTTGAGACCAGCCTGAGCAAGAGCAAGACCCTGTCTCTAAGAATAGCTGGGCATTGTGGCAGGTGCCTGTAGTCCCACCTACTCAGGAGACTGAGGCAAGAGGATCACTTGAGCCCAAGAGTTAGAGGTTGCTGTGAGCTGTGATGCCATGGCACTCTACCCAGTGTGACTAAGTAAGATGCTGTCTCAGAAAAAAAAAAAAAGAAAAGGAAGTGACACAAAATGACAGAAGGTGTCTGGCTGCCAGGTACATGGAACTAAATGTGGCTCACAGGAAGGCAGGGAGTTTGGCCAGGGATGGGGAAGCCAACAAGAACCATGTTGTCCACCTGCTGTGGTTGTCTTGTCAACTGCCAGGCAGTTTGACAAGAGCTATGGTGGTTGGACTTACATTTGATCGCACAGGGTCCCTGTGTTGGCAGAATCCTGAGAGCATCTTCTATGCTGTGTTGTCCAGAAACGTAGCCATTAGCCATGTGGCCAATCAAATTTAAGTAAAATAAAGTAAAATAAAATTTAAAACACAGTTCTTGAATTGCGGCCAGTGAATACCATACTGGATAGCACAAAAATAGAATATTTCTATCATTGCAGAAAGGTCTATGGGGCTATCTGAGAACTTTGATTCTCAGGATAGACAATGAATCACATTCCAGTTACATAGTAAACACTTTCTGACTGACTGGATCTGAAGGGGATACTATGGCCCAGTGATTTGCAGAGCTGACTTCAGAGGCTTTGCTACCATCTCTATTCCCTGCCTTGGACACCTGCATCAGTGTACTACCATGAAATCCAAATTAGAGACAAGACAACATCAATAGTCTAATTGACAATATCTAATGAATTTGTTAAAATAGAAAAATATCCAATCTGCCTTCTCAGTCTATTAAAGAGTGAAGGAGCACCCCTTCTATCGAAAATCAGATTTACTCTAAGAAAACTCTAAAAATAAAAGTCTGAGGAAATGTCTCTAAACTGAAGTATGAAGACAATTTCAGAAATAAGTTTAAGCCTCATATTGCCTTTCTTTTTTTTTTTTTTTAAATATGAGACAAAATATTTATTTTACTTGCTTATGATTGCTGGACGAGTCTCTATTACATGCCAGAAACTATAATGGTAAGGAAAATATCCCATACATTCTCGTTTTATTCATGAAAAACAAGCATATTCAGAGCTAGAAATACCACTGGAAAAGGAAACCCACCTCTCTCCTTGAACCTCTTTCCTCACCTCTTCCTTCAGTTAGTTATTTATTCTGATTTCTGGTTATCATGATTACAACTTCCTTTTTGATTCATTTATTCGCTCAACAAACTCAAACATTTGCTGAGTGCTTGTTCCATGCCAGGCCTTGGGCGAGACACTGGGAACTCTTTCAATAACAACACCCTGCAGGGCCCCTGCCCTCATGGAATGCAATCAAGTCAGGGAGAAAAACACAAAGTACTTCATCTCTAGGCTGCTGATATTGCCTTTATTTTCAACTTACTTGATAAGATTTATCTTCTGGGTTCAGATATGTTTCTTCTACCTTCCTACTCAAGTCAGACATATATATGATTGTCTAAGCTATTTTTAATCTCCCAGGGTACACTTTGTCTAATTTCTTTTTATCCAAATAAATATAACATTGAGGAGCAGACCATATTTCACATGATTTAATTCTGTACAAAAGTGAACTGTATAAGAAGTAAATTAAAAATACATTTATAGAAGGCTACAAGATTAAACTTTCCCTATAAACCTGAGTCTACTTCTCCAGACAAATATAAGTCTGTGATCTGATCATTTTATTTCTGGAGCTATGGGGACAGTAGAAATGGTCATTCAAAGAAAGAACCATGGTATTTCTGGTAATAACTATAAACTGTATCTTAAGGCTCAAACCATATACTTTTATTAGTCACAAAAATCCTGCCAGTAATTAGCAGACAATATGAAAGTGGGAGCTTGAAGCAGGAGAAAAAGCATTTTCTGAAGTCACATACAGGTTTAAATTCTATCGCCTATTTGGTCTAGATCAAATTATTTCCATTTTCTGAATTTTAACTTTTTCATATGTAAAATGAAGATAATCCCCATCTAATGGTGTTTCTGTGTCATCATATGCATAATATATATTCATATGTAAAAGTCACACATGGAATCAGGTACACATCATACAATGGTTGGCACACCATATTAGCTATTACTTAAAATAGTAGCTAAGGCTGGGTGTGGTGGCTTATGCCTGTAATCCAAACATTCTGGGAAGTTGAGGTGGGTGGATTGCTTGAGCTCAGGAGTTTGAGACCAGCATAAGCAAGACTGAGACCCTGTCTCTGCTAAAAGTAGAAAAACTTGCCCAATGTAGTGGTGGGCACCTGTAGTCCCAGTTACTCAGGAGGCTTAGGCAAAACGATTACTAAAGGCCAACAGACTGAGGTTGCTATGAGCTATGATGCCACAGCACTCAACCCAGGGTGCCAGAGTAAAAAATAAATAGATACTGGCTATTTTAAAACTCTCTAGAGGTTAATTTAAATTTTGTAATGTAAGATAAGACATCTTTAAAAAAGTGTAGTTTTCTCCAGGTACACAGCAGTGCCCATTCCTATGTACAATTGGGTAAAGGCCTCAAAATGTTCATATACTTTTATTCAAAAAGGGCACTGTAAAGAATCTACAGTAATGAAATAATCAGATGTGTCTGAAAATTTATGTCTGAAAATGTTTATCACAGTCTTTATTATGATGAATATGATGAAGTATCTATTTTTCTAGCAAAAATTAGAAAAATAAATCATGAAACAACTATATAAATTATAGTATTAAAATTTTCATTTGAAAGTATTTTTAATGACATTGTTGGAGGTGCTCTTATGTTGTTGAGTAAGAAAAATAGACTTAGACATATATAGTTCATATGTGATTCTAAGACAGTAGGACTATTTATGTTATTAATGTAATATTTTCATAAAGAAAAAGTGCTGGAATGATCCATGATAAAAAATCAAGCAGTTTATCTCGAAAAGAAAGGATTACATACAGGTAAGGTTTTATTTTCTTCCTGGTATTACTGTCTTTCTTCACAATTAAAACTGTATTATTCTTTAATACAAATAAATAAATATTCAAATCAATCTCATCTTTTTCTTAAAATTTTTTTTTAATTTTTGCTTTCAACTTATCTTACTTTGAAGTTTTTTTTTTTACTTCTTCCTCCTGTAGTGTTCTCTTGCCCCCCATGTAGCTGGGATCACAAGGTCCGGCTGTCTTGTTGTTGTTATAGAGATGGGATCTCCCTTGGGCTCACTCTGCCTCAGGCTGGTCTTCAGCTGATCTCGAACCTCTGAGCACAGGTGATCCACCCGCCTCGGCCTCCCACAGTGCTGGGACAACAGGCGCGAGCCACCATGCCCGGCCAATCTCATCTTTAATAATAACTATCTCACTGCTTGGATAAACTAATAATAATTTCCTAACAGTAACTCTCAAATATGCCCAAACTGACCAAACTAGCTGAGAGTCAACATACTCCTCATGTCTTCTTTACCTTAGTAGCATCACCACGGTGTGCACATATAACACACACATTAGACACATACATGTATTTATTCCATTATATTCATGCTATGACAGTAGAATTGGTGTACAGAGTTTGGTTCTAAGTCCAGCACTCAACAGTGGTGTCTTTCAGATACTTTGCCTCACTAAAGCATGCTGCTACCAGGTCAAGGATATCTTTGTTTCTGGGTAAAGAATTCTACTTGTAAACACTTGAAGAAATCGGCCTGGGAGAACATTTTATGAGGAGGACACCCTGGGCAATTGAAGCAACATCAAAAATACACTATTGGGACCTGATCAAACTAAAGAGCTTCTGCACAGCCAAGAACACAGTAAGTAAGGCAAGCAG